>NC_091978.1:294934438-295282660 GCF_044704955.1 Pristiophorus japonicus
AGATATAATCACTGACCTTGACCACTCATCTGAAATCATAAAGCTTCTTTGGGCACTGGGGCCAGGTCAGCCTCGGTGATGTACTCCCACATTGTTGTTTCTGGAGGGCCTCATAGCCCCTGTGGGCAGAGGGCCTCTCTTGAAATGTTGACCACCTGCACAAAGCTGGAGTACTACAAGCGAGACCCTGGGTGCCCCTTCCCTGGCTTGCTAAGCCACTTGTGTTAGTGCTGAAGCACTTTTCCCATTTATTTAGTTTTGGAAGGGAATTCACAGGGACCAAGGCTGTTCAGTTCGCAAGGCATTGTGGGAAATCAAAGGGGCTATGAATTAAAGGGGCAATGCATTCAGAACTAAGAAAAATTACAATGCAGTGAAAAATGCAGCTTTCAGTCCTTACTGCCTTTCAATAAAAAATTGCCATTAAAAAGAAGTCCCAAATGGAATTCATCAGCATTTAAAGCTGAATCCCCTTCCGAAACTAGAAAAATGGGAAAAATGCTTCTGCTCTGTTTTCTTTTGTTAGAACTATCTTTTAAAATTCCACAATTAGCTATGTTGATTTCTGCTGTTTTGTGCAATGATGGAAGAAATTTGGGTGCGTCCACTTTTGAGGCACGGTGGGGTTGGGAACGCAGGGAACAATCCACCGCCTGAATGGTGAGACTTGAAGCACTCCTGATAATACATCTATCCATCAAATATGCCATCAAGAAATCAACTCATCACCCATATGCATTCCAGACTTCGTGGCAGACCTCCGGCGACTGGCGAGCCTATGTAAGTTCCCAGATGAATGCAGAGCGGAGATGCTGCGAGACTTTTTTTATTGAGGGCATCGGGCACGCTGGGGTTTTCAGGAAACTGATTGAGACCAAAGACTTGACCTTGGAAGCGGTGGTTCTGATAGCCCAAACCTTTATCTCAGGGGAGGAATAGACCAGAATGATGTATGACAAAATCTTGGCTCAAATGCGGCAAATGACCAGGGAGTCAACATTGTTAATGTGGCACACAGTTCTCGAGGCAGACAAGGGCAATCGGACATGCCCCAGTATGTAGTCTAACCCAAAGGGGGATTTCAACAGAGGCAATGGCTAGCTGAACGGTGATTCATGCCATCGCAATGGACAATGTGGTCAGTAATGGGGCCATCAACACCTGTTAATGATGCGCTTAAGGACAATTACAGAGACAGTCAGAGACGCTCGACTGATAATGGACCTTTTCTTTCCAACAACGGGGCTTCCAGCTCATGCTGGAGGTGTGGAGGGAAACACCCAACCAGAGCTTTCAGGTATCAGCAATATACCTGCAGAAACTGCAATGTCAGCGGTCACTTGGCGCGTATGTGCAGGAAGCCTGCAGCCAGGTTGATGTACGAGGAGGACGGGCCCGTTGTAAGTCCTACGAGGCCAAATGAATACTGGGGGAAATCGCTGGAAGCTGAAGTTCAGCGAATTCATGTGAAGTGGAGCTGAGTCCACGGCCAGATCAGCCATGATCTTTTTGAATGGCGGAGCAGGCTCGAGGGGCTAGATGGCCTACTCCTGTTCCTAATTCTTATGTTCTTATGTTCTTATGAAGCACATATACAATTCATATAGCAGGACATCACAGATAATGATGAAAGTGCTCCTCAATGGCATTCCAGTATTAATGGAGCTAGACACGGGAGCCAGACAGTCCCTGATGAGTATCAAACAGTTTGAAAGGTTGTGGGTGTCCAAGGCCAGGAGGCCAAAATTATTGCCAATTGACGCACAGCTATGCACATATACAAAGGAGATCATTCCAGTGCTAGGCAGCGCCATGGTAGTCGTGACCCACAAAGATTCGGAGAACAGACTGCCACTCTGGATTGTCCCGGGGGATGGTCCCGCACTACTGGGGAGGAGTTGGCTTGCTGTCATGAACTGGAAATGGGGCGATGTCAATGCAATTTCTTCTGTGGAGCGAGTATCATGCTCACATGTCCTGGACAAATTTGACTCATTATTTCAACCCAGCATCGGCACTTTCACGAGGGCTAAGGTAGTGATTCACATAAACCCGGACGGCAGGCCAGTACACCACAAGGCCAGAGTGGTGCCGTACGTGATGCGGGAAAAGATAGAATGCGAATTGGACCGCCTGCTGAGGGAAGGCATCATCTCGCCAGTCGAATTCAGTGACTCGGTGAGCCCGATCGTGCCGGTGCTCAAGGCGGATGGGTCGGTCAGGATATGTGGCGCTTACAAGGCCACCATCAATCGGGTGTCACTCCAAGACCAGTACCCGCTACCGAGAGCGGAGGACCTCTTTGTGACGCTGTCCGGTGGCAAACATTTTTCAAAATTGGACCTGACCTCAGCTTACATGACCCAGGAGCTGGCGAGTGAGTCGAAGAAGCTGACCACCATTACGACACACTAGGGGTTGTTTGAGTATAACAAATGTCCGTTCGGGATTCGTTCAGCTGCCGCGATCTTTCAGCGAAATATGGAAAGCCTCCTCAAGTCGATTCCAAGGACGGTGGTTTTTCAAGACATCTTCATCATGGGTCGCGATACTGAAGAACACCTCCACAACCTGGAGGAGGTGCTACTCAGACTGGACCGGGTAGGGCTGCGACTGAAAAAGGCAAAGTGCATCTTCTTAGCTCCAGAGGTAGAATTCCTGGGGAGGAGGGTAGCAGTAGACGGGATCAGACCTACTGCATCCAAAACGGAAGCGATCCAGAGAGCACCCAGACCCCGTAACACGACGGAGCTGCGTTCGTTCCTGGGGCTCCTGAACTATTTTGGTAACTTTCTTCCCAAATTGAGCACGCTGTTAGAGCTGCTACACGTGCTCCTACGCAAAGGTCGCGAATGGGTCTGAGGGGACAGCCAGGAAAGGGCTTTTGATAGAGCACGCAATTTGTTATGCTCCAACAAACTGTTAACGTTATATGACCCGTGTAAGAAACTTGTTATAATGTGCGATGCGTCGTCCAATGGGGTCGGGTGTGTGTTGCAGCATGTGAATGCCAATGGTCAGTTACAGCTGGTAGCTTATGGCTCCAGAAGTCTGTCCCAGGCAGAAAGGGGCTACGGGATGGTAGAAAAGGAAGCGCTAGCATGTGTATATACAGTAAAAAAAATGCACCAGTATCTATTTGGCAGGAAATTTGAGCTGCAGACAGATCACAAACCCCTAACATCCCTTTTGGCTGACAACAAGGCCATAAATGCGAATGCATCGGCCCGCATACAGAGGTGCTCACTCACGTTAGCCGCCTATGACTACACAATTCGGCACAGACCGGGCACTGAAAACTGCGCCGATGCACTCAGCAGGCTCCCACTAGCCACCACTGAGGGGGCAACTGAGCATGATGCTGAGATGGTCATGGCTGTTGAAGCTGTCGAAAGCGAAGGCTCACCTGTGACAGCCCGTCAGATTAAAGTCTGGACAAATAAAGACCAGCTACCGTCCTTAGTTAAGAAATGTGTCCTGAATGGGGACTGGGCAGCCACGTATGGGGCATGCCCTGAGGAATTTAAACTGTTTCATAGGCGCAAGGATAAACTCTTGATTCAGGCCGATTGCCTACTGTGAGGAAACCGAGTAGTCATGCCCCAGATGGGCAGAGAGGTATTTATCAGAGAACTTCACAATGAGCACCCGGGCATTGTCATAATGAAGGCAATTGCCAGGTCACACGTTTGGTGGCCAGGGATAGATGCAGACCTGGAACTTTGTTTTCGCAGGTGCAACACGTGTGCTCAGTTGGGCAACGCACCCAGGGAAGCTCCCCTTAGCCCTGGTCCTGGCCCGCCAAGCCATGGTCACGCATCCATGTGGACTACGCAGGTCCTTTCATGGGAAAATTTTTTTTTGGTTGTAGTAGACACCTAATCCAAATAGATTGAGCGTGCCATTTTAAATTCAAGCACATCCTCTGCCATGGTAGAAAGTCTACGGGCAATGTTCACCGCCCACGGTCTACCGGATGTCTTGGTCAATGACAATGGCCCGTGTTTCACAAGCACTGAATTCCAGGACTTCATGGCAGGCAATGGAATCACCCATGTCAGAACGACACCGTTCAAGCCGGCCTCAAACGGCCAGGCGGAACGAGCAGTGCAGATAATCAAACAGGGGATGCTCAGAATCCAAGGGGGTTCCCTACAAAGCTGCTTATCATGCCAATAGATCTCGACCACACTCGCTCACAGGGGTCCCACCCACAGGGCTGCTAATGAAAAGGATGCTCAAAACCAGGTTATCCCTTATACACCCCACCATGAAATAAATTGTTGAGAGCAACGTCAGTCACAATATGACTACCATGACAGGAATACGAAGGCACGATGTATTGATGTCAATGACCCTGTTTTTGTCCTTAATTACGCTGCAGGGCCCAAATGGCTTGCAGGCACTGTGATTGCCAAAGAGTGGAATAGGGTTTTGGTAGTTAAACTTACCAATGGACAAATCTGCCGCAATACGTGGATCAAACTAAAAGGAGGTTCAGCAACCCCATAGAAGAAGCAGAGGAAGAACAGAACGTAGAGTTTACTCCACCACAGGTGACTGAACACCAGAACCAAGTGGAGGAGAGCCCAGTCACTGTGGGCAGTTGGGACAGGCCTGAGGCACCGCAAACAGCAGACACTCAGACCAGCGGCCAACAACCGGAGCCCCAACTCAGGCGCTCTACAAGGGAGCATAAACCACCAGAGAGACTTAACCTGTGATCCCAATAAGACTTTGGGGAGGAGGTGATGGCATGTATTCAACTATCATTTTAACCTATGTATAAGCTGACCTAAGTTGTACACCATGAGAACATTGACCACAAGGGGATGAACTTGTGGGAGACACTCCTAACCTGGACTTTCAGGTATAAAAGGGGAAGCTCCACTCACCTTCATCACTTGAGGTCTTGGTAATAAAGGTAACTGGTCACAGAGTGACCTTCTCTCAAGTATGGGCCTCGTGTGCATTTATACTGTATAGTAAGGACATATCAGTATAAATGCTGGTCACTGGGAATTTCTCACTTGCAAGCAGATTGCAGATTCCTGGTAATCCCAGGGGTTTAAAATTTGGTCCAGAGTGCTCTCTTTGTCATTATCTAAGATTTTCTGAAGATGTCAGCAACATGTGAAATATGGTATGTGTTAGTGTGCTCACTTTTGGATTATTTTACTATGTACTGCAGAGTAAATCTGTGTATTTTTCTTCCCCATGGATCATTTCCTAGCCATATGTCTAAACAGCTATAATGAAGTAACACTCAGTAACGTTAACTCTCTGAGGGCTGTCGTAAGATGGAAGCTTTCACATTGCACTTGTAAGGGTTTGGGAAATATTGACTGTAGAAAATAGCTGTATGAAATGTTAATATTCATGCTAAGACAATTACTTGATAAGATACCAAGCACAATTTTTCAATTAATAAAAAAACACATTATATTTTTAATTTTTTAATTTAATAAGTTATTTATACCTGGACTGTTACTTGTAAACAGTCAGTTTTCCTGTTTGAACTTGTAACCTGTTTGTAATGTTTACGTTTTTTGAGATAAATGTAAGGGAAAATAACCGATGAAGGTGTATCACTGAATGTTTTTGATTTTGTAAGTGGAATCCTACTTTTCTGAGCCCATACACAAATGTTTCTTCTGGTTTTCTCAGTCCATTTTGTGTTAAATCTCTCACATCATTATGATTTACATTTCCCAAAAGGCAATAAAAACTGACTGTATCCATTGCATTACATTGTGACATTTTAATGTTGTGACATTCAGTTATCATACTTTAGAAGAATGGATATTCGTCATGTAAGGCACAATATTTTAAACACTAAAAACATTCAGACTGCTTATGAGTTGACCTCCTGTGGCATAGGCTGAGGTGATAAATTATAATCTATTATTCCTCTCATTTGTAACTGTCTCTGCTTGTCTTCCACTCTCTAATTCTTTCAGCTTCCTCTTTGTTGTGTTTGTCTTTTTTCTTACACATTTATGTACTCACTCAATCTTGTGGCTGTCTCTCTATCGCTCTGTGATGTTTTTCCTTCAATTTTTCTCTCCCTCCTTTATCTCTCCTATTTTCCTTTCTTCTGTATCGCTGTTTATATTCTTGTGGTAGTTTCAGTATCTTAATCGTATTCTCTTTCTAGTTCTTTCTCTCTTACTCTTTCTGTGCAACTCAGTTTGGTGTCTTTTGTTTTGTACTCTCAGAATGTGGGCATCATCAGCCAGACCGACATTTATTGTTCGTCTCTAGTTGCCCAAGCAGTTTGATCGAACTGAGTGGGGCATGCTAGAACACCTCAGAGTGTAGTTAAGAGTCAACCACATTGCAGTATCCTGTTCTCTGTGTAATTATACTTTCTATGGGCCCAAGTTTCCACACAATAAAAAACGGGCGCCCCTCCGAGCTGGGCGCCCGTTTTTCGCGCCTAAAACGGCGCCGGAAAAAAACCTCACGATTCTGGAGAGCCCTGCAGCTCTTTATCTGTTTGGCGCGGCGCCCAGGGGGGCGGAGCCTACACTCGCGCCGATTTTGTAAGTGGGAGGGGGCAGGTACTATTTAAATTAGTTTTTTTCCTGCCGGCAATGCTGCACGTGCGCATTGGAGCGTTCGCGCACGCGCAGTGTGAAGGAAACATTGGCACTTGGCCATTTTTGTAGTTCTTTGTAGCTGTTTAGTTTTTGAACATTTTTTAATAAAAGCACATTGCCATCAGCACATCAGCACTGAGAAAGGTGCAGGAAGCCTCAGAAAGTTGAGGCAGCCGTTTCCCGACGACCTCCCCCTTTTGCCATCAGGAAATGGCTCCTCAATTTCTGAGGCTTCCTGCAGCCTTCTCTCTTTCCCGCCAGCCGTCTGGAACGGCTTCCTCGCCCCCCTCCCCCCGCTGTGTTCGGTCAGTCGGGCCCGCACTCCCCCCCTCCCCTCGCTCGCCCGCCGTCTGGAACGGCTTCCTTCCACCCCCCCCCCCCCCCCGCGTACGGTCGGTTCCCTCCCTCCCTCCCGCCATCTGGAACGGCTTCCTTCCCCACCCACGTTCGGGAACGGCTACCTTGTTTTTTGAGGCTTGCTGCAGAATTCTCCCAGGCTGAAGCACTTTCACACAGGTAGGAAGATGGTTTATTTAATCTTTTCTTTGCTTATAAATTTTTATTCTGGTTGGATTTATTTGTATAATATTTGTAGAAGTATAAATAAGGATTTATTGTAGAATTTAATGAGTTCCCTCCCCCCCCACCTCGTTCTGGACGCCTAATTTGTAACCTGCGCCTGATTTTTTAATGTGTAGAACAGGTTTTTTCAGTTCTACAAAAATCTTCACTTGCTCCATTCTAAGTTAGTTTGGAGTACGTTTTCACTGTGGAAACTTTCAAATCAGGCGTCAGTGGCCGGACACGCCCCCTTTTGAAGAAAGAATTCTGTTCCAAAGTGGAACTGTTCTACCTGACTAGAACTGCAGAAAAAAAATGTGGAGAATTGCGATTTCTAAGATAGTCCGTTCTCCACCAGTTGCTCCTAAAAATCAGGCGCAAATCATGTGGAAACTTGGGCCCTATATGTCTCCCTCTCTCTGTTGGTATGCCACCTATTTAGTATGCCTAGTGCACACAATCTGTCATGGATAATGAATTATTCCATATTTACAGTCCACTCTCAAATAAATTAATTATTTCTCACTTATATTCCATTAGTGTCAGCTATGGCTCAGTGGGTAGCACACTCATCTCCGAGTCAGAAGGCTGTGTGTTCAAGTCCCACTCCAGGGACTTGAGCACATAAATCTAGGCTGACACGCCAGGCAGTACTGCATTGTCGGAGGTGGCGTCTTTCGGATGAGACGTTAAACCGAGGTACCATTTGCTCTCTCAGGTAGAGGTAAAAGATCTCATGGCACTTTTTCGAAGAAGAGCAGTGGAGTTATCCCCGGTTGGTCGGAAAATATTTATATGTCCATCAACATAACAGAAACAGATGATCTGGTCATTATCACATTGCAATTTGTGGGAGCTTGCTTGTACGCAAATTGGCTGACGTGTTTCCCACATTCCAACAGTGACTACACTCCAAAAGTACTTCATTGGCCGTAAAGCACTTTGAGATGTCAGGTGGTCATGAAAGGCAAGTCTTTTTTTTCAGTTCGATAGATTTTGCCATACTTACAGTCTGTCATAGTTAAAGAATGGATTAGTCCCTATTTACCGTTCATCAGTTAGATAATGCATTAATCCATATTTCTAACTCATAGTCCCATGTGCATGTCCCATGTCCCATGAAGCTCTGGGCTTTGCAATTTGCTGAGAGTTGGGTATACCTCCCATTGCGGTGACCTTCTAGCCCTCAACTCTGTGACACTGTACAGTAGGCATGACAGCTTTTTATTAACATTTGAATAAGGATGGAGGCCCTGACTCCCCTCAATTAAAATAAGCCATATTGCAGGTATATTCCAGGCCTCAGAGAGAGGGACAGAGTCAGTGCTAGGGTTGCAGAGTCCAGGCTGGGAGGGAACAAGCCCAGAGCCACCCATGCATGGAATAGCCAGAGAGGTGGAAAGAAGACCAAGAGTACCGAGAGCAGGAGCAATAAAGTTCAAGAGCTGGGACTCATTACACAGAGGGAACATAAGAACATAAGAAATAGGAGCAGGAGTAGACCATACGGCCACTCGAGTCTGCTCCGCCATTTTATACGATCATGGCTGATCTGATCATGGGCTCAGCTCCACTTCCCTGCCCGCTCCCTGTAACCAATTATTCCCTTATCGGTTAAGAAACTGTCGATCTCTGTCTTAAATTTATTCAATGTCCCAGCTTCCACAGCTCTCTGAGACAGCGAATTCCACAGATTTACAACCCTCTGAGAAGATAAATTTCTTCTTGTCTCAGTTTTAAATGGGCGGCACCTTATTCTAAAATTATGTTCCCTAGTTCTAGTCTCCCCCATCAGTGGAAACATTTTCTCTGCATCCACCTTGTCAAGACCCCTCATAATCTTATACGTTTCAATAAGATCACCTCTTATTCTTCTGAATTCCAATGAGTAGAGGCCCAACCAACACAACCTTTCCTCATAAGTCAACCCCCTCATCTCCGGAATCAACCTAGTGAACCTTATTTGAACTGCCTCCAAAGCAAGTACATCCTTTCGTAAATATGGAAACCAAAACTGCACGCAGTATTCCAGGTGTGGCCTCACCAATACCCTGTATAACTGTAACAAGACTTCCCTGCTTTTATACTCCATCCCCTTTGCAATAAAGGCCAAGATTCCATTGGCCTTCCTGATCACTTGCTGTACCTGCATACTACTAACCTTTTGTGTTTCATGCACAAGTACCCCCAGGTCCCGCTGTACTGCAGCACTTTGCAATCTTTCTCCATTTAAATAATAACTTGCTCTTTAATTTTTTTTCTGCCAAAGTGCAGAAGGGAAGGGCAAGAATGGCAGCAGAAGCATGGATGTTGACTGTTCATGTGATTAAGTGGACCAATAAGATACCAAGGGGCCATAATTCAGCGTCCTGATAAGGCCTGTTACTGCCGGAAAGTGGCGGTGTCGAATGGCCGCTGATTTGTAGTCGAACAGCTGCCACTGGTGAAATTCTCCCTGGTGGTTTTTCCAGCAGTCACCTGCACCGCCTACTTCCGTCCAACTGCTGCTGAACCTTCCTAAGTGTGCTATCAAAGCGCACACCACTGATGTCCCACCCCGCAAACACAAGTCACCTGAGAAAATCTTCCGGTGCCCGACAGTTGTTTCTGTTGATGCACCGTGTTTTCACTGTGTGTAAATGGTGGTGTAGCCTCCATTAAAGGGGAGGGCGCACCGCCGCAGCCGACATCTTATTTTTTTTGTCGGCCGAATGCAAGGTCAGCCGGTCAATTATGCCCCCGGGTTTGCCTGGGCTGCCAACAGGCAGCCTGACACGCCCTCTTGGGTGCCAGGCTGCTGGTGACCCAGTGGATCCAACTTAAAAAGCTGCAGAGCTCGCAGCAGTTCTCCCCTTTAACTGAAGGGGAGAGGTGTGTTGGCACGTCAGCGCTGATGACTGACAACGGCGGAGAGTCCGTCCCGCCTTCACTTCCGCCCCCATTATGACCGACTTCTGCCCCGCTCAAAAAAAACGACAAAGAGCTGAATTTCGCAAGATGGGCCGGCCAAAACACACTAAAAACAGTAGATGCGATCTGTTTCCGGCAGAGGTCAATTTCAGCCCCCAATTGTACATACAAGAACACATGGGATAGACATCTCAACTTTCCTCACAAATACTTGGCTATTTTACAGAGACAAAGTAAAACTATATCTGAATAATGTAGCCTTTGTTTGCAGATGTATCACAGTGGCACTCCTGTTCGAGCACAGACATGCAGTGGTACAGGGTAGATATAGATTCAATTACTCTTTGTGTAGTGTTCCTAATCTCAGCCATTCAGTGCTGCGAAGTGCCAAGTAGAGGTCTGGCCTCTCTCTGCAAAAGGGAGGAAAATTTGGAAAATTCCTCTGGGCTGCTCTTGTGTGGCTTGTGGTAGCTAAAACTGGCTTCATCACTAACTAAAGAACAAGCTATTTATCTTGTCTTCTTGTTGCAGGAGACACATGTCATGAAAGGGAGCTGCACAAAATAGAAACCAATATAAAATGGCCTTCATTGTGAGAGGGATGGAGTACAAAAGCAGGGAGATCCTGCTGCAACTGTACAGGGTATTGGTGAGGTCGCACCTGGAGTACTGCGTGCAGTTTTGGTCACCTTACTTTAGGAAGGATATACTAGCTTTGGAAGGGGTACAGAGACAATTCACTAGGCTGATTCCGGAGTTGAGGAGGTTACCTTATGATGATAGATTGAGTAGACTGGGTCTTTACTCGGTGGAGTTCAGAAGGATGAGGGGTGATCTTATAGAAACATTTAAAATGATGAAAGGGATAGACAAGATAGAGGCAGAGAGGTTGTTTCCACTGGTCGGGGAGACTAGAACTAGGGGGCACAGCCTCAAAATATGGGGGAGCCAATTTAAAACCGAGTTGAGAAGGAATTTCTTCTCCCAGAAGGTTGTGAATCTGTGCAATTCTCTGCCCAAGGAAGCAGTTGAGGCTAGCTCATTGAATATATTCAAATCACAGATCGATAGATTTTTAACCAATAAGGGAATTAAGGGTTATGGGGAGCGGGCGGGTAAGTGGAGCTGAGTCCAAAACCAGATCAGCCATGATCTTGTTGGGTGGCGGAGCGGCTCGAGGGTCCAGATGGCCTACTCCTGTTCCTAATTCTTATGTTCTTATGTTCTTATTAATGTTGGGGAAGTCCAGAACCAAGGGTACAGTCTAAGGATAAGGGGTAAGCCATTTAGGACCGAGATGAGGAGAAATTTCTTCACCCAGAGAGTGGTGAACCTGTGGAATTCACGACCACAGAAAGTTGTTGAGGCCAATTCACTAAATATATTCAAAAAGGAGTTAGATGTAGTCCTTACTAATAGTGGGATCAAGGAGTATGGCGAGAAAGCAGGAATGGGGTACTGAAGTTGCATGTTCAGCCATGAACTCATTGAATGGCGGTGCAGGCTCGAAGGGCCGAATGGCCTACTCCTGCACCTATTTTCTATGTTTCTATGTTTCCATTATGTAATGTAAATACCTCATTAGTAGTGATAGTAACAAAATCTGGTATTCTATTATCTACAAGTACTGTATGCTTTTATCCTCGCGCAGGCTACTATGTACTTTACCATATGTGTGTCAAAGACATAGCGTCCAAAATAATCAGCAGCATCAATTGTCTGGAAGCAGTTTGAAAAAGAACCCAGAGGGCAAAACACAACCAAGCAGAAAGGATGTGGTCTACCGCAGTGGAGTAAATATGATATGTAATCACTTAGCTGCCAACCTCAACTAATCACAGCCAGGCTCACTAGCAAGCAACAACATAAACAACATTAAAGCCTGTTATGTTTGTACTTTTGGGATCATTAGCCACTAGATGGTGTCACTGTTGGAGGCCATTGGGCTGCACACACGTGTGTGCAGCCCAAGTATAAAAGGCCAGCCATTTTGTATATTAGTCACTTTGGGCCTTAATAAAGCAGAGCCAAGGTCATACCTCTTGGAGTTAAACAGTACTCAGTCTAACAGTTATTGTATACACAACATTTGGCAATGAGGCAACAAGAAACTTTGCACACAAAAATGAGTACAATTGTATTGTTGGAGCGATTTGTGGAAGGAGAAGCTTGGGCAGACTTTGTGAGCCATTTGAGCCAGTTCTTCGTGGCCAACAAAATGGAGGAAGTCGGCGGCACAGATCGTCACCGGGCGGTGTTCCTCGCGGTTTGCGGTCCAAAGTTTTATGGTCTGATAAAGAATCTACTCCTGCCTGTGAGTCCAACAGAGAAGACATATGAAGAATTGTGTACACTGGTACAGGACCACCTAAAGCCAGACGAAGGCATCATCATCTCGAGATACAGATTTTACACGCACGTTTGCTCAGAGGGCCAGAATGCGGCGGAATTCGTTGCCGACCTGAGACGTCTAGCGGGACCGTGTAAGTTCGGGGCTGTGTTGGTAGACATGCTGCGGGACTTCTTTGTAATCGGCATCAACCACGAGGTGATCCTGCATAAACTACTGGTGGTGGAGACATGGGACTTGAACAGGACTATCACGATCGCTCAGTCATGCCTGACGATCGATAGAAGTCTAAAGCAGATATCAGTGAAAAATCAAAACTCGGCAAGTACGATAAATATGATTGATTCGGCGTTCAGCAGAGTGGCACATGGCAGGGCCTACTTGACTGAGCACGCAAAAACTGTGGCTGCCCAAAATCCACCAGCGGGAATGCATCCGATTTCTCCGTGTTGGCATTGTGGGGGAAATTACCGGCACCAGCAGCGCCGATTTAAGAAATATAGTTGCAAGGGCTGTCTGAGAGTGGGGCATCTCCAGCGCAATTCAGAGACCATGGTCCAGAACTTAAAGAAGGGTAACTTTGAAGGTATGAGGCGTGAATTGGCTAGGATAGATTGGCGAATGATACTTAAGGGGTTGACTGTGGATGGGCAATGGCAAACATTTAGAGACCGCATGGATGAACTACAACAATTGTACATTCCTGTCTGGCGTAAAAATAAAAAAGGGAAGGTGGCTCAACTGTGGCTATCAAGGGAAATCAGGGATAGTATTAAAGCCAAGGAAATGGCATACAAATTGGCCAGAAATAGCAGCGAACCTGGGGACTGGGAGAAATTTAGAACTCAGCAGAGGAGGACAAAGGGTTTGATTAGGGCAGGGAAAATGGAGTACGAGAAGAAGCTTGCAGGGAACATTAAAACGGACTGCAAAAGTTTCGATAGATATGTAAAGAGAAAAAGGTTAGTAAAGACAAACGTAGGTCCCCTGCAGTCAGAATCAGGGGAAGTCATAACGGGGAACAAAGAAATGGCGGACCAATTGAACAAGTACTTTGGTTCAGTATTCACTAAGGAGGACATGAACAACCTTCCGGATATAAAAGAGGTCAGAGGATCCAGTAAGAGGGGTGAATTGAGGAAAATCCTTATTGGTCAGGAAATTGAGTTGGGGAAATTGATGAGATTGAAGGCCGATAAATCCCCGGGGCCTGATGGACTACATCCCAGAGTACTTAAGGAGGTGGCCTTGGAAATAGTGGATGCATTGACAGTCATTTTCCAACATTCCATAGACTCTGGATCAGTTCCTATGGAGTGGAGGGTAGCCAATGTAACCTCACTTTTTAAAAAAGGAGGGAGAGAGAAAACAGGGAATTATAGACTGGTCAGCCTAACATCGGTAGTGGGTAAAATGATGGAATCAATTGTTAAGGATGTCATAGCAGCGCATTTGGAAAGAGGTGACATGATAGGTCCAAGTCAGCATGGATTTGTGAAAGGGAAATCATGCTTGACAATCTTCTGGAATTTTTTGAGGCTGTTTCCAGTTGAGTGGACAAGGGAGAACCAGTTGATGTGGTGTATTTGGACTTTCAGAAGGCTTTCGACAAGGTCCCACACAACAGATTAATGTGCAAAGTTAAAGCACAAGGGATTGGGGGTCGTGTGCTGATGTGGATTGAGAACTGGTTGGCAGACAGGAAGCAAAGAGTAGGAGTAAATGGGTACTTTTCAGAATGGCAGGCAGTGACTAGTGGGGTACCGCAAGGTTCTGTGCTGGGGCCCCAGCTGTTTACATTGTACATTAATGATTTAGACGAGGGATTAAATGTAGTATCTCCAAATTTGCGGATGACACTAAGTTGGGTGGCAGTGTGAGCTCTGAGGAGGATGCTATGAGGCTGCAGATTGACTTGGATAGGTTAGGTGAGTGGGCAAATGCATGGCAGATGAAGTATAATGTGGATAAATGTGAGGTTATCCACTTTGGTGGTAAAATCAGAGAGACAGCCTATTATCTGAATGGTAACAGATTAGGAAAAGGGGAGGTGCAATGAGACCTGGGTGTCATGGTACATCAGTCATTGAAGGTTGGCATGCAGGTACAGCAGGCGGTTAAGAAAGCAAATGACATAGCCTTCATAGCGAGGGAGGTGTTACTACAGTTGTACAGGGCCTTGGTGAGGCCACATCTGGAGTATTGTGTACAGTTTTGGTCTCCTAACTTGAGGAAGGACATTTTTGCTATTGAGGGAGTGCAGCGAAGGTTCACCAGACTGATTCTGGGGATGGTGGGACTGACATATCATGAAAGACTGGATCAACTGGGCTTGTATTCACTGGAGTTCAGAGGAATGAGAGGGGATCTCATAGAAACGTATAAAATTCTGACGGATTTAGACAGGTTAGATGTTCCCAATGTTGGGGAAGTCCAGAACCAGGGGTCACAGTCTAAGGATAAGGGGTAAGCCATTTAGGACCGAGATGAGGAGAAATTTATTCACCCAGAGAGTGGTGAACCTGTGGAACTCTCGACCACAGAAAGTTGTTGAGGCCAATTCACTAAATATATTCAAAAAGGAGTTCGATGCAGTCCTTACTAATAAGGGGATCTTGGGGTATGGTAAGAAAGCAGGAATGGGGTACTGAAGTTACATGTTCACCCATGAACTCATTGAATGGCGGTGCAGGCTCAAAGGGCCGAATGGCCTACTCTTGCACCTATTTTCTATGTTTTTATATTTCTATGTTTCTTATATTCTATACCTTGGCCAATAAAGGCAAGCATTCCGTATGCCTTCTTAACCACCTTATCCACCTGGCCTGCTACTTTCAGGGATCTATGAACCAATGGTAGAGCTTTGGAGGCGTGGACTATTCAGTTGGAGCTGTGCTGTTGAGAGAGAAGGAACTCCCTGCTTTTGCTCCTGTCTGGAAGGCCGAGAGTGAACCCTGAGACCAGCCCAGGAAGAGGAGGAGGGGTCTGGCTTACTACAACTCAACGTCCAGAGGGAGAGGAGGAGAGCAGAAAATGTATCATTTATTGCTACTACAGAGAGTTGGAGAGAGGGGGAAAAGAGCAACAACCTGTGTGGAAGGAGGGAGATTCTACAACATTCTACAGGTGGGTGTTGGTGCATTCCCCGAAAGACATTGTTTTATTGGTGGGGGGAGAAAAGAAGATTTTCTTCGAGGCCCGGAACATCACAGGGGGTGTATGTGTGTGGAAGTGTGTGTGGGGAGTCTTGCTTACAGCTAGGCCCCACACACCACTGAAGCACCCCTCCCCCATTGCCTAGCCTGGGATAGCTGGAACTACCTGGCTGAAGATTTACTAATCACCCTATTAAACATCATTGGGAGTGTGTGCCTGGGTGGCTCCAGCTGTCCCAGGTGAAGACATCTTCTCCTCCCACCTGAAGACCATCCCATAAGACTGTGCCTTGCTTTGTTTTCCATCATCTAGGGAGTGCGCCCCAGAAAAACACCCACCCATCGCTGTGAGGGGAGACCTGCCCTCACAGCTTCCCTCATTCCCACCCCCGCTCTCTCTCTCTGTCACACTCTCTATCTCTCCCCTCTCTCTCTGAGAGCTCCTTTCCTCCTAATTTTAAAAACAATTAAGACAACTGAGCAGACGGAGCAAGGCCCCTCCCCATTCATTAACTAGGGGAGAGGTGTGCCCCATTAAGAGCTCCCTCTGCTCAAAAAAGCCAACGAGGCCAATTAAAGACCATTAAGGCCTGTGACTTTGGGGTGGGTGTAGCCCTTAAAGGGACCCCGTGATGGCGACCCCGTACACGCCGGTGGCAGGGCCAGCTAGGACATATGCGCAGGCGGCGTCCACATCCATGGCGCCTCCTGCGCCTCCTGCTGCCCTGCCACCGTTCAGACTAATAACAAAAAAACACGGTAAAGAGCTACACTCACCCCACAATGAGCATCGAGGAGTGCGTGCGGGCGATGGCTGGGGTAGTCGGCTCCTCGGCCATTGTCGCAGCTCCAAGATGTCTGGGAAGGCTGTGTTCTTCCTGGAGTCTGAACGGGCGGTGTCCCTGGCCCTCGAAAAGGGGCTCACGGTGGGCGGGACGTTCCTGCCGGTGGACCCTCTCGAGGCCACCGCGCAGAGGGTCATCATTTCAAACGTCCCACCCTTTGTTCCCGCTGAGCTCCTCCTCCCTCACCTACACCAACTGGGGGAGGTAAGGTCGGGGATCAACCCCATACCGCTCGGCCTCAGGGAGAACAGCCTGCGCCACGTCTTCTCCTTCCGCCGCCAGCTCTTTGTCCGGCTGGCGCGGGAAGAGACGACAGAGGGAAGTTTTAATGTGGTGCACGAGGGGACTGCCTACCGCGTCTTCTGGACGTCGGACGGCGTGCGGTGCCATGCCTGTAGGGAGGTGGGGCACGTTCGCAAGAACTGCCCCACCTCCAAGGCCGCCAAACCACCGAAGGCGGCCAAGGCTGGCGCCGCCGCCACCCCTCCCCCTAGTAGCGTCCGCGTGCCAGGAGCCGTAGGTGCGCGGGCATCGTCGGGGGCCTTTGTTTTCACGGCCTCCGGCAGGGGGGAGGGAGAGCGTCCGGTCGGAAAGAAGGCGCGGGGGAAGGCGAAACATTTTGAGGCAGGTCCCCTCAGTGCGCCAGATAGTCTGATCACGGCGCTCAGCCCAACCCTGTCACCGGCGAGCGCGGGATGCCCTGAGCCCGTGCCCGAGCCCTTGACCAATATCACAGAGGGGCTCGGGCGCGGGCAAGCTAAGAAAAAGGGGGGAGTGGAGCGGGAGGCCTCGGCAGACATGGAGGTCTCCCTGCCTCCGCGCCCCCCCAGGAACAAAAGGAGGCGCCGCTCCAATGAGGCGGAGGGGGAACAACATCCCTCCGCGGAGGAGTCGGTGCCCGCCGCGTGTCCCGCGTCCCCCACCAGCGCCCCCAAACTGCGCCGTAGGCGAGAGGAGTCTGTCCCCGGGGAGGGTGAGACAGTCGAGGCTACCCAGCCTCTGCCTCCCAGGGATGGCGTGGAAGATCTGCCTGTCGTGGGGGGCTTGGGGCCAGCGGAGGAATGTGTTGCCGCCGGGTCGAGCGTCCTGGGGACTGAGGCGGGCGGGGCCGAAAAGGCCGAACCTGAGCCCGCCCAGCTATTAACCAACTTCCCCCGGGAGTCGCTCGACTCGGCAGAAATACACAGTATTAACAATTTTAATGATTCTGTACACGCTGGGCCGGGGGGTGGCGGCGGGGAGGGAGAAGAACACCAACCCTCGCCCCCGACTTTGGAGCTGGGGTACTTGGAGGACCTGGAGAATTACTTTGGCCAGGTCTCTCCGTGTTCCCCAGTTCCTGGGGCGGAGGAGGAACGCCTTCCGCTGTCACTTCCTGACCCAGCACCGCTTTCAAAAGAGCCCAGTGGGGACTCCTCTGCCAACGATCCTGGGGGTGGGATCGGGGCAGAGCCAGGATCGGATGGAGCGGCCGGGCCGTTTGCCGTACCTCGTGCGGTCGACGGGCCGGCTGCTAGCGGCGACCTCCCGGAGGGGGACGGGGACTCGGTGGAGGACGCGGGAGAAGATCTAGAGTCCATCACCAGTGAGGCAGTGGATCTCCTCGTGCCCGCCGCTGAGTTCCCCCTCATTCCCGTAGAGGAATTCCGGGACTTTTTGGTCCAGAGTCAGGGTCGCCGCAACCGAACACATCTGGCCCGGGAAAGATGGTCCGAGCCGGGGCTGCTCATCGCGTCCGTCCGCGCGGCCGCTAAAACCATGGCTGTGGGCGGGCCCTTATCAAAGGCGCAAGGCCTTGAGCTGCGCCGGCTCAAAAAGTTCCTCGCTGGGCTGCGGAGGGAGCGGAGTTCAACAAAAGACTCCGCTCCCTCCCCCACAATAGGTTAAGGTAGAGGTTGCACTATGCTTTTGCCATGAAGATAACCATAGCCAGCCTCAACATCAACGGCGGCAGAGGGGCACGCCGTAGATTTAACAATTTTTCGCTCCTGCGGGAGGGGAAATATGCGGTGTGCTTCCTGCAAGAAAGCCACACCGTTCCGGGAGACGAAGCCACATGGCTCCTGGAATGGAGAGGAGTGGTCCGCATGAGCCACCTCACCGCCACTTCTTGTGGGGTGGCCATCTTGTTGGCCCGCATTTTCAGCCGGAGATCTTGGGGGTCGAGGAGCCCGTGCCAGGCCGCTTGCTGCACGTAACGGTTCGCCTGGGGGACGTGCCGCTCCATCTCGTGAACGTGTACGCCCCTCATCCCGGCCTGCAGCAGACGCGCTTCTTTGAAGAAGTGTCCGCTCTTCTTGGCTCTGTCGACGTCGGCGACTGCATTGTCCTCGGGGGGGATTTTAACTGCACCCTCGAGGCGAGGGACCGCTCCGGTGCCCCGCAGGGCATGACGACGATGGAGAAGTTGAGGGACCTGGTCGGGTCCTTCGACTTTGTGGACGTCTGGCGAAATCTCCATCCCGACTCCAGCGCCCTTACTTGGGTGAGGCCTGGAGTAGGATGGTCCAGAGTCGACCGCCTTTACGTGTCTCAGGCGTAAGTTTCCTGCGTCCCGGCGGCCTCCATGCGGCCGGTGCCGTGTTCGGACCACCACCTGGTGTGGGCGGAGCTCGCTTCGCTCCGCGCGAGGATGGGGTCCGCGTACTGGCATTTTAACAACCAGCTGCTGGAGGACGTGCAGTTCCAGGGCTCGTTCCGTCGTTTCTGGGCCAACTGGAGAAGGAAGCAGGGGGGCTTCCCCTCCTTGAGGCTATGGTGGGATGTGGGCAAGGCTCACGTCCGCGTCTTCTGTCAAGAGTACGCGAGGGGGTCGACCAAGAGGTGGGCTGCCAGGGTCGGGCGCCTAGAAAAAGAGATGCTCGACCTGGAGTCCCGTCTCAGTCAAGTCGTCGAGGACCCGGCCCTGCGGACGGTGTACGAAGCAAAGAAGGCCGCGCTGAAGGACCTGCAGCTCGTCGGGTCCTGAGGCGCGTTCGTGAGGTCTCGGATCCGGTTCCTGCGGGATCTGGACCACGGCTCCCCCTTCTTCGACTCGCTGAAAAAAAGACAGAGTGTCTGTAAGCAGCTCTTGACGCTGCTGGCCGACGACGGCTCTCTCATCTCGGATCCGGAGGGCGTCAACAACAGGGCCCTTGAATATTACGGGGCTCTGTTCTCTCCGGATCCGTCCAGCGAGGAAGCGCGTAGAGTTTTGTGGGAGGACCTGCCGAAGGTCAGCCCGGAGGGCGCCGAAAATCTGGAAGCTCCGCTAAGCCTGGTGGAGCTGACCGGCGCCCTCGCCCGGCTCTCGAGGGGAAAAGCCCCAGGGCTGGACGGGCTGACTGTGGAGTTCCACAGGGCGTTCTGGGACGTCCTGGAGGGCGACTACGCGCGGGTCCTGGGGGAAAGTCTGGCGACCGGGGAGATGCCCCTCTCTTGGCGCAGGGCAGTCATCATCCTGCTGCCTAAGAAGGGCGATCTCCGCCTCCTTAAGAACTGGCGCCCGGTCTCCCTCCTCAGCACGGACTACAAAATCTTTGCCAGGGCGATGTCTGCTTGCCTTGGCACCGTGCTGGACCACATGATCCACCCCGACCAGTCCTACACAGTCCCGGGCCGGACAATCCACGATAACATCCATCTGGTCCGGGACCTCATCCATCATTCCCAGGAGGCTGGTCTGTCGGTCGCCTTCCTATCTCTCGACCAAGAGAAGGCGTTCGACAGGGTGGATCACGACTATCTGTTCGGAACTCTGCGCGCTTTCAGGTTCGGGACGCATTTCGTCGCCCGGATCCGACTTTTGTACGCCGCCGCGGAGTGTCTGAATAAGGTGAACGAGTCCTTGACGGCGCCCCTTCGCTTTAGGAGAGGGGTGCGCCAGGGATGCCCCGTGTCCGGCCAGTTATATGCCATCTGCGTGGAGCCTTTCCTGTGCCTCCTGCGGACGAGGTTGACGGGACTGGCTCTGCAAGGGCCGGGCGTGGAGGTCGTCCTCTCGGCTTACGCCAATGACGTGCTCCTCGCGGTAGAGGATCCCGCTGACCTGCGGAGGATGCGTGAGTGCCAGGAGATTTACTCGGTCGCATCCTCCGCCAGGATCAACTGGGAGAAATGTTCCGGACTCCTGGTGGGTCAGTGGCGGGTGGACTCCCTGCCGGAGGAGCTCAGGCCTTTTGCCTGGAGCACGACCCATCTCCTCTATCTGGGAGTCTACCTTAGCCCCGACGAGGAAGCCTGGCCGGCGAACTGGCAAGAGCTGGAGGCCAAGGTCGCCGCTCGCCTAGGGCGCTGGACAGGACTGCTCCGAGTGCTGTCCTACAGGGGTCGAGCGCTAGTCATAAACCAGCTGGTGGCCGCCATGTTGTGGTACCGGCTGGTCACTTTGACCCCTCCCCCTGCGTTTGTCACCAAGATACAGAAGAAGCTAGTGGACTTCTTCTGGAACAACAGGAAGCACTGGGTCTATGCCGCGGTCTTGAGTCTCCCGCTTAGGGAGGGCGGTCAGTCGTTGGTGTGCGTCAGCGCCCAGCTCGCGACTTTCCGTCTTCAGACCCTGCAGAGATACCTTTACGTCGAGCCCCCTCCGAGGTGGCGTGCTCTGGCGACGTATTTCTTCCGCCAGCAGCACGGCCTCAACTACGACACGCAGCTCCTGTTTGTGAGCTTGGGGGGCGTCAGGACCGCCCTCCGGGAGCTGCCTGTCTTTTACAGGGAACTCACCAGGGTCTGGAACAAAGTCTCCACCAAGCGCAGCTCTCCACCGGCTGGAGTGGCGGCTGTCCTGCAGGAGCCGCTGCTCGGGAATCCGTACCTCCACGACCGAGGTTTTAGGTGGCGGTCAGACGAGAGGGCTGTGGCTGGTGAGGTGATCAGTGTCAGGGACCTGCTCGATGGCGGATGAGCAGGCTTGATGGCGCCAGACACGCTGGCGCGGCGCCTAAAGTCCGCCAACGTCTGCCACGCGGCCGATGCCATCGAGTCGCTAAAAACAGCTCTGGGCCCTGACTCCGTTAGGTGTATCGAGGAGGCTCAAGCACGTGGGGAGATCCCGTCTGAGCTGACCCCCGTCCGGACGGAATTCCTCATCGGCGCCAAACCCCGGAACCTCCCTCAGGAGCCGGCGCCTCACAACTTGAGCCGCCTCGAGGAAATCCCCTCCGTGCCTTTCAGTTCCGCGCGGAGGGGTTTCCTGTACGGGCTGCTCCTGCACACTCTAAACTTTGCCATCCTAGCCTGCCATCCGGACACGCCATGGCGTACCATCTTGCCGTCCGGAGGAGGCGGGGGTCCCCGATGGAGTGCACTCTACGCGGGAGTCCTCCCAGTATTTATCAGGGACTTGGCTTGGAGGGTGGTGCACGGAGCAGTCCCGTGCAGTAAATTTTTAAGCCGGTTCACGGGCTCCCAGGCCGCCTGCAATTTCTGCGGTCTGGAAGAGTCCGTGTTCCATGTTTTTACCGAATGCACGAGGTTGCAGCCCCTGTTCCATTATTTAAAGGGGCTGCTCCTGAAATTCTGGCTGCACTTCAGTCCCACACTCCTGATCTTTGGGCACCCTGTGCGGAGGGGAGCGGGTAGGTCCGAGGGCCTCCTCGTAGGACTGCTCCTGGGCACGGCCAAGGGTGCCATCAGCCGGTCCAAGCAGCGGGCGGTCGAGGGGGTCGTTCAACCTGACTGCCTGCCTCTCTTCCGCTCTTACATCCGGTCCAGGGTGTCCTTGGAGATGGAGCACGCGGTGTCCACCGGTACGCTCGCGGCCTTCCGCGAGAGGTGGGCGCCGGAGGGACTGGAGTGCATCGTCACCCCCGGCAACCAAATTTTAATTTGATTTTATGTTTTAAAGTTTAATTTGTTTTAATTGCCGGTGTTTTTAGTGTCCCCCTCCCCTTTTATAGGGGGCACTTGGAGAAAAAAAAATATCTGATTTTAGTGCCCCAAAAAAAAACTTAAAAAAAAACAAAAATACAAAAAAAAACACAACAAAAGAGCCTTGGAAATGTTTGGTGCGCCCCCCAGATCGGGGGAACACGATTTCATGATTTAATGTTTTAATTTTCTCCCAAAAAAGAGTTCTGTGGACCAATGGTGGAGCTTTGGAGGCATGGCCTATTCAGTTGGAGCTCTGTTGCTGTGAGAGAAGGAACTCCCTGCTTTGCTCCTGTCTGGAAGGCCGAGAGTGAACCCTGAGACCAGCCCAGGAAGAGGCCTGGAGTAGGATGGTCCAGATTCGACCTGCCTTTACGTGTCTCAGGCGTATGCCTCCATGCGACCGGTGCCGTGTTCGGACCACCACCTGGTGTGGGCGGAGCTCGCTTCGCTCCGCGCAGGGACGGGGTCCGCGTACTGGCATTTTAACAAACAGCTGCTGGAGGACGTGCGGTTCGAGGACTCGTTCCGTCGTTTTTGGGACGACTGGAGAAGGAAGCAGGGGGGCTTCCCCTCCTTGAGGCTATGGTGGGACGTGGGCAAGGCTCACGTCCGCGTCTTCTGTCAAGTGTACGCGAGGGGGTCGACCAAGAGGCGGGCGGCCAGGGTCGGGCGCCTAGAAAAAGAGGTGCTCGACCTGGAGTCCCATCTCGGTCAAGTCGTCGAGGTCCCGAGGCGCGTTCGTGAGATCGCGGATCTGGTTCCTGCGGGATCTGGATCGCGGCTCCCCCTTCTTCTACTCGCTGGAAAAAAGACAGAGTGTCCGTAAGCAGCTCTTGACGCTGCTGGCCGACAATGGCTCTCTCGTCTCGGATCCGGAGGGCGTCAACAACAGAGCCCGTGAATATTACGGGGCTCTGTTCTCTCGGAGTCATCCAGCAAGGAAGCACGTCGCGTTTTGTGGGAGGACCTGCCAAAAATCTGGAAGCTCGGCTAAGTCTGGCGGAGCTGACCGGCGCCCTCGACCGGCTCTCGAGGGGAAAAGCCCCGGGGCTGTACGGGCTGACCGTGGAGTTCCACAGGGCGTTCTGGGACGTCCTGGGGGCGACTACGCGTGGGTCCTGGGGGAAAGTCTGGCGACCGGGGAGATGCCCCTCTCTTGCCGCAGGGCAGTCATCATCCTGCTGCCTAAGAAGGGCGATCTCCGCCTCCTTAAGAACTGGCGCCCGGTCTCCCTCCTCAGCACGGACTACAAAATCTTTGCCAGGGCGATGTCTGCTCGCCTTGGCACCGTGCTGGACCACATGATCCACCCCGACCAGTCCTACACGGTCCCGGGCCGGACAATCCACGATAACATCCATCTGGTCCGGGACCTCATCCATCATTCCCAGGAGGCTGGTCTGTCGGTCGCCTTCCTATCTCTCGACCAAGAGAAGGCGTTCGACAGGGTGGATCACGACTATCTGTTCGGAACTCTGCGCGCTTTCAGGTTCGGGACGCATTTCGTCGCCCGGATCCGACTTTTGTACGCCGCCGCGGAGTGTCTGAATAAGGTTAACGAGTCCTTGACGGCGCCCCTTCGCTTTAGGAGAGGGGTGCGCCAGGGATGCCAGGGATGCCCCATGTCCGGCCAGTTATATGCCATCTGCCTGGAGCCTTTCCTGCGCCTCCTGCGGACGAGGCCCTCTGCAAGGGCCAGGCGTGGAGGTCGTCCTCTCGGCTTACGCCGATGACGTGCTCCTCGCGGTAGAGGATCCCGCTGACCTGCGGAGGATGCGTGAGTGCCAGGAGATTTACTCGGCCGCATCCTCCGCCAGGATCAACTGGGAGAAATGTTCCGGACTCCTGGTGGGTCAGTGGCGGGTGGACTCCCTGCCGGAGGAGCTCAGGCCTTTTGCCTGGAGCACGACCTATCTCCTCTATCTGGGAGTCTACCTTAGCCCCGACGAGGGAGCCTGGCCGGCGAACTGGCAGGAGCTGGAGGCCAAGGTCGCCGCTCGCCTAGGGCGCTGGACAGGACTGCTCCGAGTGCTGTCCTACAGGGGTCGAGCGCTAGTCATAAACCAGCTGGTGGCCACCATGTTGTGGTACCGGCTGGTCACTTTAACCCCTCCTCCTGCGTTTGTCACTAAGATACAGAAGAAGCTGGTGGACTTCTTCTGGAACAACAGGAAGCACTGGGTCTCCGCCGCGGTCTTGAGTCTCCCGCTTGGGGAAGGCGGTCAGTCGTTGGTGTGCGTCAGCACCCAGCTCGCGACTTTCCATCTTCAGACCCTGCAGAGATACCTTTACATCGAGCCCCCTCCTAGGTGGCGTGCTCTGGCGACATATTTCTTCCGCCAGCAGCACGGCCTCAACTATGACACGCAGCTCCTGTTTGTGAGCTTGGGGGGCATCAGGACCGCCTTCCAGGAGCTGCCTGTCTTTTACAAGGAACTCACCAGGGTCTGAAACAAAGTCTCCACCAAGCGCAGCTCTCCACCGGCTGGAGTGGCGGCTGTCCTGCAGGAGCCGCTGCTCGGGAATCCGTACCTCCACGACCGAGGTTTTAGGTGGCGGTCGGACGAGAGGGCTGTGGCTGGTGAGGTGACCAGGGTCAGGGACCTGCTCGATGGTGGAGGAGCGGGCTGGATGGCGCCAGACACGCTGGCTCAGCGCCTAAATTCCGCCAACGTCCGCCGCGCGGCCGATGCCATCGAGTCGCTAAAAACAGCTCTGGGCCCTGACTCCGTTAGGTGCATCGAGGAGGCTCAAGCACGTGGGGAGATCCCGTCCAAACTGACCCCCATCCGGACGGTATTTCTCATCGGCGCCAAACCCCGGAACCTCCCTCGGGAGCCGGCGCCTCACAACTTGAACCGCCTCGAGGAAATCCCCTCCGTGCCTTTCAGTTCCGCGCGGAGGGGTTTCCTGTACGGGCTGCTCCTGCACACTCTAAACTTTGCCATCCTCGCCTGCCATCCGGACACGCCATGGTGTACCATCTTGCCGTCCGGAGGAGGCGGGGGTCCCCGATGGAGTGCACTCTATGCGGGAGTCCTCCCACTATTTATCGGGGACTTGGCCTGGAGGGTGGTGCACGGAGCAGTCCCGTGCAGTAAATTTTTATGCCGGTTCACGGGCTCCCAGGCCGCCTGCAATTTCTGCGGTCTGGAAGAGTCCGTGTTCCATGTTTTTACCGAATGCACGAGGTTGCAGCCCCTGTTTTATTATTTAAAGGGGCTGCTCCTGAAATTCTGGCTGCACTTCAGTCCCACACTCCTGATCTTTGGGCACCCTGTGCGGAGGGGAGCGGGTAGGTCTGAGGGCCTCCTCGTAGGACTGCTCCTGGGCACGGCCAAGGGTGCCATCAGCCGGTCCAGGCAGCGGGCGATCGAGGGGGTCGTTCAACCTGACTGCCTGCCTCTCTTCCGTGTGTACATCTGTGCCAGGGTGTCCTTGGAGATGGAGCACGCGGTGTCCACAGGTACGCTCGCGGCCTTCCGCGAGAGGTGGGCGTCGGAGGGACTGGAGTGCATCGTCACCCCCGGCAACCAAATTTTAATTTGATTTTATGTTTTAAAGTTTAATTTGTTTTAATTGCCGGTGTTTTTAGTGTCCCTCTCCCCTTTTATAGGGGGCACGTGGAGGAAAAAAAATAAGATTTTAGTGCCCAAAAAAAAACTTTAAAAAAAAACAAAAAAACTAAAAAAAACACAAAAAAACACAAAAAAAGGGCCTTGAAAATGTTTGGTGCGCCCCCCAGATCGGGGGACACGATTTAATGATGCAATGTTTTAATTTTCTCCCAAAAAAGAGTTCTGTGGACAAGCACTCCAAGGTCCCTTTGTTCATCTACACTATTAAGTGGCCCACCAATTAATGTGTACACCCTTTCCTTATTAGCCCTCCCAAATATCACACTTCTTGGAATTAAATTCCATTTGCCACTGCTCTGCCCACCTTACCAGTAGATTGATATCCTCCTGCAGCCCATGACTTTCCTCTTCATTATCAACCACACAGCCAATTTTAGTGTCATCTTCAAACTTCTTAATCATACTCCCTATATTCAAATCTAAATCATTGATTATATACCACAAAAAGCAAGGAGCCCAGTACTGAGCCCTACGGAACCCCACTGGAAATATCCCTCCAGTCACAAAAACTTCCATCAATCCATTACCCTTTGCTTCCTACCTCCAAACCAATTTTGGATCCAACTTGCCACTTTGCCTTAGATCCCATGGACTTTAACCTTCATGACCAGTCTACCTTCATGACCAGTCAAAAGCCTTGCTGAAGTCCATATACACTACATCGTATGTACTAGCCTTATCAACCCTCTTGGTTACCTCCTCAAAAAATTCAATCAGGTTAATCAAACACAATCTTCCCTTAACAAATCCATGCTGACTATCCCTAATTAATCCTTGCCTTTCCAAATGCAGATTTATCCTGTCTTTCAGGACTTTTTCCAATAATTTTCCCACCACTGATGTCAGGATGACAGGCCTGTAATTACTCGGCCTATCCCTTTTCCCCTTCTTAAACAAGTGTACTACATTAGCAGTCCTCCAATCCTCTGGCACCCTGCCCATATCCAAAGAGGACTGGAAAATGATGGTCAAAGCCTCTGCTATTTCCTCTTTTACTTCGCTCAACTGCTTGGGATGCATTTCATCCGGGCCTGGGGACTTATCTACTTTCAAAGCTGCTAAACCCCTTAATACATCCTCTCTCACTATATTTCTTTCATCCAGAATATCACACTCCTCCTCTATAGCAGTATCTGCATTGCCCCTTTCCTTTGTGAAAACAGATGCAAAGTATTCGTTAAGAACCCGACCAACATCTTCCGCCTCCACACAAAGACCCTCATGGTCTCTAATGGGCCCTACCCTTTCTTTAGTTACCTCTTACTCTTAATATATTTATAGTACATCTTAGGGTTTTCCTTAATTTTACTGGCCAAGAATTTCTTGTGCTCTCTCTCAGCATTCCTATTATCCTTTTTAATTTTGCTTCTTAATTTTCTATATTCCTCTAAAGATTCTAAAGTATTTAGCCATTGATATGTGGCATGAGCGTCCCTTTTTTTCTTAATTCTCCCTTGTAAGTCCCTAGACATCCAGGGGGCGCTAGAAATATTTTTCCCAACCTTTTTTTTTAAGGGCACATGTTTGGCCTGAACCTTTTGGATTTCCTCCTTGAATGCCTCCCACTTTCCCGACACCTCTTGGAGTTAAACAGTACTCAGTCTAACAGTTTTGCATTCACAACAAAGCCAATCCCATACATACAGAAATTGACATCATTTAATGGTTTAGTTGGTGCATGAAATCTACTATGTGAGATTCGGAACCATATCTTAGAATCATAGAAATTCACAGCAGGGAAGGAGGCCATTTCAGCCCATGTTATCCAGCCAATTCCCACTTTCCAGCTCTTGGTCCGTAGCCCTGTAGGTTACTGCACGTTAAGTGCACACCAAATATTTTTTAAATGTGGTGAGGGTTTCTGCCTCTACTACCCTTTCAGGCAGTGAGTTCCAGACCCCCACTACCCTCTGGGTGAAGACATTTCCCCTCATATCTCCTCTAAACCTCCCCCCAATTCCTTTAAATCTATGTCCACTGGTTGTTGACTCCTCTGCCAAGGGAAACAGGTCCTTCCTATCGACTCTATCCAGGCCCCTCATAATTTTATATACGGGTCAATCAGGTCTCCCCTCAGCCTCCTCTGTTCCAAAGAAAAAAGACCCAGCATCTCCAATCTGTCCTCATAGCCAAAATTCTCCAGTCCAGGCAACATTCTTGTAAATCTCCTCTGCACCCTTTCCAGTGCAATCACATATTTCCTGTAATGTGGTGACCAGAACTGTACACAGTTCTCCAGCTGCTGCCCAACCAGTGTTTTATACCTCCTTTTTTTATTATTTCAAAATATACTTTATTCATATAAAAATTTGCACAATACATTTGAAAGCAGTTCAGTACATTTGGATGCGGTCAGCAATTCCATACATTACATTTGGATGCTGACCGCAGTTCCGTTCAATACATTTCATTGGGCCAGATTTTCTACCCAAACCCTGTGGTCTGTACCATATTCTGTAAAAGGTTTCAAACAAATACATTTAGATGTTGAGGCTTCGAATACTATCGTGTGCTGAAATATGTTTGTTATGTTGCCAATTGCACTATCATCTAGTTGCAGGCTGCAAAGGCACTGTGGAGGGGGCAGTGTGTGTGTGTGTGTGTGTGTGTGAGGAGAATGGATTAGGACACTCTTTAAAAACAAAAGTACTGATGGTCTTTTTCATGCAACATTGCAAAGAAAGGGCAAGCTTAAAGTATTCAAATGTTTCTTGTCAATTGGAAACGTTGCTAGGGAGAAGACTTGGCCAGGATAATAACATAATGACTATCTGGGACTGCAGAAGCTTTACTCCAAACCAAATCCAAACTGCAATCAACCTATCTTTGTCTGTTGTCTGTTGCATGTTCATCTCTTCTCACCAGGATTAATCATAGGCAACATGACAATATAAGCAAATAAATTATTGTTCCAGACAGGATGAGCTTTTGAGACAATGGGGGCAATTTCTTTACTTTACATTTCAAGGTACGATTCATACGATCCAGGATACATTGTGGTACGTTCATCAAGTTACATTACATGTGTCACCATACGGTACACAGTGAGGGTACAGTTACATTTGTTTCCAACGTGCATTAAACAACAGAACTTGCATTATACATAGGTGTTTGCAGATCATGGTGCTCTATGTATACAAAAGGTTTACCATTGCAGCCTGAGGAGAGTTTTATACTGATTCCATCCCCTGGGTTTACCGTGGCAGAAGGGCTTTAATATTATCCCTGATTTCCGTTGATAGTCACGGTTGAGCCACCTTCCCTTTTTTATTTTTACGCCAGATAGGGATGTACAATTGTTGCAGTTCATCCAAGTGGTCTCTAAATGTCTGCCATTGCCCATCCACTGTCAAACCCTTAAGTATCATTCGCCAATCTATCCTAGCCAATTCACGCTTCAAAGTTGGCCTTCTTTAAGTTCTGGACCATGGTCTCTGAATTAACTGTTTCATTCTCCATCCTAATGTGGAATTCCACCATATTATGGTCACTCTTCCCCAAGGGGCCTCGCACAACGAGATTGCTAATTAATCCTCTCTCATTACACAACACCCAGTTTAAGATGACCTCCCCCCTAGTTGGTTTCTCGACATATTGGTCTAGAAAACCATCCCTTATGCACTCCAGGAAATCCTCCTCCACCGTATTGTTTCCAGTTTGGTTAGCCCAATCGATATGTATATTAAAGTCACCCATGATAACTGCTGCATCTTTATTGCATGCACCCCTAATTTCCTGTTTCATGCCCTCCCCAACATCACTACTACTGTTTGGAGGTCTGTACACAACTCCCACTAACGTTTTTTGCCATTTGGTGTTCTGCAGCTCTACCCATATAGATTCCACATCATCCAAGCTAATGTCCTTCCTAACAATTGCATTAATCTCCTCTTTAATCAGCAATGCTACCTCCTTTTCCTTTTATTCTATCCTTCCTGAATGTTGAATACCCTTGGATATTGAGTTCCCAGCCCTGATCATCTCTGTAATCCCAATCACATCATATCTGTTAGCATCTATTTGCACAGTTAATTCATCCACCTTATTACGGATGCTCCTTGCATTAAGACACAAAGCCTTCAGGCTTGATTTTTAACACCCTTTGTCCTTTTAGAATTATGATGTAGAGTGGCCCTTTTTGTTTCTTGCCTTTGTTTACTCGACCTTCCACTATTGCTTTTTACCTTTCTACCATCTGTTTCTGACTCCATATTACTTCGCCATGTCTCGCTGCATAGGTTCCCATCCCCCTGCCATATTAGTTTAAACACTCCCGAACTGCATTAGCAAATGTTACCCCCAGGACATCAGTTCCGGTCCTGCCCAAGTGCAGACCGTCCCTGTCGTACAGGTCCCACTTCCCCAGAACTGGTTCCAATGTCCCAGGAATTTGAATCCCTCCCTCTTGTACCACTGCTCAAGCCACGTATTTATTCTAACTATCCTGCTCCCTCTACTCTGATTAGCACGTGGCACTGGTAGCAATCCAGAGATTACTATCATTGAGGTCCTACTTTTTAATTTAACTCCTAGCTCCCTAAATTCAGCTTGTAGGACCTCTTTCCGCTTCTTACCTATATCGTTGGTACCGACATGTACCACAACAACTGGCTGTTCACCCTCCCTCTCCAGAATGCTCTGCAGCCGCTCCGAGACATCCTTGACCCTTGCACCAGGGAGGCAACATACCATCCTGGAGTATTGGTTGCGGCCGCAGAAACTCCTATCTATTCCCCTTACAATAGAGTCCCCTATCACTATAGTTCTCCCACTCTTTTTCACGCCCTTCTGTGCAGCCGAACCACCCATGGTGCCATGAAAGTGGCTGCTGGTGCCTTCCCCTGGTAAATCATCTCCCCCAACAGTATCCAAAACGGTATATCTGTTTTGGAGGGAGATGCCCGCAGGGGACTCCTGCACTACCTTCCTGCTCTTGCCTTGTCTCTTGGTCACCCATTCACTATCTGTCCTAACCCTTACCTGCAGTGTGACCAACTCACTAAATGTGCTATCCACAACACTCTCAGCATCGCGCATGCTCCAGAGTAAGTCCATCCGCAGCTCCAGTGCCATCATGCGGTCTGTCAGGAGCTGCAGCTGGACACACTTCCTGCACACATAGTAGTCAGGGACACTTCCCACATAGCACAGGAGGAGCATGACACGGGTCCGAGCTCTCCTGCCATGACTTAACCCTTAAATTAATTTACTTACTAAAATTTACTTGAACGCCAAACAGCTACTTAGTAGTTCACTGCCAATTAAACCAATCTAAAAGTCAGTCTAAAAGAGAGTTATACTTACCAGTCAAACAGCCAACCACTTACCAGCTTGGCTGTGATGTCACCTCTCAATTTTGCACCCCTCTATCTTTGTCTGCAGCTGGTTGGGCTGTTCTCTGGCCGTCCGTCTCCTACTCTCGCACTCCTTATCAGTTGCTCTAGTGTCAGCACTGGTAGGAAAAACAAGACAAAACAGCACCTGCCACCCCTACTTGCCCAAGCTCACCCACTTACCAAACTCACAAATGCCACTCTATGCTGCTGCACTCCGTGCTCTGCACGAGCTGCCTCTTTTTAAACTGTATCTAGATCAGATGAGCAGGGAGGTTATGCTTAAATTGTATAAACTTATTTTCTTGTTTAGCGTCCACACATAGGATCGTAATCCATATCCCAATAGTACAGGAAGCATAGGGGTGAAATTTACCAGTCGTTGTGCAAAACGGATGATAGTCAATCATCGAACTATTTTATACCTTGCTTGATTTTTGGGGGGCGGGAGGTGGGGTAACTCGGGGATAACTTCTGTGCTCATTTTTGAAATAGTGCCCTGGGACCTTTTACATCCACCTAAGAGGGCAGACAAGGCCTCGGTTTAACGTCTCATCTGAAAGATGGCATTTCCAATAGTGCGGCACTTCCTCAGCACTGCACTGCAGAGTCAGCCTAAATTATTTGCTAAAGTCTCTAGAGTGGGACTTGAACCTCAATTTACACATTTCTCTGTAGAGCATTAACCCACCCATTAAACATCATACCTCACAAGAAGGGAACTGATTCTTTTATTTTAACAACAGTGCTGCTTTTCACACCATTTGATATATTTTTGAGCACATAACTAATTGAAAAAGTAACATTGTAAAAGTGTTAGATTAAAGACAGCGCGCTGTTTGTTAAGTCACCCTGAAAAGGTAGACTTGCTGGATGGATGTCGGCTGTTATATAATAGCAGCTGGTGTGAAGCGAGCACCAATAAGCTAAGGGGGTAAATTTCTTCCCCCCCCCCATTGTCCGTTATTAATTCAGCAGAGCCGTGGAGACCCTGGAGAAATGGCAGCGACACCGCTAATACCGTTTCCCCAGGGTTTCCGCCGCTCCTCTGGCGAAGTTATGTTGGACAAGTGGGAGAACCTTCGGAGAAATTCATCCTCAATGACATTAAAGTACAGGAACAAACTTTGGTAATCTGCTGTACAATTATTCACATTTTTAATGGTTGATGGCAGCTAATTCACAAACTCTTTTCAGTAAGCATCAATTGTGTTGCAGTGAGAGACCAGTGAGCTGTGCTCTGTCAGTACATGTGGATGCACATGGATAGGGCTCTGACCTCCATAAATTCACAGTCGAAACCTGGCTCTCTGCTCTTCTTACTGTGAAAATGAAACCAATACTGCATCCTACAGGATAATAGTGGCATTAAGATGTTGCATTTCTCTTTCTTTTTCTTCTTCTCTCTTTTCTTCTCTTCACTCTTTTTGTCCCCTCTTTCTTTTTTGTATCTCTCTTCAGAGATATTTGTCTGTGGCATTTTTTTTAGTTTCTTGTCCTCTCCAGTAACAGAAAATAACAGAACATATGGAGGAAAATTACCCCAGTCTGCACAGCACAAATAAAAAGCAAAATACTGGATGCTGGAAATCTGAAACAAAAACAGAAAATGCTGGAAATACTCAGCAGGTCAGCCAGCATCTGTAGAAAGAGAAACAGAATTAATGTTTCAGGTCAACACCTTTATCAGAACTGGAAAAAGTTAGAGATTTAACAGGTTTTAAGAAAATACAGAGGCATGGAAAGGGGAATGGGAAAAATTTGTGATAAAAAGAAAAAAAAGAAAGACTTGGATTTATATAGCACCTTTCATGACCACCAGACGTCTCAAAGCACTTTACAGCCAATGATGTAATTTTGGAGTGTAGTCACTGTTGGAATGTGGGAAACGCGGCAGCCAATTTGCGCACAACAAGCTCCCACAAACAGCAATGTGATAATGACCAGATAATCTGTTTTTTGGTTATGTTGATTGAGGGATAAATATTGGCCAGGACACCTGGGATAATTACCCTGCTCTTGTTTGAAATAGTGCCATGGGATCTGTGAGATCTCTTAATTTCCAATGAAATACGAACTCCGGTTGTAGTTTTAATGTAACTTTATTCTGGCAGCAGCAACAAGCTCTTGGCTTTAAGCCAGGCCTTTGTCCTTCTGAGACAACATGGCCAAAATGGCTGTACTTATACCTGGTTCAATTTACAGAAAAGAACTTGCCTTCTTTGACCTTATTGGCTCATTTGATAGTCTGTTAACCTTTAATTGGCTCGCTACCCAAGGTCCTAAAATGTCAAGTTGATTGATGACTTAATGCAATGTGGTCTATGTTTTCTCAAAAATTGCAGCAGGCTGCAGAGCTTGAATTCTCTATCAATCCCCCCTTTGATTCTTTCACAAACTGAATCATAAAACATCAGCTATCACTGGTTAAACATTCTACAAAATAATTTCATACACGTTAATAGAGTTTCCTTCCAAAGTTTGTTGATGTGTTTTGCCACATTTCCGGACTAATAACTTCCACACAAATTTACACCAGCCCGAATTCCATCATGGCCACAATGGAAGTCTGGTTTTAGTAGGTTAATTAACCTTATTCCAATTTAATCCAAATCAATATCTTAATTCAACCAGTAAACAACCTTCCCTTAAGCATAACATACAGACGGTCTGCTGGGACCTGCAAGGCGTCTCACCTGCAGGACAGCAGCTACAGCCGCCTGGTTGCAACAACATTTAATCAACATAAACAAACAATATAAAAGTAAAATAATTACAACAAATAGAATTAAACCTTCAACCAATGAAGTTCCCATTGAACCTAGCCATTCAGTGGCTCCACGCCACAAAGTGAATGATGGGTGTTGCTTAAGTTTTTCTACCTCCTTTTGGATATGCTCTGCTAAGTGGGTAATTTCTTCGGAGCTATCTGGGATATACGTGCAACACTCAGTTCTGAGTAGGGTGCAAGTACCTCCCTTTTCAGCCAGGATGTAATCAAGGGCCAGTCTATTCTGTAGGGCTACTGTGCGGATTGCTACCATTTCTGCATTGATTTTAACTAGGGCCTCTGAGGTATCATTGGCTACCCGTTCCACAATGGATGCCATGTTAATGGATTCCCTTGCCAGTCTGGTGGTCCCATACCTGGGAATCAGAATGGCAAAGAACCTCTCTGTTTCTGTGACAGCTCTCTTAGGACGGTGTAAATGTTCTGACAGTGACTTTATATGATACATATAAGGCATAATGTAGGTTAAATAGCAGGATCCCGTCCAATTCTGGGGCAGCCAAGGGTAGGCCTTGTGGCCACACACCCAATAGGTGCCATTATAGGCAATGAAGGTTAGCTGTTTCTTTGTCAGCAACACTCCGGGGCCTGTCCAGGCTTTTCCATCTGTTTTATTCAGAATCCCTGTTGCGTTAAAAATTCCCACATCGGCCCAGTTTGGACGGTTCCGTGGCTTGATTATATTATAATTCCGGGAGCAGTTACTATACCCCATATTTTGGCCTCCTTTGATGTTTCTAATCAGACAGACCGATTCCCCCAGTCTTCCTATTCCCGTTGTATTAGTGATAACAAAAAATGGGGGCCGTTTGGAATTATTGTAGCACGGTTGGTATCCCTCTTCAAAGGTAGTCAGATTGTAATCTGCTGACTTCCATTTACGTGCCCAGTTTTCCATATCCTGAAATGCATTGCCTGTCTTGTTTTGATTAATTATCCACTCAGCCATTTCTGAGATATTCAAGGGAACTGGTCTCAAGGGAATCCCTCCCTTTGAGTGAATAGGAATATGCGCACACACCCAACAATTAGAAATGTTACCTTGTTTGGCATAAATGTATGACATATATAAAAAGGTATTTACATGTAATTCCCTTGCTACCCTACTATCTCCCTTTGGTGCAGAGGGTCGGCTAGTAAGAAGTAGGCCTATGCCTAGAATACCTACAATCAGTAATACAGTAAATTTATACATTTTGGCAAAAAGTAATTGTCCTTATTAGATTTCAGCTTCAGTTATGTGTGCTCTTTTAACGTGTGAAGCGTGGATCCAGGCTTTCTTTCCTTGGACTTTAACAACTGCCTGGATGGTCAATAACACTTGATAAGGTCTCTCCCACTTGGCACCCAAAGGTTCTTTATGCAACTTTTTCACATACACCCAGACTCCCGGGATAATGTTGTGTCCTCCTTCGGGTGGATTACCCCAAGCTGACGATACCTGTCAGGAAACAGAACTAATAGCATTGGTTAAGTTCTGACAGTGTGATAACAAAGTGTCACTCATTAAGTGAACATCAGCTTTCCTTAAATCGATAGTTCCTGGCAGCGACATGGGTCTTCCTGTTATAATTTCAAATGGGCTTAGACCTGTAGTTCTGTTCGGGGTTGCCCTAATGCTACATAGCACTATTGGTAGTGCCTGGGGCCATGGTATTCCTTCTTGGTGATATTTGGCAAGTTGTTGTTTCAGAGTTCGATTCATTTGCTCTACTTGTCCTGATGATTGTGGATGATAAGGACAGTGTAAATCCCACGTAATGTTCAGTAACCTACAGACTTCTTGGCAGACAGCACCTGTGAAGTGTGTGTTCCCTGATCTGAGTCAATGCTACTCGGGACTCCCCATCGGGGAATGTAATCCTTACACAAGACCTTTGCAGCGTGATTGGCTGTGGCTCTTTTAGTTGGGACAGCTTCTACCCATCTAGAGAATCTGTCGACCATGACAAGAATGTTAGTGTATCCTTGGCATGAAGGAAGAGATATATAATCAACCTGCAGATGCTGGAATGGTCCGACAGGGGCAGGGGACCTCAGTTGGGGCATTACCGTGATGGGTCCAGAATTATTTTTCTGGCAGACCACACAGCGGTCTGCTACCAGCTGGGCATGTTTTTTAAATCCCCGACCCCACCAGCTTTTCTGGAACTGTGCTGTCATCTGTTGTGAGGCCAAGTGTCCCCACGAGTGGATCTGTTGGGCTAAAAAAGACATAAGTGCTTGTGGCGCGACTGGCTTGTCGGTAACTCTTTGTCTCCAGACACCATCTTCACATAGCTTAATTCCTGCCTCAATCCATGTCCATTTTTCCTCTCGGGAGCACTCGCCTTGCATTGTTTGAAGGTCTCGTGTCAGAGTCCTGAGTGCTTTCAATCTGCACATCTGTGTTGGTTCTTCTGGAGGAACGCCCTGTGAGGCGGCATCTTTAGCTGCCTGGTCGGCTAGGGCATTTCCCTGTGCTTCTGTGGTATTTTTCTTGGTATGGGCCTTACACTTCAGGATGCACACTTCCTGAGGTAATTGTATGGCCTCTAATAAGTCTCGGACTTCTTTTCCATTTCGGATAGGTGTACCAGCAGCAGTGAGGAATCCCCTTTTCCGCCATAACAGACCAAAGTCGTGAGCGACTCCAAAAACATAACGCGAATCTGTGTAGACATTAGCTGTCTTTCCTTCTGCTATTCGACATGCTTCTGACAAGGCCCGTAACTCGGCCTGTTGTGCTGACGTTCCTGAGGGTAAACATCCTTTTGCCACTACCTCATATAAGGTTGTAACTGCCCATCCTGCTTTTCTGGTACCATTGTCCACAAAGGAGGAACCATCTGTAAACAGGATGAGGTCTGGGTTGTGCAGAGGCTCCTCTGCTGCTAAGGCTGCTTCTTCTGTATCTTTTAAAATCTCCACGCAGTCATGCTCTTCACATTCTCCCCCCTCTTGCTCCCTCGATTCTGACATCGGGAGCATAGTTGTGGGATTAACCAGGCTGGCCCGGACGATATGGAGATTAGGAGCTTCCAAAACTGCTGTCCAGCGGGTTCATCTAGCTGCCGTCACTTGAGACATTCTATTCATAGACAGCAAAGCGTGTACAGTGTGGGGACACTTGACAATCAGCTTTTGGTCAAGGACTAGACCCGCAGTGATCATTACCGCTCGACATGTAGCTTCCATGGCCCTTAGGCAACTTCCCCATCCGAGGGCTACGGCATCCAGTTTTGCCGAATAATAGCCAATAGGTCTTTGCCGATCCCCATGTTCTTGTGTCAGTATAGCTGTCATATATCCTTCTTTCTCATGGACAAACAGGGTAAATGGCTTACCACTGTCGGGGATTCCCAGAGCCGGTGCCGAACACAAAGCCTTTTTCAAACTCAGGAAGGCCTCTTGCTGTTCCTTAGTGAGGGTGATGGCTTCTTTAGAGGCGCGTTTCCCCTTTAAAATATCATTCAATGGCTGAGCAAGCTGTGTGAAGGAGTCAATCCAATTTCTGTTAAAGTTACACAATCCCAAAAAAGACCTTAGTTCCTGAATAGTGGTGGGTTTTTTAGCAGCCTGAATGACTGCAGTTCTATCCTGGGTAAGTTCTCTCTTTCCTTGTGAAATCTTTTGTCCCAGGTATACAACCTCTTCTTGGGATATTTGTGCTTTGTCGATGCTGGCTTTATGTCCTTTCAGCCATAGGTGGTCCAGCAAAGCTCGTAAATCTTGTTCATGCTGTTCTTCCGTGTTTGAAGCGAGCAGGATATCGTCTACATATTGGATGACTGTGGATGACAGGGGAGGTAATTCTCGCAAATGGCTTTGTAAAGCCATGTGGAATACCGTAGGGCTGTTGTGGAAACCCTGCGGTAACCGGGTCCAAGTATACTGTTGTCCTTGGACCGTGAAAGTAAACCACTGTCGAACCTCCAGTGCCAGAGACAACGACCAAAATCCGCTGGCCATATCTATAACCGAGAAATATTTATGTTCCAGTTTGAGGGCATTAAAAATGGTGGCGGGATCTGTGACCAAAGGAGCTTTTTGATCAATACACTGGTTAGCTTTCCTATAATCGACAGTCAAACGCCAAGTCTCATTAGATTTCTGTACCGGCCACACGGGGCTATTGGAGGAGCTATGCGTTTTAATAAGCACTCCTTGTTTCTCCAATTGCTGAATAACCGGTAAGATTCCCGCGATGGCAGTTGGACTGATGGGATACTGTTTAGTGCATGGAGGCTTGGTCCCGGTAAATGACGCAGGCTCCATCTGGAGTAGGCCACAATTGTTCTTATCTTTAGCCCATATCGGGTGTTCCTTCAATTCTTCTTTCTTCTAAGTTCTAATTGACCATGTCACCCGACCATTCTCGAAATACAACGATGAATCTATTTGGATTAGAACGTCCATTCCCAAAAGGGGTTGATCTACTGGGCCTATCCAGACCGATGTGGTTAGTTCATGTGGACCCAGCCCTATAAGTACCGGTGTTGTCCTTTTAATTTCCATTTTATGGCCCCCAACTCCATAGGCTGTACGTGCCCTACCATCCAATGACAAAAAGTCTCCATGTTGTAGGGGTAAGCATGTTAATTCCGCCTCCAAAAGACAATCCACATCCTTATCGCCCACCCTCACAGTTATATATAGCCCATCTCCCCTTTGTTGTATTAGTGCGAGGAGGTGGACCAGGGTGGGCTCTAATCGTTTTTTGCTATTCCAAGTAACTCCTTCTATTGTTGTATTGTCAGTCGCTTAAATGCTTCTATGAGATCATTATCTTGTGACAAGCCTGGTTTGTTGGCTGAATTGTATCCCTGGCTGCGTCCTCTTCCCCAGCCACGACCTTGCTGTTTTGCCCTGCACGTCTTGGCCCAGTGACCTTCTTTCCACAATAATGACATTTTCTGGGTAATTTTCCTAATGACTGTTTATCGGAATCCTAGGATTTCAATCCCATAGCCTGTAAAGCTCGGACTTTAGCTCCCATATCCCGATCTAATTGGTTGCATCGATCCACCAATGCTGCAAAGGTAGTTCCTCTACCTTCCCAGTCCGGTAACACTACCTTAAGCATTTTGGACAGTTCTGGCTTTAGACCTGCCACGAAAGCTGCTTTCAGGGGCCCAAACACTTGTTCATCCATTTCCTCATCCGTATTATTCATACCCGAATGTTCTAGCCACGTGTATCTAAACCGCTCATCATACTCCAGGACCTCCTCTGTTCCTTTCTGTTGGCAGGCTGCAATTTTTTCCCAGTCTGTCTTAGCTGGACTGAAGGCTTGCAGCCAGTGTTTAATCGCCTCACATCCTGCATTTAATTCTTGCTCATTCTGCCCCAAAGCTTCTTCTACCTTGTCATGCAATTTTCTTCTTTGTGTTTTTGGCACCATTATGGTCAAAATTTGTACTCCGTCCCAGGGATGAAGTTGATATATATTTCTTAAGCGGTCCAATTGATCCCACGTTTTCACTCCCCCTTTCTTTGGATTGGCAACTCCTTGGACCATTTATCAATTTTCTCTAGGTCTGCCGGATCATGAACTAAATATTCTGCATACACCCTTTTCCTCGTTTTTTTGGTTCCGTCCTCATCCGCAGTCTCTTCTGATTTGACTACAACTCGTCTTTTTTTAAACGGGGCAAAGCGCACCCCTAATTCTTCATCCTCCAACCCTGTATCGTCAGAGGATTCAGAATCCGTATCTATTCCTCGGTCCTGTCTTCGGGTTTGCGCTTTTAATTTATCCAAACATGGGTACCCTGGGAATTGACCGATACATTTTCCTTTTCCTATTACTGTCTCTTGACCTAATGATTTTTTCCATTCTTTAATTTCACCTTTAAGATCTTTAACTTCCGCTTCCTACTTTTCAAGTTCAAATCTTTTCTGTCGCAGCTGTGCACAAACAGCTCGCAATTGGTCCTTTGTACTGGTCAGTTCTCGATCATGTTGGGAACGCATTATAATTTCATTCTGCTTTTGGATCTGTCCCATAACGGCTAGGGACCATCTAGTTCGCTCTTTATTTTTCATACGGGTCATTTTTTCCCAGACCCTTTTAATCTCGTCCAAGGACCATTGTCCTTTGGAGGTTCCGTACTTTTGTTCAATCTTAATACAGGTTTTAGATAAGTTGAATTGTTGCTCTATGTATTCTTTCAACTGTTGGAGGATTTCATCTATCGAAACCTCAGGTGGTGCCTGCCCACCTTTTACAGTTATAGGCAACTCTTTGCTCTTATCTCCTGCTGCCATAATACTGATTTCTTTACTGGTGTCTCGAGTCGTAGACTTTCCAACCGATTAGTGAGTCGGTGATTAATTAACTAACACACCGCCGAAGTTAGACGTCTATGGGACCTCGAGCCGACTACCAACCGGAGGGTTCGCAAACCGGAGGCTTTCAGAATCGCGTAGGAGAGGCGAATTTAGACTTTTGACCAAGGACTTTTGTAAAGAGGAGTCCTTACCTCAGTATGTAGGTCTGATGTCTAAAATTCAATTTCTTTCTGTAGCAATCCTGTTCATGACGCCAAAATTGTTAGATCTCTTAATTTCCAATGAAATAAGAACTCTGGTTGTAGTTTTAATGTAACTTTATTCTGGCAGCAGCAACAAGCTCTTGGCTTTAAGCTAGGCCTTTGTCCTTCTGAGACCACATGGCCAAAATGGATGTACTTATACTTGGTTCAATTTACAGAAAAGAACTCACCTTCTTTGACCTTATTAGCTCATGTGATAGTCTGTTAACCTTTAATTGGCTCGCTACCCAAGGTCCTAAAATGTTAAGTTGATTGATGAATTAATGCAATGTGGTCTGTGTTTTCTCAAAAACTGCAGCCAGGCTGCAGAGCTTGAATTCTCTGTCAGGATCTTTTATGGCCACGAGAGAGCAGACGGGGCCTCGGTTTAACGTCTCATCCGAAAGACATCACCTCCAACAGTGCAGTGCTCCCTCAGCACTGCACTGGAGTGTCGGCATTGATTTATGTGCTCAAGTTCCTGGACTGGGACTTGAACCCACAACTTTCTGACTCAGAGCCACAGCTCAGAGATAGGGTGGAAGACAGGAGAGATTAAATGACAAAAGGAATGATGGTGCAAGGCAATAGGGGATGGTAATCAATAGATGGAGAGAAAATTCTTCAGCTCCTGAAGCATTGAGCACCAGCTCTCACCTGGCTAGTGCTGGCATGACTCCTCCACTCACTCACTTCCCTTTAGGGTTCTCACAGACTTTTAATCTCATCAACCAGGGTTTAAGATAAAAGTTAGAATCAACTAACTCATACCCTTGAAGCAAAGATGCTCAGAGATTTAATGAGGAGTGCAACAAGTTACGTCAACTTCTCTTATGGAGATTGAAATTTTATTACTCAAATAAGTTTTCATTACATTCTTGGGAGAACTGGCATCTATTTATCATCTGTGCATACTGTGCATACTGTGCATAAGTTAGTTATGGCTTTATTTATGTCCTCAAATGTGGTATTATCTATAATTAAATTGTTTATTTAGCAATCTTGCTGCAAGAGTTTATGCAATAGCACTTCCGATAATAAAACAACATCAGTTTATTTTCAGTTTGTTGCTAGTGCACTTGCTGAATCTGAATTTTTGCTTTCAAATTTCCAGTCAGTCCTGTTCTATATGAATGCAGATTACGCAATCATATCAGCAATTCAGGCCTTCAGAATAATGTGCACTCGAGTAAAAACTTTGAATGGTAGGGTCTCATTGGCTCCTGTTTCTTGGATAATGGTAAATCTTCCATCTCCAAATACAAACATGCACTCAGTATCTTCTCTGAGACTCCAGCCAAATTTGGCCCTGAAAACTATTACTGTCTCGGCACTTGGATGTAATTCTCTACATAGCCCTTTCTAGCTCACAATGTTGATACGCTTCATAATTAAGAAGAAACTTAAAATGATCCACTTCACCTGGCAATATCAAGCCAATCTCAGTGATAAATGCCTTGAGTATAAGATGGTGGCTCTCATAAATGATGAGTTGAAATTGAAGTAGAATGAATTTGAGACAGGGTTTGGACAGGAAAAGCTTTGCTTACTCATTTATTTCTGGATCCATTAAGGCCTACTGTTTAGTTTAGATCTACAGCATGAACTACCTCGACAAAAAACTAAATTCAGGTCCAGATGAAATGGCACTGAATAAACAGACTTCAATCAAGGCATGATAGCATCATGGTTATGTTACTGGACTAGTAATCCAGAGGCCTGGGCTAATGATCCAGTGATGTGAGGTCAAATTCCACCATGGCAGCTGGGGAATTTAAATTCAATTATTTAAATAAATTTGGATTGAAAAATATGGATTTTAGCAAAGCTTTTGATAAGGTCCCACATGGCAGACTGATCACGAAAGTAATAACCCATGGGATCCAGGGCAAAGTAACAAGTTGGATCCAAAATTGGCTCAGAGGCAGGAAGCAAAGGGTAATGGTTGATGGGTGTTTTTGTGACTGGAAGGCTGTATCAAGTGGGGTTCCACAGGGCTCAGTACTGGATCCCTTGATTTGTGTGGTATATATCAAGGACTTGGACTTGAATGTTGGGGGCATGATTAAGAGTTTGCAGATGAGTCTAAAATAGACTGTGTGGTTGATAATGAAGAAGAAAGCTGTGGACTGCAGGAAGATATCAATGTACTGGTCAGGTGGGCATAACAGTGGCAAATGGAATTCAATTTGGATAAGTGTGAGGTAATGCATCTGGGGAGGTCTAACAAGGCAAGGGAATACACATTAAATGGTATGACACTGAGAAGTGTAGAGGGGCAACGGGATCTTGGCGTGCAGGTCCACAGATCCCTGAAAGTAGTAGGCCAGGTAGATAACATAGTTAAGAAGGCATATGGAATACTTTCCCTTATCATTTGAGGCATGGAATACAAGAGCAAGGATATTAAGCTTGAACTGTTTTAAACACTGGTTAGACCGCAACTGGAGTACTGTGTGCAGTTCTTGTCATCACATTACAGATAAGATTTGATTGCACTGAAAATGATGCAGAGGAGAATGTTGCCTGGACTGGAGAATTTTGGCTATGAGGAAAGATGGGAGATACTAGGTCTGTTTTCTTTGGAACAGAGGAGGCTGAGGGGAGACCGGATTGAAGTGTATAAAATTATGAGGGATTTGGATGGGGTGGATAGGAAGGATAGAGTGGCCATCAACCAGAGGGCATAGATTTAAAGTAAATGAGGGGATTTTTAGAGGAGATATGAGGGGAAATGTCTTCACCCAGAGGATGGTGTGAGTCTGGAACTCACTGCCTGAAAGGGTGGTAGAGGCAGAAAGCCTCACCACATATAACAAATACTTGATGTGCACTTAATGTGCCGTAACTTACAGGGCTATGGACCAAGAGCTGGAAAGTGGGATTAGGCTGGATAGCTCTTGGTCGGCTGTGTGGACACGATGGGCCAAAATGGCCTCCTTCCGTACTGTAAATTTCTATGATTCTATGATTCTAAGTCCTGACCAACCAGCAGGACAGTCCCACCAGAGGTGATGGCATAGTGGTATATAGTCAGGAGGAAGTGGTCCTGGAAGTCCTCATCATTGACTCTGGACCTCATGTCTCCAAGTCAAAAATGGGCAAGGGAACATCCTAATGACTACCACCTCCCTCAGCTGATGAATCAGTACTCCTCCATGTTGAACACCATTTGGAAGAAGCACTGAGGTAGCAAGGGCACAGAATGTAAACAGGGTGGGGGACTTCAATGTCTGTCACCAAGAGTGGCTCGGTATCACCACTACTGACCGAGCTGCTTGAGTCCTGAAGGACATAGCTTCCAGACTGGGCCTGCGGCAGGTGGTGAGAGAACCAACATGAGAGAAAAACCTACTTAACCTCGTCCTCACCAATCGACCTGTCGCAAATGCATCTGTCCATGACAGCATTGGTAACAATGACCACCTTACAGTCCTTGTGGAGATGAAGTCCTGTCTTCACACTAAGGACACCCTTCATTCCATATTTACGAAAGGATATACTTGCTTTGGAGGCAGTTCAGAGAAGGTTCACTAGGTTGATTCCGGGGATGAGGGGGTTGACTTATGAGGAGAGGTTGAGTAGATTGGCCCTCTACTCATTGGAATTCAGAAGAATGAAAGGTGATCTTATCGAAACGTATAAGATTATGAGGGGGCTTGACAAGGTGGATGCAGAGAGGATGTTTCCACTGATGGGGGAGACTAGAACTATAGGGCATGATCTTAGAATAAGGGGCCACCCATTTAAAACCGAGGTGAGGAGAAATTTCTCTCAGAGGGTTGTAAATCTGTGGAATTCACTGCCTCAGAGAGCCGTGGAAGCTTGGACATTGAATAAATGAATGAGAAATAGACAATTTCTTAAACGATAAGGGGATAAGGGGTTGTGGGGATTGTGCGGGGAAGTGGAGCTGAGTCCATGATCAGATCAGCCATGATCTTATTGAATGGCGGAGCAGGCTTGAGGGGCCGTATGGCCTACTCCTGTTCCTATTTCTTATGTTCTTCTCATGTTGTGTGGCACTACCTGGGTAAGTGCCACATACAAATGCTAAATGGGATAGATTCAGAAAAGATCTAGCAGCTCTTAGGCATCCATGAGGCACTGTGGGCCATCAGCAGCAGCAGAATTGTATTCCACCACAATCTGTAACCTCATAGCCCAGTATATCCCTCACTCTATCAGTACCGTCAAGCCAGGGGACCAACCCTGTTTCAAAGAGGAGTGAAGAGAAGCCTGCCAGGAGCAGCACCAGGCAATGAAGTGCCAACCTGAGGAAGCTGCAAACAGAACTACATGCATACTAAGCAGCATTCTATAGACAGAGCGAAGCGATCCCTCAATCAACAGATCTGATCAAAGCACTGCAGTCCTGTCACATCCAGTTGTGAATGGTGTTCCTCAGGGCAGTGTCCTAGGCCCAACCATCTTCAGCTTATTCATCAATGACCTTCCCTCCATCATAAGGTCAGAAGTGGGGATGTTCGCTGATGATTGCACAGTGTTCAGTTCCATTCGCAAATCCTCAGATAATGAAGCAGACCATGATCGCATGCAGCAAAACCAGGATGAAATTCAGGCTTGGGCTGATCAGTGGCAAGTAAGAATTGCTCCATGCAAGTGCCAGGCATTGACTATCTCCAAGAAGTGTGAGTCTAAGCATCGAATCCCCTACCATCAAAATGCTGGGGGTCACCATTGACCAGAAGCTTAACTGGGCCAACTATATAAACTCCCATAGCTACCAGGACTACACTTCCTCCCACCCCACATCCTGTAAGGACTCCATTCCATTCTTCCAGTTTTTCCATCTCCGTCGCATCTGCTCTGACGATGCCACCTTTCACACCAGTGCCTCTGACATATCTTCCTTTTTCCTCAACCAAGGATTCCCTTCCGCCATGGTTAACATGACCCTCGACCATATCCATTCTATTTCCCGCACCTCTGCTCTCACCTCTTCCCCTCCCTCTCAGAACCACAACAGGGTTTCCCTTGTCCTCACCTTTCACCCAACCAGCCTCCACGTTCAACGGATCATCCTCCGGCATTTACGCCACCTCCAGTGTTATCCCACCACCAATCACATCTTCCTCTTCCCTCTCAGCATTCCAAAGGGACCGCTCCCTCCCTGACACGCTGATCCATTCTACAGTCACTCCCAGCAAACCCTCCCCTTCCCACGGCACAGGAGATGCAACATCTGCCCTTTTGCCTCCTCCCTTCCCACTATCCAGGGCCCCAAATACTCCTCCCTGGTGAAACAGCGATTTACTTCTACTTCTTTCAATTTAGTATACTGTATTCGCTGCTCACGATGTGGTCTCCTCTACATTGGGGAGACCAAGCGTAGATTGGGTGACCACTTTGCGGAACACCTCCGTTCAGTCCGCAAGTGTGACCCTGAGCTTCCAGTCACCTGTCATTTTAATTTTCCTGCACTGTTCCAATGAAGATCAACGCACCTTCGAGGAACAGCACCTCATCTTTCGTTTAGGCACTTTATAGCCTTCTGGACTCAACATCGACTTGAACAATTTCAAAGCACCACTGATGCCGATCTTTGTCTTCCTTTCACCGTCCCCTTCCCCGCCCCTGCCCACCCTCGAGCCTATGTTTTTTTTTCTCCTTGTCTCCAATGGCAACTGGTCATTATTCCACAATTCACACTCTATCTTGACTAATCTTTTTCTAACTGCTGGCATTACCATTTGTAGGGGAGGATGAAAACCCCCTCATTTTGCCCAGAAGGAAAAGAGCTGTGGGATCTGTCTGTGCTGCAATGTGAATTGAAACCGAGACAGTTTGACCTTGGCAGAGTAGTGATTGGATGGGGGGGGGACACCGGAGGGCCAATGGTGGGACAGAGTCAGCCCGAAGCATGGGGCTTTCAAGCCAATGGGAGAGCACTTGCTCGAAAACTGTGGGACTGACTCATTGCCATTATCGGGCTATTGTCTTCCCCATGTTTACACTATAAAGGGAAATTATGCAAACCTTCAGAAAACTAGGGAACCCAAAACAACCCAAGGGCCTACACAATGGCTACAGGAGGCCAACGCAATCAACACCTACTCAAACCTTGAGTAGGTTAACATCAGTGGAAAAAAACCCCGCAATAATCTAAAACTGCTGCATTTTTCAAAATCACAAAGCCCACCAATGGGAAGGATCGATTTCAGCACGAGAAGCGGACTGGATAATCTGGCTATAAAAAAGGGTTTCTGACCCAGTGTGTGTGTGTTCTGCTCTCGTGATCCAACAACCAGCAAGCCTCTCGATACTGAAGGAAAACCAGTGTCCGAAGACACCGAAGATAGAAGAAACAAACCACCAGACTTCAGAAGGCACAGTAGTGAGTATAACCTCTGGTCACCAGAACTCCCAACTCAGTTAGGCCAGGAAAGGTGGGAGGTTGGGCATTGTACTGCTAAACTTGTGTAAAAAATTTTCGTTGTGTCCGTTTAGTGGGATTTAGGGGGATTGTTTTGTTGGTGTATTGCTCTTTGTTGAGATACACCTTGTCAAATAAATTGGAAGCCTAAGTTCCTCTTGTCTCAGTTCTATTGTATTACATCTCCTGATCGTGAGTCTTATGCCAGAACAGTGTAAGGGAAGCTAGGAGCGCCTCGAAAACGCTCAACTGTGTGTCACAGGCTAGGGAAGAAGGGGTTAGGAGTGTTTGACACTCACAGGTGCCTCGCAGGCTAGGCATAAGCTGTGGGGACGCACGAGTCTCAAAACCCCTTTTCATAAGTTGTGGACACAGTCTCTCCTGGGGTGCTCTTGCAGCATTCAGGGTACCTTGCAGGCCAGGCATAAGCTGTGAGGGCAGAAACCCAGAGAGAGACACCCAAGGCACAACAACACTCCCCGAGAACCCCTTACACATTTCAATTCGGCCCATCATCCCTGTTGTCTCTCTAATCTCTCCTACTTTCCACCCTTTCACAGACCTTCCCTTTTGTTCTTTCTTCCCCTCCCCTTTCAATGCTTCGTAGGAATGTGTTCTTTACGAACACTCGCCAGTTCTGCGAAAGGTCGTCGATCCGAAATGTTAACTCTATTTTTCTCTCCACAGATGCTGCCTGACCCGCTGAGATTTCCAGCATTTTCTGTTTTTATTTCACATTCCAGCATCCGCAGTATTTTGCATTTGTAACTATATAAATAATTTGGTAACAATAACAGATCAGAGGCTGGGTATTCTGCGACAAATGTCTCACCTCCTGACTCCCCAAAGCCTTTCCACTATCTACAAGGCACAAGCCAGGAGTGTGATGGAATACTCTCCACTTGCCTGGATGAGTGCAGTTCAAACACTCAAGAAGCTTTACACTATCCAGGCCAAAGCAGCCTGCTTGATTGGCACCCCATCCACCACCTTCCACACCCGCATTGTTTATGTAAAGGTGGACAAGTTGCCTGGACCTGATGGCTTACATCCTCGGGTCTTAAAAGAAGTGGCTGCAGAGATAGTGGATGCATCAGTTGTAATCTACCAAAATTCGCTGGAATCTGGATTGAAAAATCGCAAATGTAACGCCCCTATTTAAAAAAGGAGGCAGACAAAAAGCAGGAAACTATAGACCAGTTAGCCAAACATCTGTCATTGGGAAAATGCAGGAGTTCATTATTAAGGAAGCAGTAGGGGACATTTGGAAAAGCATGATTCAATCAAGCAGAGTCAGCATAGTTTTATGAAAGGTAAATCATGTTTGACAAATTTGCTGGAGTTCTTTGAGGATGTAACAAGCAGGATGGATAAGGGGGAACCAGTGGATGTGGTGTATTTGGATTTCCAGAAGACATTCGATAAGGTGCCACAACAGAGGTTATTGCATAAGATAAAAGCTCACGGGGTTAGGATAATATATTAGCATGGATAGAGGATTGACTAACAGAAAACAGAGAATCGGATAAATGGGTCATTATCCGGTTGGCAAACAGTGACTAGTGGGGTGCCGCAGGGATCGGTGCTGGGTCCTCAACTATTTACAATCTATATGATGGGACCGAGTGTAAAGTAGCCAAGTTAGCTGATGATACAGAGATGGGTGGGAAAGCAAATTGTGAGGAGGACACAAATAATCTGCAAAGGGATACAGACAGGCTATATGAGTGAGTGGGCAAAAATTTGGCAGATGGACTATAATGTGGCGAAAAGTGAGATTATCCATTTTGGCAGAAATAATAAAAACGCAAATGATAAGTTAAATGGAGAAAAATTGCAAAGTGCTGTAGTACAGAGGGACCTGGGGGTCCTTGTGCATGTAACACAAAAAGTTTGAATGCAGGTACAGCGAGTAATCAGGAAGGCAAACGGAATGTTGGCCTTTAATGCAAGCGGGATAGAGTATAAAAGCAGAGAAGTCTTGCTGCAATTGTACAGGGTATTGGTAAGGTCACACCTGGAGTACTGCGTACAGTTTTGGGCTCCATAATTAAGGAAGGATATACTTGCATTGGAGGCTGTTCAGAGAAGGTTCACTCGGTTGATTCCAGAGATGAGGGGGTTGACATTTGAAGATAGTTTGAGTAGGTTGGGCCAATACACATTGGAGTTCAGAATAATGAGAGATGATCTTATTGAAACATATAAGATAATGGGGTCAAGTTTTGGCCTGAGTTGCTCCTATTTTTTTGGAGCAACTAGTTTAAAATGGAGTAGAAATTGCAATTCTCAGCCTTTAGTTTGCTCCAGTTCTAGTGAGTTAGAACAGTTTCATTTTAGAACAGATATTTTTTTCAAAAGGGGGCATGTCCAGCCACTTACGCCTGTTCTGCAAGCTTAGGCAGCGAAAACTTACTCCAAACTAACTTAGAATGGAGTAGGTGTAGATTTTTGTACGCTCAGAAAAACCTTGCCTACACTTGGAAAATAGGCGCAGGGAACGAAAGTTAGTGGGGGGTGGGGAGGGGGGGTTTACAAATAGTAAACACTTCACTTTTACAAATAAAGGGCCATCATGAATAATAAATGATAAATAAATCAATAAATAAACCAATAAATCAATCCAAATAAATTAAAAAATAAAAAATAAAAAAATAAATAAAAGTCACTCAATAAATAAAATGTATTTCTACTCACCTACTGTAGCACCAGGGAGAAGGGGAGGGGAGAAGAAGATGGGGGGAAGAGAAGAAGATGGGGAGAGATGAAGATGGGGGGGGCGAAGAATATGGGGGGCGGGGGAGAAGAAGATGGGAGGGAGAGAAGAGAAGAAGATGGGGGAGAGAGAAGAGAGGAGGTTGGGGAGGAGAAGAGAGGAAGCTGGGGAGGAGAAGAGAAGAAGCTGGGGAGGAGAAGAGAAGAAGATGGGGGAGAGAGAAGAGAAGAAGCTGGGGAGGAGAGAAGAGAGGAGGTTGGGGAGGAGAAGAGAAGAAGATGGGGGGGAGAGAAGAGAGGAGGTTGGGGAGGAGAAGAGAAGAAGATGGGGAGAGAGAAGAGAAGAAGATGGGGGAGAGAGAAGAGAAGAAGCTGGGGAGGAGAGAAGAGAGGAGGTTGGGGAGGAGAAGAGAAGAAGCTGGGGAGGAGAAGAGAAGAAGATGGGGGAGAGAGAAGAGAAGAAGCTGGGGAGGAGAGAAGAGAGGAGGTTGGGGAGGAGAAGAGAGGAAGCTGGGGAGGAGAAGAGAAGAAGATGGGGAGAGAGAAGAGAGGAGGTTGGGGAGGAGAAGAGAAGAAGATGGGGGGGAGAGAAGAGAGGAGGTTGGGGAGGAGAAGAGAAGAAGATGGGGGGGAGAGAAGAGAGGAGGTTGGGGAGGAGAAGAGAAGAAGATGGGGAGAGAGAAGAGAGGAGGTTGGGGAGGAGAAGAGAGGAAGCTGGGGAGGAGAAGAGAAGAAGATGGGGAGGAGAAGAGAGGAAGCTGGGGAGGAGAAGAGAAGAAGATGGGGGGGAGAGAGAAGACGACAACGAAGCCGGGCCCCGCCGAGGACTTCGGGCGGGGCCCGCACGCAGCCGACGCTGGCCTGCCACCGCCGCCAAACTCTTCAGGCGGGACCCGCACCCAGCAAGTGGCCGGGCGCGCGGGCCCCGCCGACGGCAATGATGACGGTGAGTTCTTCGGGCGGAGCCCGCCGCCAGCGAGAGGCCGGGCGGGCTGGTCCCGCCGCCGAGGTAAGATGCTCAGGCCACTCGCCGGGAATAGGGACAACGTGCCTTCAGCCTGGGATAGGGTCGTCACCCCGGAGACAGGACGCCGGGAGCAGCTGCCGGCACTGTTTTCGGCACAGGGCTGTAGCTCCGCCCCCAGCAGCTCCTGCTGCGCCGCGCCGAGGTGGAAATGGGCCTAACAGCTATCTGAGTATTCGGCAAATTTTTGTTCTATAAATTAGGCGGGCCTCTCCGATGTGGGACTTTCTAGCGGGCGGCTGAAACTTGAGCCCATTGAGGGGGCCGGACAAGGTGGATGCAGAGAGGATATTTCCACTCACAGGGGAAACTAAAACTAAGGAACATAGTCTTAGAATGAAGGGCCGCCCAGTTAAAACTGAGATGAGGAGAAATTTCTTCTCTCAGAGGGTTGTAAATCTATGGAATTCTCTGCCCAAAGAGCTGTGGAGGCTGAGTCATTGAATATATTTAAGGCGGAGATAGACAGATTTTTGAGTGATAAGGGAGTAAAGGGTTATGGGGAGCAAGCAGGGAAGTGGAGCTGAGTTCATGATCAGAGCAGGCTTGAGGGGCCAAATGGTCTACTCCTGCTCCTATTTCTTATGTTCTTATGTTCTAATGTTCTTAATGCCTTCTTCCTTATTGGGCTGCAAACATACTGATCAAGAAAGTTCTCCTGAACATTCTTAAGAAATTCTTCCTTCTCTCTGCCCTTTACACTAAAAGAAAAAGACAGTCTTGCATTTATATAGCACCTTTCATGACCACCAAACGTTTCAAAGTATCTTACAGTCAATGAAGTACTTTTAAAGTGTAGTCACTGTTGTAATGTGGCAGCCAATTTGCACACAACAAGCAGCAACGTGATAATGACCAGGTAATCTGTTTTTGGTTATGTTGATTGCGGGATAAATATTGGCCAGGACAACAGGGATAACTCCTCTGTTCTTCTTTGAAAGGGTGCCATGGGATCTTTTACGTCCACCTGAGAGTGAACAGACAGAGCCTCAGTTTAACATCTCATCCAAAAGCTGGCACCTCCAACAGTGCAGCACTCCCTCAGCATTGTACTGGAGTTTCAGCCTAGATTTATTTACTTAAGTCCCTGGAGTGGGATTTGAACCAACAACCTTCAGATTCAGAAGCAAGTGTGCAACCCACTGACCCACTGAGCCACAGCTAACACTGACCAGTCTATATCAGGATAATTGAAGTTCCCCATTATCATTAGTCTATACTTCTTGCACCTCTGTAATTTCCCTGCCAATATGCTCCTCTGTTTCCTTCCCACTAGTTGGCGGCCTGTAGAATAAACCTAGTCATGAAATGGCACCTCGATTGTTTCTTAATTCTAAACAAATAGATTCTATTCTTGGTCCCTCTCGGACATCCTCTCTCTCTCTCGCATTGTAATATTCTCCTTAGTTAATACTATCACCTCACCGTTTTTTCCTTCCCTAAGTGACATTCTCTTCAACTTGTTTCTAATACATCTCATGTAGGATTTGCTACTGGTACTCTACTTGTAACAAGACTATCTGACTCAACTGAAATAATCGAATCCTTCCAACTTTCAACTCCTTCCACATCTGTAGGTAAAATATAATCAATATGAACAAACCTAATCTTTCCATGATCAAACATCTTGAACAAATATGTGCAAGGACCACATATCTTCACTACTCTTCTTGATAACAACGTTAACCATTTATGAGGAAATTAACGCAATAGTAAGGAAGGACATGAGCTTGGATGATGTGGAATCTGTATGGGTGGAGCTGCGGAATACCAAAGGGCAGAAAACGCTAGTGGCAGTTGTGTACAGACCACCAAAGAGTAGTAGTGAGGTTGGGGACAGCATCAAACAAGAAATTAGGGATGCATGCAATAAAGATACAGCAGTTATCATGGGTGACTTTAATCTACATGTAGATTGGGCTAACCAAACTGGTAGCAATAAGATGGAGGAGGATTTCCTGGAGTGTATTAGGGATGGTTTTCCAGACCAATATGTCAAGGAACCAACTAGAGGGCTGGCCATTCTAGACTGGGTGGTAATGTAATGAGAAAGGACTAATTAGCAATCTTGTTGTGCGAGGCCCCTTGGGGAAGAGTGACCATAATATGGTAGAATTAATTCTTAAGATGGAGAGTGACACAGATAATTCAGAGGCTAGTGTCCTGAACTTAGTGAAAGGTAACTTCGATGGTATGAGACGTGAATTGGCTGGAATAGACTGGCAAATGATACGTAAAGGGTGGACGGTGGATAGGCAATGGCAAATATTTAAGGATCACATGGATCAACTTCAACAATTGAACATCCCGGTGTGGAGTAAAAATAAAATGGGCAAGGTGGCTCAACCGTGGCTAACAAGGGAAATTAAGGATAGTAAATCCAAGGAAGAGGCATATAAATTGGTCAGAAAAAGCATCAAACCTGAGGACTGGGTGAAATTTAGAATTCAGCAGAGGAGGACAAAGGGTTTAATTAGGAGGGGGGAAATAGAGTATGAGAGAAAGCTTGCTGGGAACATAAAAACTGACTGCAAAAGCTTCTATAGATATGTGAAGAGAAAAAGATTAGTGACAACAAATGTAAGTCCCTTGCAGGCAGAATCAGATGAATTTATAATGGGGAACAAAGAAATGGCAGGCCAATTGAACAAATACTTTGGTTCTGTCTTCATGAAGGAAGAAACAAATAACCTTCCGGAAATACTAGAGGACAGAGGATCTAGGGAGAAGGAGGAACTGCAGGAAATCCTTATTAATCAGGAAATTGTGTTAGGGAAATTGATGGGATTGAAGGCCGATAAATCCCCAGGCCTGATAGGCTGCATCCCAGAGTACTTAAGGAAGTGGCCCTAGAAATAGTGGATGCATTGGTGATCATTTTCCAACAGTCGATCGACTCTGGATCAGTTCCTATGAACTGGAGGGTAGCTAATGTAACATCACTTTTTTAAAAAAGAGGGAGAGTGAAAACGGGGAATTATAGACCGGTTAGCCTGACATCAGTAGTGGGGAAAATGTTGGAATCAATTATTAAAGATCAAATAGCAGCACATTTGGGAAGCAGTGACAGGATTAGTCCAAGTCGGCATAGATTTATGAAAGGCAAATATTGCTTGACAAATCTTCTAGAATTTTTTGAGGATGTAACTAGTAGAGTGGACAAGGGAGAACCAGTGGATGTGATGTATTTGGACTTTCAAAAAGGCTTTTGACAAGGTCCCACACAAGAGATTGGTGTGCAAAATTAAAGCACATGGTATTGGGGATAATGTATTGATGTGGATAGAGAACTGTTTGGCAGACAGGAAGCAGAGAGTCGGGATAAACGGATCCTTTTCAGAATGGCAGGCAGTGACTAGTGGGGTGCTGCAGGGCTCAGTGCTGGGACCCCAGCTATTTACAATATACATCAATGATTTAGATGAAGGAATTGAGTGTAATATCTCCAAGTTTGCAGATGACACTAAGCTGGGTGGCGGTGTGAGCTGCGAGGAGGATGCTAAGAGGCTGCAGGGAGACTTGGGCAGGTTGCGTGAGTGGGAAAATGCATAGCAGATCCAGTATAATGTGGATAAATGTGAGATTGTCCACTTTGGTGGCAAAAACACGAAGGCAGAATATAATCTGAATGGCGCAAGATTAGGAAAAGGGGAGGTGCAACGAGACCTGGGTGTCACGGTACATCAGTCGTTGAAAGTTGGCATGCTGGTACAGCAGGCGGTGAAGAAGACAAATGGCATGTTGGCCTTCATAGCTAGGGGATTTGAGTATAGGAGCAGGGAGGTCTTACTGCAGTTGTACAGCGCCTTGGTGAGGCCTCACCTGGAATATTGTGTTCAGTTTTGGTCTCCTAAGCTGAGGAAGGACGTTCTTGCTCTTGAGGGAGTGCAGCGAAGGTTCACCAGACTGATTCCCGGGATGGCAGGACTGACATATGAGGAGAGACTGGATCGACTGGGCCTGTATTCACTGGAGTTAAGAAGAATGAGAGGGGATCTCATAGAAACATATAAAATACTGACGGGACTGGACAGGTTAGATGCAGGAAACATAGAAACATTGAAAATAGGTGCAGGAGTAGGCCATTCGGCCCTGAGAGCCTGCACCACCATTCAATTAGATCATGGCTGATCTTCCACCTCAGTACCCCTTTCTCTCCATACCCCTTGATCCGTTTAGCCATAAGGGCCACATCTAACTTCCTCTTGAATATATCCAACGAACTGGCATCAACAACTTTCTGTCGTAGAGAATTCCACAGGTTAACAACTTTCTGAGTGAAGAAGTTTCTCCTCATCTCAGTCCTAGATTGCTTACACCTTATCCTTAGACTGTGTCCCCTGGTTCTGGACTTCCCCAACATCGGCAACATTCTTCCTGCATCTAACCTGTCCTGTCCCGTCAGAATTTTATATATTTCAATGAGATCCCCTCTCATCCTTCTCAACTCCAGTGAATACAGGCCCAGTCGATCCTGTCTCTTCTCATATGTCAGACCAGCCATCCCGGAAATCAGTCTGGTGAACCTTCGCTGCACTCCTTCAATAGCAAGAATGTCCTTCCTCAGATTAGGAGACCAAAACTGAACACAATATTCCAGGTGAGGCCTCACCAAGGCCCTGTACAACTGCAGTAAGACCTCCCTGCGCCTATACACAAAACCCCTAGCTATGAAAGCCAACATGCCATTTGCCTTCTTCACCGCCTGCTGTACCTGCATGCCAACTTTCAATGACTGATGTACCATGACGGCCAGGTCTCATTGTACCTCCCCTTTTCCTAATCTGCCGCCATTCAGATAATATTCTGCCTTTGTGTTTTTGCTATCAAAGTGGATCACCTCACATTTATCCACATTATACTGCATCTGCCATGCATTTGCCCATTCACCTAACCTGTCCAAGTCACCCTGCAGCCTCTTAGCATCCTCCTCGCAGCTCACATCTCCACCCAGTTTGTTCCCGATGTTGGGGAAGTCCAGAATCAGAGGACACAGTCTCAGGATAAGGGGTAAGCCATTTAGGACCGAGATGGGGAGAAACTTCTTCACTCAGAGAGTTATTAACCTGTGGAATTCTCTGCCACAAAGAGTTGTTGATGCCAGTTCATTGGATATATTCAAGAGGGAGTTAGATATGACCCTTAGGCTAAAGGGATCAAGGGATATGGAGAGAAAGCAGGAAAGGGGTACTGAGGTGATGATCAGCCATAATCTTATTGAATGGTGGTGCAGGCTCGAAGGGCCGAATGGCCTACTCCTGCACCTACTTTCTGTGGCCCCAAGTTTCCACATGATTTGCTCCTGATTTTTAGGAGCAACTGGTGTAGAACGGAGTATCTTAGAAATCGGAATTCTCCACATTTAGTTTGCTCCAGTTCTAGTCAGGTAGAACGGTTTCACTTTGGAACATAATTTTTTTTTCAAAAGGGGGCGTGTCCGTCCACTTACGCCTGATTTCAAAGTTTCGTGAGTGAAAACTTACTCCAAACTAACTTAGAATGGAGTAAGTGAAGATTTTTGTACGCTCGAAAAAACTTTGTCGACACTTTAGAAAATCAGGCGTAAGTTACAAATTAGGCGTAGGGAACGAGGTGGGGGGGGGGGGAGGGGGGAAGGGAAGTCATTAAATTCTACAATCAATCCTTAGTTATACTTATACAAATATTATACAAATAAATCCAACCTGAATAAAAATTTATAAGCAAAGAAAAGATTAAATAAACCATGTTCCGACCTGTGTGAAAGTGCTTCAGGCAGGCCTTTCATGTTGGAGACAGGCAGCGGTGTGGCGTCAGTGTCTCGACGGCAGCGGCAGCAAGCTTCGAGCTGAGCTGCAGTGCTTGAGGCAGGCCTTCATTCTCTTCGTGGCTGGCCGCGAAGAAGCAGCACCGGACGGACCCGAGGCCATTCGGCCATGAGATATCAGCGACGTCAGTGGCTGGCCGGCAGCCGAAGAATCAGCGAACCGATGTGAGGCCATTCGACCATGAGATAGTTGCGGCGTCAGTGGCTGGCCGGCAGCCGAAGAATCAGCGAACCGATGTGAGGCCATTCGACCATGAGATAGCAGCGGCGTCAGTGGCTGGCCGGCAGCTGAAGAATCAACACAGGACACACGCAGCTCATTAAGATGCTTGAGGCCATTCGGCCACGCTTTAGGGGCGGTGTCAGTGGCAGCCGGCAGCCAAAGATACAGCAGCAGCCTTCGAGCTGTGAGGGGGACTGCGGCCATTTGGACAGGGAGAGGCAGCCACATCGACAGTTTTATATTTAAATTTGCAGAATGGGTGCTGCATTGTCAACACCACATATTATGCAATGGTTCGCCATCAATTCACTGCATAGGAGAGAATTGATTAGAGCTCATCGCACCAGGAACGTCGTAGCCCATAGGTTGATGGGCAGGAGACCTTACCCACGTCGACAATATCGAACCAGGCACTCGTACCTGGACATGAGCGAGGCTGATTGTGTGAAAAGACTGCGTTTTCACAGAGAAGTTGTCACTGAGATCTATGATATGGTGAGACCAGATTTGCAGCCCAGAAGCAGAAGGACAACTGCCTTGTCTGTTGAAGTGAAGGTAACAGCTGCACTTTCTTTCTATGCCTCGGGATCGTTTCAGGCTACAACTGGAGATGTGTGTGCCATCTCTCAACGTGCAATACATGCCTGCATTTACCAGGTCATGGCTGCACTTTCTGCGCGAAGGAATGACTTTATCAATTTCCCAATCACCGCACAAGCGATCCATGAGAGGGCTGTGGGCTTCTTCAGGATTGCCGGCTTCCCAAAGGTACAGGGCTGCATTGATTGTATCCACATAGCCTTGCGAGCACCTGTGGAGGACTCTGAGCAGTACCGAAATAGGAAAGGTTTCCACTCTATCAATGTGCAGCTCGTGTGTGACGACAAGCAGCGCATCATGTCAGTCGATGCGAGATACGCTGGCAGCACCCACGATGCATTCATCCTACGCGACAGCGTTATATCTGACATGTTTGAGCAGCAGCCAGAAGGGCAGAGCTGGCTACTGGGAGACAAAGGGTACGGCCTGAGCACCTGGCTCATGACGCCCCTACACGTGACACGGACAGAAGCTGACTGTCAATACAACATGGCGCACATTGCGACGCGCAGCATCATTGAGAGGACCATTGGCATATTGAAACAGCGATTCCGATGCCTGGACCATTCCGGAGGACAGTTGTAATACTCTCCTCAGATTGTCGGTCACTTCACTGTTGTGTGCTGCATGCTTCATAACTTAGCCATCATGAGGCAGCAGGAGCTGGTAGTGGAACTCGAAGACTAACGTGAGGGTCCAGTGCATGATGATAGTATTACGGAAGACCAGGATGTGGATGATAACGACAATCAGGAAAGCATGCAAGTGCCTGATGCCGGAGCACGAGGCCGGAGGAGGGCCGTCCATCGTGCCCCTTTAACGATTGCTCGAGACTTGCACCAGCTGCTCATCCATGAACGCTTCAACTACAGGGCCTTGGTGAGGCCACACCTGGAGTATTGTGTACAGTTTTGGTCTCCTAACTTGAGGAAGGACATTCTTGCTATTGAGGGAGTGCAGCGAAGATTCACCAGACTGATTCCCGGGATGGTGGGACTGACCTATCAAGAGAGACTGGATCAACTGGGCTTGTATTCACTGGAGTTCAGAAGAATGAGAGGGGACCTCATAGAAATGTTTAAAATTCTGACGGGTTTGGACAGGTTGGATGCAGGAAGAATGTTCCCAATGTTGGGGAAGTCCAGAACCAGGGGTCACAGTCTAAGGATAAGGGGTAAGCCATTTAGGACCGAGATGAGGAGAAACTTCTTCACCCAGAGAGTGGTGAACCTGTGGAACTCTCTACCACAGAAAGTAGTTGAGGCCAATTCACTAAATATATTCAAAAGGGAGTTAGATGAAGTCCTTACTACTCGGGGGATCAAGGGGTATGGTGTGAAAGCAGGAATGGGGTACTGAAGTTTCATGTTCAGCTATGAACTCATTGAATGGCGGTGCAGGCTAGAAGGGCTGAATGGCCTGCTCCTGCACCTATTTTCTATGTTTCTATGTTTCTATGATGCCTGAGGGCTCTGCGACCACTTTTGCATATGGACATGTTTATTCTTTGCAGTTGTTCCTACATTGTGTGATGTTAATGGAACGTGAAACAGTTTTAATGAAAAAATATTTTATTGAAAAGTTAACGTCACTCTAATAAAATATTTGTTGTATCAAACTATACTTTTTAATATGACTCTTGAAGATCACTTAAAAACTTTAAGATCACTTATAAACTTGTAAAGTTACAAAAGTTACAAAACACTTTCTATATGAAAAATTTTACACTCTAAGATCACTTACACTTCAAGATCACTTTTTAAATGCAAAATTAAATAATTTACAGAAAGTGAGAGCATTTACACTATAAGATCACTTGAGAACCCTGAGATCACTTATATGTTGTAAAGTTACAAAACTTACAAAACAGTTTCATTGTGAAAATTCTTACACTCTGAAGAACACTTAAACTTCAGGATCACTTTTTAGGTGCAAAATTAAATAAGATACAAAAAAATGTGAGAGCATTTACATTATAAGATCACTTAAAAACCATAAGATCCCTTATAAGTTGTAAAGTTACAAAACTTACAAAACAATTTCAATTTGAAAAACGCTACTACAGCTACATCAAGAACAAGAACAAAAGCAGCAAAGAAAGGCTGCAACCATGTCTCATCCATATCTCAGTGAATGTTCACTTCCTCATGGGGGTGTCATTTGATTGGCTGGGCTGTGTGCCCTTATTACAGCAGCTACCTCAACCAGGCCTCCCTGACGGCCTGTGCTGACACTTGCATGCCCTCCCTGATGGCCTGTGCCGTCATTTGCACTCCCTCGGACATTCCCTCCCTAAGTTCCCGTGTCATTACTGCTATTTCTCCCGTCAGGACCGTCAACTCTTCACCCACTGCATTGACGCCACCGATGAGTGATCGGGTAAGGTCATTGATCTCCATACCCAATGCCACAGCCTGAGCCGCATCTGTTGCACGCTGCATCTCAGGAGAGCGTGTCTCCAATCTCCTTCTCCTCTGCCTGGGTCTGCCTCGTGGCACCACTACACTGGGAGGCGCGGGCTGGGACTGTGGGATGCTCTGTGTTCCAGTCGGCTGAACTGGAGGGAGAGGCTCGGGCTGGAATGGTGGGATGCTCTGTGTTGCAGACGGCAGAACTAGAGGGAGAGGCTCGGGCTGGAACGGTAGGACGCTCGGTGTTCCAGACGACAGCACTCGAGTGCGAGCCGTGGGCTGGGATGTTGGACGAATGGGTGTAAACTGCTCCATGATATTAGCAGCAACACTGGGACCCGAAGCGTCGGAATCAAAATCATAGTAGGTGGAACCAGAACCTGTGCGAGAGGGAGGCGCAGACTGGGACGGTAGTGCACTGACTGTAGAATGCTGCATTATACCAGCAGCACCACTGGGACCCGCAACATCGGAAGCGAAAGCATGGAAGGTGGAACCAAGACCTATGCTAGGGGTTGAAACTCTGATGCCCCTTGATGGGGGCTCATAAACATTAAATTGGAAGCTCTTCCCTGCAGACATTTCAGTCATCGCTGCCATCATCCAGTCTGGATCGTCCGCAGCTGGTTGTACTGGTTCTTGTTCTGTACCCTCAGGATCATCATCATCATCATCATCACGTTCTGCAAAATACATCAGAACAGTCAAATGCTTAACAGCAAGGGAGGGGGCCGGATGGGTGGCATGAGTACTCTCACACATAGCAGGCCAGGCAGCAGGTTGATTTAAAGGGCCATGATGCATTTTCAGGACTTACCCTCTTCCTCGCGTGCGGGCCCAGCTTGTGCTGTACTGATTGCTTTTTTCCATGTACGACTCATCATAGCAGCTACCCTTTGTTCCAAGGGTGTCAGTGGATGCAGATTGGGCACGCCTCCTCCTGTCCGAGTTGCCTCCCTTTTGTTGTGGGCCAATTTCTTCTGCAAAGAGAAAAATCTAACTTTTTACAGAGTGTGTCAGTCTGCAAGGTGGGACATACAGATAGCCAGGTTACAATTACGATTAAATTAAAAATGGGAAATATTACTTACACTAACTACTTGACCAAGGTCATGCCATTTCTTTTTACACTGGATTCCAGATCTCATGGTATGCACCACTGCGCAGTAATCTTCTGCAACTTGGTTCCAGCGTTTCTTTATTTCTTTTGGTGGCACTTTTATGCGACCTCTGTTGCTGGTATCTAGCTCCTGCCATCTCTGCTCAATTACGTTGACTAATATCTCCACTTCCTCATGCAAGAAATTCTTTGTTCTTGGTGGACGTTGATCCATTGCAAAGTTGAATTGGCACTCTTATTTCTCCAAACACACAGTCCTTAATTTGCATGCACCAATGCAGCACCGGTTCTGCAAGTTTAGCAGTGAAAAGCTGAACTCAATGATTTCAGCAGGTGATTTATTCAACAGTGCTGCTAAAAGCACTCCCTCACACACAGAAATATCACAAAAGTTAAATTACAAGCCTTTGCAGGGTCCAAGAAACAAATCTTCACTTTTTCTGCAGTATTTAAAAAAATGGCCGAGTGCCAATGTTGGTGTGAGACTGCGCATGCGCGCACGCTCCAACGCGCACGAGCAGGGTTGCCGGCACCACGAAGGCTAATTTAAATTGTACCCGCCCTCTGCTGCTTAGAAAATCGGCGCGAGTGTTAGGCTCCGGCCCCTGCTGCGAAGAGCGCGCCGCGCCAAGCAGACATCGAGCTCCAAGGAGCTCAAGAATATCGGATTTTTTTTTAGGCGCAGTTTTCGGCACGAAAAACAGGCGCCCAGCTCGGAGGTGCACCGTTTTCGCTGCAGCACGAAACTTGGGGCCAAGGTTTCTATGTTTCTATGTTCTTCACTCTAACCTTCTGATACAGTTCCACACTTCACTCTCTTGCTCTGATTCTTTTTCAATTTTAATCGTGTCTCTTCCACTAACTGTGCAAGATTTGGCTTTAACAACGAGAATTTGGTTCCTGGCTGTCGTTTGAGAAACCACTCTGCTGGTGTCCTACCAGTAATTGTATGAGGAGTATTACAATAAGTAAACAGAAATTTGCTAGTTTGTGGTCCAACGACAACTGCTGTTTCTTCGGCTTTGGATTTAACATTTGCTTGATGAGAGCACATTTTACAACTTGTACTGTGTGCTCTAGTGTTTTACTTGTTGTTATTTACCACATCTAAAACACCTCTACCCACTTAGAATGGCTATTAATCACAATAAACAATTGTTGTCCTTCTAGCTCTGTAAAATTTACATGCAACCTTTGCCACACCCTGGGAGGCCATTTCCATGGCTGTAATGGTACTGATGGTGGTTTCTTGCTTAACGATTGACATGTTGTACACTGACTAACGATGTACTCTATATCTTTATCTAAACCTGGCCACCATAAGTAACTGCATGAAAAACTCTTCGTTAAGCAGATTCCCAGGTGCTGGTCATCAAGATAGAAACATAGAAACATGGAAACATAGAAATTAGGTGCAGGAGCAGGCCATTCGGCCCTTCGAGCCATATCTAACTCCCTTTTGAATATATCTAATGAACTGGCCATAACAACTTTCTGCAGTAGAGGTTAACCACTCTCTGAGTGAAGAAGTTTCTCCTCATCTCGGTCCTAAATGGCTTACTCCTTATTCTTAGACTGTGCCCCCTGGCTCTGGAACTCCCCAGCAACGGGAACATTCTTCCTGTCTCTAACCTGTCCAGTCTCGTCAGAATTTTATTTATTTCTACAAGACTAGGCAGATAAAAACAAGGTAACTCTCCAGTAGGAGGCAATTAGCAGCTAGTTAAAACCAGTTCTGTAAACAACTGACCAGTAGTGAGTCATCTGACCGAGATACTGTTTAAAAATAGGCAGCTCGTGCAGAGCACGGAGTGCAGCAGCAAAGAGTGACATTCGTGAGTTTGGTAAGTGGGTGAGTTTGGGCAAGTAGGGGTGGCAAGTGCTGTTTTGTCTTGTTTTTCCTACCAATGCTAACACTAGAGCAGCTGATAAGGAGTGCGAGAGTAGGAGGCGGAGGCCCAGAGACCAGCCCAACCAACTGCAGACAAAGATAGAGGGGTGCGAAATCGAGAGGTGACGTCACAGCCAAACTGGTAAATAGTTGGCTGTTCGACTGGTGAGTATAACTCTCTTTTAGACTGACTTTTAGATTGGTTTAATTGGCAGTGAACTACTAAGTAGCTGTTTGGTGTTTAAGTAAATTTTAGTAAGTAAATTAATTTAAGGGTTAAGTCATGGCAGGAGAGCTCGGACCCGTGTCATGCTCCACCTGTGCTATGTGGGAAGTCAGGGACACTTCCAGTGTCCCTGACTACTATGTGTGTGGGAAGTGTGTCCAGCTGCAGCTCCTGACAGACCGCATGACGGCACTGGAGCTGCGGATGGACTCACTCTGGAGCATGCGCGATGCTGAGAATGTTGTGGATAGCACATTTAGTGAGTTGGTCACACCGCAGGTAAGGGTTAGGACAGATAGTGAATGGGTGACCAAGAGACAAGGCAAGAGCAGGAAGGTAGTGCAGGAGTCCCCTGCGGTCATCTCCCTCTAAAACAGATAAACCGTTTTGGATACTGTTGGGGGAGATGACTTACCAGGGGAAGGCACCAGCAGCCAGGTTCATGGCACCATGAGTGGCTCTGCTGCACAGAAGGGCGGGAAAAAGAGTGGGAGAGCTATCGTGATAGGGGACTCTATTGTAAGGGGAATAGATGGGAGTTTCTGCGGCAGCAACCGAGACTCCAGGATGGCATGTTGCCTCCCTGGTGCAAGGATCAAGGATGTCTCGGAGTGGCTGCAGAGCATTCTGGAGAGGGAGGGTGAACAGCCAGTTGTCGTGGTACCAACGATGTAGGTACGAACGATATAGGTAAGAAGCGGGAAGAGGTCCTACAAGCTGAATTCAGGAAGCTAGGAGTTAAATTAAAAAGTAGGACCTCAAAGATAGTAATCTCTGGATTGCTACCAGTGCCACGTTCTTATCAGAGTAGAGTGAGCAGGATAGTTAGAATAAATATGTGGCTTGAGCAGTGGTGCAAGAGGGAGGGATTCAAATTCCTGGGACATTGGAACCAGTTTTGGGGGAAGTGGGACCTATACAAAAAGGACGGTTTGCACTTGGGCAGGACTGGAACTGATGTCCCGGGGCTAACATTTGCTAATGCCGTTCGGGTTTAAACTAATATGGCAGGGGGATGGGAACCTCTGCAGCGAGATAGGGCGAAGTAATATGGAGTCAGAAACAGATGGTAGAAAAGTAAAAAGCAATAGTGGAAGGCTGAGTCAACAAAGGCAAGAAACAAAAAGGGCCACACTACATCATAATTCTAAAAGGACAAAGGGTGTTAAAAAAACAAGCCTGAAGGCTTTGTGTCTTAATGCAAGGAGTATCCGTAATAAGGTGGATGAATTAACTGTGCAAATAGATGCGAACAGATATGATGTGATTGGGATTACAGAGACATGGCTCCAGGATTATCAGGGCTGGGAACTCAACATCCAAGGGTATTCAACATTCAGGAAGGATAGAATAAAAGGAAAATGAGGTGGGGTAGCATTGCTGGTTAAAGAGGAGATTAATGCAATTGTTCAGAAGGACATTAGCTTGGATGATGTGGAATCAATATGGGTAGAGCTGCAGAACACCAAAGGGCAAAAAACGTTAGTGGGAGTTGTGCACAGACCTCCAAACAGTAGTAGTGATGTTGGGGAAGGCATGAAACAGGAAATTAGGGGTGCATGCAATAAAGGTGCAGCAGTTATCATGGGTGACTTTAATATACATATAGATTGGGCTAACCAAACTGGAAACAATACGGTGGAGGAGGATTTCCTGGAGTGCATAAGGGATGGTTTTCTCGACCAGTATGTCGAGGAACCAACTCGGGGGGAGGCCATTTTAGACAGGGTGTTGTGTAATGAGAGAGGATTAATTAGCAATCTCATTGTGCGAGGCCCCTTGGGAAAGAGTGACCATAATATGGTGGAATTCTACATTAGGATGGATAATGAAACAGTTAATTCAGAGACCATGGTCCAGAACTTAAAGAAGGATAACTTTGAAGGTATGAGGTGTGAATTGGCTAGGTTAGATTGGCGAATGACACTTAAGGGGGTGACAGTGGATGGGCAATGGCAGACATTTAGAGACCGCATGGATGAACGACAACAATTGTACATCCCTATCTGGCGTTAAAATAAAAAAGGGAAGATGGCTCAACCATGGCTATCAAGGGAAATCAGGGATAGTATTAAAGCCAAGGAAGTGGCATACAAATTGGCCAGAAATAGCAGCAAACCCAGGGACAGGGAGAAATTTAGAAGTCAGCAGAGGAGGACAAAGGGTTTGATTAGGGCAGGGAAAATAGAGTACGAGAGGAAGCTTGCAGGGAATATTAAAACGCACTGCAAAACCTTCTATAAATATGTAAAGAGAAAAAGGTTAGTAAAGACAAACGTAGGTCCACTGCAGTCAGAATCAGAGGAAGTCATAACAGGGAACAAAGAAATGGCAGACCAATTGAACAAATACTTTGGTTCGGTATTCACTAAGGAGGACACAAACAACCTTCCGGATATAAAAGGCGTCAGAGGGTTTAGTAAGAAGGAGGAACTGAGGGAAATCCTTATTAGTCGGGAAATTGTGTTGGGGAATTTGTTGGGATTGAAGGCCGATAAGTTCCCAGGGCCTGATGGTCTGCATCCCAGAGTACTTAAGGAGGTGGCCTTGGAGAAAGAGGATGCACCGACAGTCATTTTCCAACATTCCATCGACTCTGGATCAGTACCTATGGAGTGGAGGGTAGCCAATGTAACCCCACTTTTTAAAAAAGGAGGGAGAGAGAAAACAGGGAATTATAGACCAGTCAGCCTGACATCGGTGGTGGGTAAAATGATGGAATGAATTATTAAGGATGTCATAGCAGCGCATTTGGAAAGAGGTGACATGATAGGTCCAAGTCAGCATGGAAAGGGAAATCATGCTTGACAAATCTTCTGGAATTTTTTGAGGATGTTTCCAGTAGAGTGGACAAGGGAGAACCAGTTGATGTGGTGTATTTGGACTTTCAGAAGGCTTTCAACAAGGTCCCACACAACAGATTAATGTGCAAAGTTAAAGCACATGGGATTGGGTGTCGTGTGCTGACATGGATTGAGAACTGGTTGTCAGACAGGAAGCAAAGAGTAGGAATAAATGGGTACTTTTCAGAATGGCAGGCAGTGACTAGTGGGGTACCGCAAGGTTCTGTGCCGGGGCCCCAGCTGTTTACATTGTACATTAGTGATTTAGACGAGAGGATTAAATGTAGTACTTCCAAATTTGCGGATGACACTAAGTTGGGTGACAGTGTGAGCTGCGAGGAAGATGCTATGAGGCTGTAGAGTGACTTGGCTAGGTTAGGTGAGTGGGCAAATGCATGGCAGATGAAGTATAATGTGGATAAATGTGAGGTTATCCACTTTGGTGGTAAAAACAGAGAGACAGCCTATTATCTGAATGGTGACAGATTAGGAAAAGGGGAGGTGCAACAAGACCTGGGTGTCATGGTACATCAGTCATTGAAGGCTGACATGCAGGTACAGCAGGCGGTTACGAAAGCAAATGGCATGTTGGCCTTCATAGCGAGGGGATTTGAGTACAGGGGTAGGGAGGTGTTGCTACAGTTGTACAGGGCCTTGGTGAGGCCACACCTGGAGTATTGTGTAAAGTTTTGGTCTCCTAACTTGAGGAAGGACATTCTTGCTATTGAGGGAGTGCAGCGAAGGTTCACCAGACTGATTCCCGGGATGGCGGGACTGACCTATCAAGAAAGACTGGATCAACTGAGCTTGTATTCACTGGCGTTCAGAAGAATGAGAGGGGATCTCATAGAAACGTTTAAAATTCTGATGGGTTTAGACAGGTTTGATGCAGGAAGAATGTTCCCAATGTTGGGGAAGTCCAGAACCAGGGGTCACAGTCGAAGGATAAGGGGTAAGCCATTTAGGACTGAGATGAGGAGAAACTTCTTCACCCAGAGAGTGGTGAACCTGTTGAATTCTCTCCCACAGAAAGTTGTTGAGGCCAATTCACTAAATATATTCAAAAAGGAGTTAGATGAAGTCCTTACTACTATGGCATCAAGGGGTATGGCGAAAAAGCAGGATGGGGTACTGAAGTTGCATGTTCAGCCATGAACTTATTGAATGGTGGTGCAGGCTCGAAGGACCGAATGGCCTACTCCTGCACCTATTTTCTATGTTTCTATGATTCTATCCCCTCTCATTCTTCTAAACTCCAGTTGATACAAGCCCAGTTGATCCAGTCTCTCCTCATATGTCAGTCCTGCCATCCCCGGAATCAGTCTGGTGAACCTTCGCTATACTTCCTCAATCGCAAGAAAGTCCTTCCTCAGATTAGGAGACCAAAACTGAACACAATATTCTAGGTGTGGCCTCACCAAGTCTCTGTACAACTGCAGTAAGACCTCCCTGCTCCTATACTCAAATGCTCTAGCTATGAAGGCCAACATGCCATTTGCTTTCTTCACTGCATGCTGTAACTGCATGCCAACCTTCAATGACTGATGTACCAGGTTTCATTGCACCTCCGCTTTTCCTAATCTATTATCATTTAGATAATATTCTGTCTTCCTGTTTTTGCTACCAAAGTGGATAACCTCACATTTGCCACATTATACTGCATCTGCCATGCATTTGCCCACTCACCTCATCATCATCATCATAGGCAGTCCCTCGAAGCGAGGATGACTTGCTTCCACGCCAAAAAGGGATGAGTTCACAGGTGTTTCAATGAAGGACCTAATATTCCAGATCCCGAACTACATCTTTAATAATTGATTCCAACATTTTCCCCACCACCGATGTCAGGCTAACCGGTCTATAATTCCCTGTTTTTACTCTCCCTCCTTTTTTGAAAAGTGATGTTACATTAGCTACCCTTCAGTCCATAGGAACTGATCTAGTTTCAATAGAATGTCGAAAAATGATGACCAATGCATCCACTATTTCTAGGGCCACTTCCTTAAATATTCTGGGATGCAGCCTATCAGGTCCTGGGAATTTATCGGCCTTCAATCCCATCAATTTCCCTAACTCAATTTCCTGACTAATAAGGATTTCCTTCAGTTCCTCCTTTTTGCAAAACCCTCGAACCCCGAGTATTTCTGTAAGGTTATTTGTGTCTTCCTTACAATCTCCTAACAATTTGGACCTGAATTTATTTGGACTAACTACTCTTGCATCCTGCATATCTTTGTCTGTTACCTGGTTTGGCCAGCTATTTGTGATGTAATCATACACCTTTGACATAACTGGGTCACGTTGCTCTACCAATCTCTTCAACTGTGACTGGCAGTTCATCAATGTATGAAAAATAGAAAACTTCTTCACTATCGGGTGTAACTTGTGATGGGGATGGCAACCGAGACACTACATTAGCATTACTGTGATCAGCTGATCAACTGTACTCAATGTCATAAGTATATGCTGACAAAATGAAAGCCCATTTCTGCATCTGGGCTGCATCAAAGGTTGGAACTGAGGACTTTGGATGGAGGATTGTTGTAAGGGGCTTATGGTCAGTAACAATGGTAAACTTATGACCATACAAGTATTTGTGGAACTTGTTAACCTCAAAAATCAATGCCAACTCTTCTCTTTCATTTTGCGCATAATTACGCTCATTGGCACTGAGAAAGCGTGAAGCAAAAGCAATTGGTCTCTCCTCCCCACTATATAGTACATGAGAGATCTCTGCCCCAACTCCATATGGAGAGGCATAACATGATATCTTGATCTCCTTCGATACTTCATAGTGGACTAATTGGTGCTCTCTACCAACTAGCTTTTAAATTCTTTGAATGCCGTGTTGCATTCTTATGACCACTTCCAATGGACCTGTTTTTTCAACAGCGCATTCAGTGGATGTAAGCAAAGTTGGTAGGAATTTCCAGCAATAGTTCAAAAGATCCAAAAATGCTCAATGTTCATGACATTCTTGGGAGTGGGTGCAGTTCTAATTGCATCCAGCTTTCCTTTGGTTGGATGTAAACCATCTTTGTCCTCTCTGTGCCATAATTACTCCACTGAGTTTTAAAATAACTCACACTTGTGAGCAGTCACTCATACTCTGTGCTTCTCTAGCCGTTTGAGCACTTCATTCAACACGTTATTATGGATTTGCCTGTTTGGTGCAGAAATGAGTATGTCTTCTAAATAACATACTACCCATTCAAAGCCTTGCAAAATCTGATTCATCAGCCCTTGGAATATGGCGGGGACGAAAGACACTCCAAATGGCAGCCAATTAAACTGATATAGGCCTAGATGAGTTTTTATTGTCAAGCATGGCTTGGACTCCTCATCTAGTAACATAGAAACATAGAAAACAGGTGCAGGAGTAAGCCATTCGGCCCTTTGAGCCTGCACCATCATTCAATATGATCATGGCTGATCATGCACTTCAGTATCCCATTCCGGCTTTCTCTCCATACCACTTGATCCCTTTAGCCATAAGGGCCACATGTAACTCCCTTTTGAATATATCTAACGAAAGGGTCTCAACAACTTCCAATGGAAGAAAATTCCACATGCTCATAACTCTTTGAGTGAAGAAGTTTCTCCTCATTTCAGTCCTAAATGGCTTACCCCTTATCCCTAGACTGTGACCCCTGGTTCTGGACTTCCCCAACATCGGGAACATTCTTCCTGCATCTAACCTGTCCAATCCCATCAGAATTTTATAAGTTTCTATGAGATCCCCTCTCATGCTTCTAAATTCCATTGAATATAAGCCTAGTCGATCCAGTCTTTCTTCATATATCAGTCCTGTTATTCCGGGAATCAGTCTGGTGAACCTTCGCTGCACTCCATCAATAGCAAGAATGTCCTTACTCAGATTAGGAGATCAAAACTGTACACCATATTCAAGGTGTGGCGTCACCAAGGCCCTGTACAACTATAGTAAGATCTTCCTGTTCCGATACTCAAATCCTCTTGCTATGAAGGCCAACATGCCATTAGCCTTCTTCACCGCCTGCTGTACCTGTATGCCAACTTTCAATGACTGATGAATGATGAGACCCAGGTCTCGTTGCACCTCCCCTTTTACTTATCTGTCACCATTCAGATAATAATCCTCCTTCCTGTTTTTACCACCAAAGTGGATAACCTCACATTTATCTACATTATACCGCATCTGCCATGTATTTGCCCACTCAGCTAACCTGTCCAAGTCACCCTGCAGCCTCTTAGCATCCTCCTCACAGCTCACACTGCCACCCAGCTTAGTGTCATCTGCAAACTTGGAGATTTTACATTCAATTCCTTCATCCAAATCATTAATGTATATTGTAAATAGCTGGGGCCCCAGCACTGAACCTTGTGGTACCCCACTCGTCACTGCCTGCCATTCTGAAAAGGACCGTTTATTCCTACTCTTTGCTTCCTGTCTGCCAACCAGTTCTCTATCCTTGTCAATACACGACCCCAAATACCATGTGCTTTAATTTTGCACACTAATCTCTTGTATGGGACCTTGTCAAAAGCCTTTTGAAAGTCTAAATACACCACATCCACTGGCTCCCCCTTGTCCACTCTACTCGTTACATCCTCAAAAAATTCTAGAAGATTTGTTAAGCATGATTTCCCTTTCATAAATCCATGCTGACTTGGACTGATCCTGTCACTGCTTTCCAAATGGATCTTTACATCTTTAATAATTGATTCCAACATTTTCCCCACCACCGATGTCAGGCTGACCGGTCTGTAATGCCCTGTTTTCTCTCTCCCTCCTTTTTTAAAAAGTGGAGTTACATTAGCTACCCTCCAATCCCTAGGAACTGATCCATAGTCTATGGAATGTTGAAAAATGACACCAATGCATCCACTATTTCTAGGGCCACTTCCTTAAGTACTCTGCGATGCAGACTATCAGGCCCTGGGGATTTATTGGCCTTCAATCCCATCAATTTTCCTAACACAATTTGCTGACTAATAAGAATTTCCTTTAGTTCCTCCTACTCGCTAGACCCTCAGCCTCCTTGTATTTCCGGAAGATTATTTGTGTCTTCCTTCGTGAAGTCAGAACCAAAGTATTTGTTCAATTGGTCTGCCATTTCTTTGTTCCACATTATAAATTCACCTGATTCTGACCGTAAGAGACCTACATTTGTCTTCACTAATCTTTTGCTCTTCACGTATCTGTAGAAGCTTTTGCAGTCAGTTTTTATGTTCCCTGCAAGCTTACTCTCATATTTTACTTTCCCCCTCCTAATTAAACCCTTTGTCCTCCTCTGCTGAATTCCAAAATTCCCCCAGTCCTCAGGTTTGATGCTTTTTCTGGCCAATTTATAAGCCTCTTCCTTGGATTTAACCCTATCCCTAATTTCCCTTGTAAGCCACGGTTGAGCCACCTTCCCCGTTTTATTTTTACACCGACAGGGATGTTCAATTGTTGAAGTTGATCCATGTGATCTTTAAATGTCTGCCATTAGCTATCCACCATCAACTCTTTAAGTTTCATTTGCCAGTCTATCCTAGCCAAATCACGTCTCATACCGGCGAAGTTACCTTTTTTTGAGTTCAGGATTCTAGTCTCTGAATTAACTGTGTCACTCTCCATCTTAATGAAGCATTCCACCATATTATGGTCACTCTTCCCCAAGGGGCCTCGCATAACAAGATTGCTAATTAATCCTCTCTCATTACACAACACTGAGTTTGGGATGGCCAGTTGGTTCCTCGACATATTGGTCAAGAGAACCACCCCTTTTACACTCCAAGAAATCCTTCTCCACTGTATTGCTACCAGTTTGTTTAGCCCAATCTATATGTAGATTAAAGTCACCCATGATGACTGCTGTACCTTTATTGCACGCATCCCTAATTTCCTGTTTGATGCTAGTTCAAGTTGTAAGTAGGCATTTGTGAGATCTAACTTTGAGAAGATCTGACACCCTGTCAGCATTGTGAACAAATCTTCTATTTTTGGCAATATATTGGGTAGATTACCCTCTAGAACCTGGTTGACGGTTACTTTATAATCACCACACAACCTTACCTTTTCTTCTGACTTCGGTACAACAACAATGGGTATAGCCCAATTACTTAGATCTATCTTAGAGATAAGGTTCTCAGTCTCTAGTCTTTGGAATTCTTGCTCAACTTTCTCCGTGAGTGCATATGGTATGGGACATGGCTTGCAGTAAACTGGTCTAGCATCCTTCTGTACTCTGAAAACTTGAATCCTTGGATCAGACTGCCTGTTTCACGGAACACCTTTGGATATTGCTTGATGATGTCTTCTTTCGATGCAAATCTCATTTCAATATGAAAAATCTCATTCCAATCCAGCTTCAGTGATCCCAACCAATTTCTACCTATTAAGGCAGCCTTGTCTCCTGCCACTACTAAGAAAGGCAAGCTCTGAAACTGATCCTTGTATTTCACTGGTACGATGCTATGTTCTACTACAGGGATTTGTTCTCCTGAGTAGCCTTGTAGCTCTATCTTCGACTTTTCCAGTGAAAAATCTCTCAACTTTTCGAGATACAGCGATTCCGGTACTACACTCATGGATGCACCATTGTCGATTTCGATGGGTATCTTGATTCCTGCAAAGTCTGCTTGGATGACAATACTTTGCAAATCATTGTTAGGTACCCTCGTGCTCTTGATGACATGTATCTCCAGAACCTCCTTGTCCTGTTGCTTCTCTTCAATGCTATGCAGTCTCTGGTGATTTCTACTTCTAGCATTGAAAGTTGGTTTGCTCTTCAGTCGGCATGCCTTTGCTAATTGTCTAGATTTCTTGCAGTAGAAACACTCTGCCTTCACATATGAACAACTTTGAGCTATGTGTTGCCCCAGGCACCAATAGCATGATGTCAATACACTGTTACCTTAGCCAGTTGCTGAGGCATGGGGTCCAACTGCCTTTTACTTCTAACCTGCAGGCAATTCACTGTGGTTGTCTGACAACTGGAATTGGTGCAAAATTCTCAGGAGTATTGGTCGGCCATTTCCATCGACATAGCTGTCTGACAAGTTAACTCAAAAGTCAAATTAAGGGTTGTCACCAACATTCTTCTGATTACTTCATTTTCCATCCCACAAACAATGCAGTCACACAATGCTCAGTCCTGAGAGTTTCCGAAATGATAGTGAATGGATAGCTTTTTTAAAGCTACAATGTACTCACTGATACGCTCATAAATTAATTGATCTCATATTCTGAAATGATAACTTTCAGACATTTCCAGGGCCTCAGGATTGTAGTGCTGTTCTCTGACCATGGTGTGGCCTTTGGCTTGACAGGAACAAGGACATTTTTCAGGGATTCATACACCTCGGGGCCTGCTTCAGACAGGAAAATAGTCCGCTTTTTTTTTTAACACCATGATTTTCATCATCGGGGACTTCGACAATATTATTTGTGATGAAAACATTTCTAGCCATTCCACATACACTCTGAAAGTCTCTCGTCACAAGTGAAATCACCCAAGTGCCCTATTATTTCCATAGGCATGGCCATCTGGACTCTTCAGTTCAGCCAAGTGTGATTGTAATTTTCCTTGGATTTTTAGCTGTGCTGCAAAACAAAGAAACTCTCAAAGTCTCTCTGTTGTTTGGCAGAACTATCCACCCAACAAAAATTTCAGCGAGGGAATCCAATTATCCCATCCTCATCGCCAATGTGATTTCTTCCTTACAACATCACAAGCACACAAACTACACACAAAATAGCTTTACAGGAACTTGTCAGGTGACCTTGTCACATGATGCTTTTATTGTATACATCAACACTTGTATTACCACAGTAGTCCATTACGTGGAGCAGTAGTCCACTAAGTGGAGCTATATTACACCCATGAGACGATTTGCACCTGCAGCTCACCAACCTTATTTACCATACTTTGTACATGTACACAATTGGAAATTTGTCCCAATCCAGAGAAGACAACTGTGTCAGCATTTCATCAGAACATCGTTACCACCTGGAAAGAAGTCAATGGGCTAGACTTTCCATTTTGCTGGCTATCGCCCAAAAACTTTTTTGGATTGTGATTTTCCACTCAGCGATAGGCCAGCAATGTGAAATGGGTGATGCAACAGGTCAGTGATGTAACTTGGGCCCAGCAAACAACCAGCGATGTGGAAGGCAAAAGCTTCCCTAGCAACGGGCTTCTGCGCATGCAATTTTTTTTTTTGGTGACAGCTTTTCTCGCGTTTTGAGAGGTCAGGGGTCATCCACACATGCACAGAAGGCAAAGGGAGAGACAGAGAGAGAGAGAGGATACTGAGAGAGGAGGAAGGCAGTGAAAGCGAGGAGAGAGAAAATAGATTTATACAGATCAGAGAAATGAGATTTATACAGATCAGAGAAATAAGATTTATACAGATCAGAGAAAAGAGATTTATACAGATCAGAGAAAAGAGATGTCCGAATGTGAGCATGATGTGGAGGGGGGGAGAAACAAGGCCAAACCCTTCTCCAATGAAGCGAATGAGGCCCTCGTCAGTGAGGTGCAGTCCCAATTAACCAGAACCTCCCACCCAGTGTGTATCGCAAGATTTGGGCCGAGATCGCGGACGTGGTCTCCTCGGCTTCCCATGAGGCGAGGGGGGTCTGACCAGTGCCAGAAGTGCTGGAACAGTTTAGTAGCTTTGGCAAGAGTAAGTAGCATTTTATATTATACTGATGCAAATTGTAATTATAATTATAATTTTAATTAATTTCCTGGATTGAATTTAAGCTTTTTATTAATACATGTATTACATATACTCCCTGTTAAGATCTGGACAGGGCTCTGAACCTGTGCTGTTTTTAAGTCTTTCTCTCTGCTGCAGTATAGAGAGATGTAAATGTGTCAAGCTGTAGCTCCTGAACATGCTGAGCTTTGTTTCAACAATGCATGATCCTATTTGCATGTAACATTTTAAACTGTTGTATTTCCATGATACTCCCTAGCCAATTAGCTTATGCTATGCTCCTTTCTCGTTTGCAAAAGAAGATATCTAACAACCGTGCAGAGCAGAGGTGCACCGGAGGAGCGTGCAGCCGTACTGGTGGGCCATGAAAGCCGTTCGGTCACCACCCGTGGTCTGGCAGAGCCCAGCTATGCATCTTGTGAGTAATGTGTCACACAGTTTTAAAAAGTAATGTAACGTCCTGTAATTACAATGCAATATGCAATATACGAATGATGTCATGTCATTTCATGCATGCAGCCTTTGTGCATAAGAAGCAATAGAGCAGAGACTTAAAAATGGAACAGGAACAATTATTTTGCTTCGGTATTCACAGTGGAAGACACAAAAACCATGTCAAAAATTGCTGGTCACAGGAATGTGGGAAGGGAGGACCTTGAGACAATCACTATCACTAGTGGGGTAGTGCTGGTCAGGCTAATGGATCTCAAGGTAGACAAGTCCCCTGGTCCTGATGAAATGCATCCCAGGGTATTAAAAGAGATGGCGGAAGTTAAAGCAGATGCATTCGTTATAATCTACCAAAATTCTCTGGACTCTGGGGAGGTACCATCGGATTGGAAAGCAGCTAATGTAATGCCTCTGTTTATAAAAGGGGGCAGACAAAAGGCAGATAACTATAGGCCGGTTAGTTTAACATCTCTAGTGGAGAAAATGCTTCAAGCTATCATTAAGGAAGAAATAGCAGGACATCTAGATAGGAATAGTGCAATCAAGCAGATGCAACATGGATTCATGAAGGGGAAATCATGCTTAACTAATTTACTGGAATTCTTTGAGGATATAACGAGTATGGTGGATAGAGGTATACCGATGGATGTGGTGTATTTTCATTTCCAAAAGGCATTCGATAAGGTGCCACACAAAAGGTTACTGCAGAAGATAAAGGTACGCGGAATCAGAGGAAATGTATTAGCATGGATCGAGAATTGGCTGGCGAACAGAAATCAGAGAGTCGGGATAAATGGGTCCTTTTCAGGTTGGAAATCGGTGGTTAGTGGTGTGCCACAGGGATCGGTGCTGGGACCACAACTGTTTACAATATACATAGATGACCTGGAAGAGGGGACAGAGTGTAGTGTAACAAAATTTGCAGATGACACAAAGATTAGTGGGAAAGCGGGTTGTGTCGAGGACAAAGAGAGGCTGCAAAGAGATTTAGATAGGTTAAGCGAATGGGCTAAGGTTTGGCAGATGGAATACAATGTCGGAAAATGTGAGGTCATCCACCTTGGGAAAAAAAACAGTAAAAGGGAATATTATTTGAATGGGGAGAAATTACAACATGCTGCGGTGCAGAGGGACCTGGGGGTCCTTGTGCATGAAACTCTTTTAGAATCTACCTGTAAAACAAAAAACATTAAACCGTGCCACCCGCCCTGGATGACACAGCAGACATTTACAAGGCCCTTTTTTTTTTTTCCTTTTTTGTGTTTTTTTTTGTGTTTTTCTTTTTTTTGTTTTTTTTTTGGGGCGCTAACATCACATTTTTTTCCAGTGCCCCCTATAAAAGGAGAGGGGGACACTAAAAGCACCGGCAATTAAAACAAATTAAACTTTAAAACGTAAAATCAAATTAAAATTTGGTTGCCGGGCGTGATGATGCACTCCAGTCCCTCCGGTGCCTCCTTGTGCATGAATCCCAAAACGTTAGTTTGCAGGTGCAGCAGGTAAGGCGAATGGAATGTTGGCCTTCATTGCGAGAAGGATGGAGTACAAAAGCAGGGAGGTCCTGCTGCAACTGTACAGGGTATTGGTGAGGCCGCACCTGGTGTACTGCGTGCAGTTTTGGTCACCTTACTTAAGGAAGGATATACTAGCTTTGGAGGGGGTACAGAGACGATTCACTCGGCTGATTCCGGAGATGAGGGGGTTACCTGTTACCTTATAATGATAGATTGAGTAGACTGGGTCTTTATTCATTGGAGTTCAGAAGGATGATGGGGGATCTTATAGAAACATTTAAAATAATGAAAGGGATAGACAAGATAGAGGTAGAGAGGTTGTTTCCACTGGTCGGGGAGACTAGAACTAGGGGGCACAACCTCAAAATACGGGGGAGCCAATTTAAAACCGAGTTGAGAAGGAACTTCTTCTCCCAGAGGGTTGTGAATCTGTGAAATTCTCTGCCCAGAGAAGCAGTTGAGGCTAGCTCATTGAATGTATTCAAGTCACAGATAGATAGATTTTTAACCAATAAGGGAATTAAGGGTTATGGGGAGCGGGCGGTTAAGTGGAGCTGAGGCCACGGCCAGATCAGCCATGATCTTGTTGAGTGGCAGAGCAGGCCCGAGGGGCTAGATGGCCTACTCCTGTTACTAATTCTTATGTTCTTATGAATGCAGCCACTAGTTTTCTGGGGCAGTGAAATCCATGTGTTGATATGTAGCATCTCTCATTAATGTGTACCCTTATATTCTAATAAGCTCTGCAATAAGCTCAAATGTGCTTTTAAGATAAACCTGAGACACTAGGCAAGGTGGAACCTGCACTTGAACCTGCAACTGGTGAGGAGGAACAGGAGGAGGAGGAGGAGGAGCAATATATGGGTGATATATGGGCGATGTTCCAGCGATGTGAAGTGGAAAGTCTTGCCCAATATTTCCTTCTGTGAAAGGTGACTTCCCCATGAACCCCACCCCAAAATATCTGGGTGTCACCCTGGACAGGACTCTCATCTATGGGTCCCATTTCACAAACAATGACCAGAAACTAAAAACCAGGGTGAACCTGGTCCAGAAACTCCCTGGAACATCATAGGGGAGCACAGCAAGAACATTTTGCACTGCAACTATGGCCCTAGTGTACTCTGCTGCAGAATACTGCTCTGCCTCATGGTCTTGCAGCCGCCACACAAAGATCATGGACCTGCAGCTAAATACTGCCATGAGGATGGTATCACGGATGCTCAAGCCCAATTGATTGGCTCCCGGTGCTGTCCCACATTGCCCTGCCTGCGATTTGCTGTGACACCACCGTGCTCTGTGTAGAGGAATAAATCATGAGTAACATTGACCTTCCCATTTGCGAAAACTTGGAAAATCCCATCCTGAAAGTGCTTAAAATCGCACCGGCCATTCTGGGAAACAGTAGCCAATATTCATGCAGCTGACAGCACTATCCAGATGGACAGAATCGTGCGACGCATGAAACATAAAGAACCAACACCTCATCACTGAACCAACAGCTGAGGCCCCCTGGCTGTGACCTCCCTCAAAGACAGTGGACAGTACTTGACCAAATCCGCACAAGGCATGGACAATGTGGCCACCTGCTCCACAAGTTGAAGGTGAGGGATGACCCGAAGTGAGACTATGGCCATGAATCCCAGACCATGGAACACATCACATCAACCTGTCCACGAAAATCTGTTGCGGGAGGCATCTCATTTCTCCACTAGGCTCCTCAGGAAGTCATCGAATGGATAGCCAACCTAACCACTCCATTATAAGCTTTTCTCATCATACGAAACAACAAGGAACAAAACCTCCACCTGTCTGATACAAGGCCTATGGCATTAAGTGGGCATTGTTCCTCCTTCCGTGGCTGACCTTGTTATATTACTGGATACCAGTACAGTGACCAAGATAAGGCACACCAGTATCAAAGATGGGCTAAAGGGATATATCCTCCTTCTCAGGGAATTCCAGACCAAGGAAGGAGCTTGCAGTCCTGAAAAAATTGGATCAACTGCCTTGTACTAATGCCTTCTGGCTTTATGTAAATTAGATGGCCTCCCATGGACCACATAAACTCTGACAAGGTCAGCGCTGGAGGACAAGGTCAGTGCTGGAGGACAAGGTCAGCGCTGGAGGACAAGGTCAATGCTGGAGGACAAGGTCAGCGCTGGAGGACAAGGTCAGCATTTGAGGACAAGGTCAGCGCTGGAGGACAAGGTCAGCATTGGAGGACAAGGTCAGTGCTGGAGGACAAGGTCAGCATTGGAGGACAAGGTTAGCGCTGGAGGACAAGGTCAGCAATGGAGGACAAGGTCAGTGCTGGAGGACAAGGTCAGCGCTGGAGGACAAGGTCAATGCTGGAGGACAAGGTCAGTGCTGGAGGACAAGGTCAGTGCTGGAGGACAAGGTCAGTTTTGGAGGACAAGGTCAGTGCTGGAGGACAAGGTCAGTTTTGGAGGACAAGGTCAGTGCTGGAGGACAAGATCAGTGCCTGAAGGCTCTGTGCCTCAATGCGAGGAGTATTCGGAATAAGGTGGATGAATTAACTGCGCAGACAGCAGTTAACGGACATGATGTAATTGGCATCACGGAGACATGGCTCCAGGGTGACCAAGGCTGGGAACTCAACATCCAGGGGTATTCAACATTTAGTAAGGATAGGCAGAGAGGAAAAGGAGGCAGGGTGGCATTGCTGGTTAAAGAGGAAATTAATGCAATAGTAAGAAGGGACATTAGCCTGGATGATGTGGAATCAGTATGGGTGGAGCTACGGAATACCAAAGGGCAGAAAACGCTAGTGGGAGTTGTGTACAGACCACCAAACAGTGGTAGTGAGGATGGGGACAGCATCAAACAAGAAATAAGGGATGTGTGCAGTTATCATGGGTGACTTTAATCTACATATTGACTGGGCTAACCAAATTGGTAGCAATGCGGTGGAGGAGGATTTCCTGGAGTGTATTAGGGATGGTTTTCTCGACCAATATGTCGAGGAACCAACTAGAGGGCTGGCCATCCTAGACTGGGTGATGTGTAATGAGAAGGGACTAATTAGCAATCTTGTTGTGCGAGGCCCCTTGGGGAAGAGTGACCATAATATGGTGAAATTAAGGTGGAGAGTGACACAGTTAATTCGGAAACAAGGGCCCTGAACTTAAGGAAAGGTAACTTCGATGGTATGAGGTGTGAATTGTGTGAATAGACTGGCAAAGGATACTTAAAGGTTTGACGGTGGATAGGCAATGGCAAACATTTAAAGAGCACATGGATGAACTTCAGCAATTGTACATCCCTGTCTGGAGTAAAAATAAAACGAGGAAGGTGGCTCAACCGTGGCTAACAAGGGAAATTAAGGAGAGTGTTAAAACCAAGGAAGAGGCATATAAATTGGCTAGAAAAAGCAACAAACCTGAGGACTGGGAGAAATTTAGAATTCAACAGAGGAGGACGAGGGGTTTAATTAAGAGGGGGAAATAAAGTACGAGAGGAAGCTAACAGGGAACATAAAAACTGACTGCAAAAGCTTCTATAAATATGTGAAGAGAAAAAGATTAGTGAAGACAAACGTAGGTCCGTTGCAGTCGGATTCAGGTGAATTTATAATGGGGAACAAAGAAATGTCAGACCAATTGAACAAATACTTTGGTTCTGTCTTCACGAAGGAAGACACAAATAACCTTCCGAATGTACTAGGTGAGAAGGAGGAACTGAAGTATATCCTTATTAGGGGGAAATTATATTTGGGAAATTGATGGGATTGAAGGCTGATAAATCCCCGGGACATGATAGTCTGCATCCCAGAATACTTAAGGAAGTGGCCCTAGAAATAGTGGATGCATTGGTGATCATTTTCCAACAGTCTATCGAGTCTGGATCAGTTCCTATGGACTGGAGGGTAGCTAATGTAACATCACTTTTTTAAAAAGTGGGGAAGAGAGAAAACAGGTAATTATAGATCGGTTAGCCTGACATCAGTCGTGGGGAAAATGATGGAATCAATTATTAAGGATGAAATAGAAGTGCATTTGGAAAGCAGTGACAGGATCGGTCCAAGTCAGCATGGATTTATGAAAGGGAAATCATGCTTGATGAACTTTCTGGAAATTTTTGAGGATGTCACTAGCAGTGTGGACAAGGGAGAACCAGTGTGTAGTGTATTTGGACTTTCAAAAGGTTTTTGACAGGGTCCCGCACAGGAGATTGGTGTGCACAATCAAAGCACATGGTATTGGGGATAATGTACTGGCGTGGATAGAGAACTAGTTGGCAGACAGGAAGCAGAGTGTCGGGATAAACGGGTCCTTTTCAGAATGGCAGGCAGTGACGAGTGGAGTGCCTCAGGGCTCAGTGCTGGGACCCCAGCTCTTTACAATATACACTAACGATTTGGAGGAAGGAATTGAGTGTAATATCTCCAACTTTGCAGATGACACTAAACTGGGTGGTGGTGTGAGCTGTGAGGAGGATGCTAAGAGGCTGCAGGGTGACTTGGACAGGTTAGGTGAGTGGGCAAATACATGGCAGATGCAGTATAATGTGGATACATGTGAGGTTATCCACTTTGGGGGCAAAAACACGAAGACAGAATATTATCTGCATGGCGGCAGATTAGGAAAAGGGGAGGTGCAACAAGACCTGGGTGTCATGGTTCATCAGTCATTGAAAGATGACATGCAGGTACTGCAGGCGGTGAAGAAGGCAAATGGTATGTTGGTCTTCATAGCTAGTGGATTTGAGTATAGGAGCAGGGAGATCTTACTACAGTTGTACAGGGCCTTGGTGAGGCCTCACCTGGAATATTGTGTTCAGTTTTGGTCTCCTAATCTGAGGAAGGACGTTTTTGCTATTGAGGGAGTGCAGCGAAGGTTCACCAGACTAATTCCTGGCATGGCTGGACTGACATATGAGGAGAGACTGGATCAACTGGGCCTTTATTCACTGGAGTTTAGAAGAATGAGAGGGGTTCTCATCGAACCGTATAAGATTCTGACGGGACTGGACAGGTTAGATGTGGGAAGAATTTTCCCGATGTTGGGGAAGTCCAGAACCAGGGGACATAGTCTTAGGATAAGGGGTAGGCCATTTGGGACTGAGATGAGGAGAAACTTATTCACTCAGAGAGTTGTTAGCCTGTGGAATTCCCTGCCGCAGAGAGTTGTTGATGCCAGTTCATTGGATATATTCAAGAGGGAGTTAGATATGGCCCTTACGGCTAAAGGGATCTAGGGGTATGGAGAGAAAGCAGGAAATGATCAGCCATGATCTTATTGAATGGTGGTGCAGGCTCGAATGGCCGAATGGCCTACTGCTGCACCTATTTTATATGTTTCTATGTGCTGGAGGACAAGGTCAGTGCTGGAGGACAAGGTCAGCATTGGAGGACAAGGGTCAGCGCTGGAGAACAAGGTCAGTTTTGGAGGACAAGGTCAGTGCTGGAGGACAAGAGCAGTGCTGGAGGACAAGGTCAATGCTGGAGGACAATGTCAATGCTGGATGACAAGGTCAGTGCTGGAGGACAAGGTCAGCGTTGGAGGACAAGGTCAGTGCTGGAGGACAAGGTCAGTGCTGGAGGACAAGGGCAGTGCTGGAGGGCAAGGTCAGCGCTGGAGGACAAGGTCAGCGCTGGAGGACAAGGTCAGTGCTGGAGGACAAGGTCAGCGCTGGAGGACAATGTCAATGTTGGAGGACAAGGTCAATGTTGGAGGTCAAGGTCAATGCTGGAGGACAATGTCAATGTTGGAGGTCAAGGTCAATGTTGGAGGACAAGGTCAGTGCTGGAGGTCAAGGTCAGTGCTGGAGGTCAAGGTCAATGCTGGAGGACAAGGTCAACGTTGGAGGACAAGGTCAGTGCTGGAGGTCAAGGTCAATGCTGGAGGACAATGTCAATGTTGGAGGACAAGGTCAATGCTGGAGGTCAAGGTCAATGTTGGAGGACAAGGTCAGTGCTGGAGGTCAAGGTCAATGCTGGAGGACAATGTCAGTGCTGGAGGACAAGGTCAATGCTGGAGGACAAGGTCAGCGCTGGAGGTCAAGGTCAATGCTGGAGGACAAGGTCAATGTTGGAGGACAATGTCAATGTTGGAGGACAATGTCAATGTTGGAGGACAAAGTCAGTGCTGAAGGACAAGGTCAGCGCTGGAGGACAAGTTCAGCGCTGGAGGACAATGTCAATGCTGGAGGACAATGTCAATGTTGGAGGACAAGGTCAGTGCTGGAGGTCAAGGTCAATGCTGGAGGACAAGGTCAATGTTGGAGGACAAAGTCAGTGCTGGAGGTCAAGGTCAATGCTGGAGGACAATGTCAATGTTGGAGGACAAGGTCAATGCTGGAGGTCAAGGTCAATGTTGGAGGACAAGGTCAGTGCTGGAGGTCAAGGTCAATGCTGGAGGACAATGTCAATGTTGGAGGACAAGGTCAATGCTGGAGGTCAAGGTCAATGTTGGAGAACAAGGTCAGTGCTGGAGGTCAAGGTCAATGCTGGAGGACAATGTCAGTACTGGAGGACAAGGTCAATGCTGGAGGACAAGGTCAGCGCTGGAGGTCAAGGTCAATGCTGGAGGACAAGGTCAATGTTGGAGGGCAATGTCAATGTTGGAGGACAATGTCAATGTTGGAGGACAAGGTCAGTTCTGAAGGACAAGGTCAGCGCTGGAGGACAATGTCAATGCTGGAGGTCAATGTCAATGTTGGAGGACAAGGTCAGTGCTGGAGGTCAAGGTCAATGTTGGAGGACAATGTCAATGCTGGAGGACAATGTCAATGTTGGAGGTCAAGGTCAATGTTGGAGGACAAGGTCAGTGCTGGAGATCAAGGTCAGTGCTGGAGGTCAAGGTCAATGCTGGAGGACAAGGTCAATGTTGGAGGACAAGGTCAGTGCTGGAGGTCAAGGTCAATGCTGGAGGACAATGTCAATGTTGGAGGACAAGGTCAGTGCTGGAGGTCAAGGTCAATGCTGGAGGACAATGTCAGTGCTGGAGGACAAGGTCAATGCTGGAGGACAAGGTCAGCGCTGGAGGTCAAGGTCAATGCTGGAGGACAATGTCAATGCTGGAGGTCAAGGTCAATGCTGGAGGACAATGTCAATGCTGGAGGTCAATGTCAATGCTGGAGGACAAGGTCAGTGCTGGAGGTCAAGGTCAATGCTGGAGGACAAGGTCAGTGCTGGAGGACAAGGTCAACGCTGGAGGACAAGGTCAGTGCTGGAGGACAAGGTCAACGCTGGAGGACAAGGTCAGTGCTGGAGGACAAGGTCAACGCTGGAGGGCACCATTAGCCATAGTCTCAGTGATCATGTTAGGATCACGGACTGTGGAATTTTATGGTCCATTTCTTAATTCATAAATGCATCACCATTTTGTCAGTTGTGCAGCTGTACATCATAATACTTGCACTTATGCACCCAATAAATATCTTGCCATGCTATTAGCAGATCATAAATACTTAAAGATATGGGGACTGTTTCATCTTCACATGGGGCTAAAAATTACTCATTTGGTTGGAAAGGAAAATCATATGTAACAGATGGAGATAATTAAAAAGAAGCGTCACAATGGATGCGACAAAATTTGGAGACATTTAAAAGACATTTTAAACAATTAATTCTTGGGATGTGGGCATCGCTGCCGAGGCTGGCATTTATTATCTATCCCTACTTGCCCTGAGAATGGGGTTGTGGTTCTTCTTACAACTGAGTAGACTGCTGGGGTACTTCAGAGGACTGTTAGGAGTGAACATAAGAACTTAAGAACATAGGAATTAGGAACAGGAGTAGGCCATCTATCCCCTCGAGCCTGCTCCGCCATTCAACAAGATCATGGCTGATCTGGCCGTGGACTCAGCTCCACTTACCCGCCCGCTCCCCGTAACCCTTAATTCCCTTATTGGTTAAAAATCTATCTATCTGTGACTTGAATACATTCAATGAGCTAGCCTCAACTGCTTCCTTGGGCAGAGAATTCCACAGATTCACAACCCTCTGGGAGAAGAAGTTCCTTCTCAACTCGGTTTTAAATTGGCTCCCCCGTATTTTGAGGCTGTGCCCCCTAGTTCTAGTCTCCCCGACCAGTGGAAACAACCTCTCTGCCTCGATCTTGTCTATCCCTTTCATTATTTTAAATGTTTCTATAAGATCACCCCTCATCCTTCTGAACTCCAACGAGTAAAGACCCAGTCTACTCAATCTATCATCATAAGGTAACCTCCTCAACTCCGGAATCAGCCTAGTGAATTGTCTCTGTACCCCCTCCAAAGCTAGTATATCCTTCCTTAAGTAAGGTGACCAAAACTGCACGCAGTACTCCAGGTGCGGCCTCACCAATACCCTGTACAGTTGCAGAAGGACCTCCCTGCTTTTGTACTCCATCCCTCTCGCAATGAAGGCCAACATTCCATTCGCCTTCCTGATTACCTGTTGCACCTGCAAACTAACGTTTTGGGATTCATGCACAAGGACCATGTCCGGCCAGTTATACGCCGTTTGCGTGGAGCCTTTCCTGCGCCTCTTGCGGACGAGGTTGACGGGACTGGCTCTGCAAGGGCCGGGCGTGGAGGTCGTCCTCTCGGCTTACGCCGATGACGTGCTCCTCACGATAGAGGATCCCGCTGACCTGCGGAGGATGCGTGAGTGCCAGGAGATTTACTCGGCCGCGTCCTCCGCCAGGATCAACTGGGAGAAATGTTCCGGACTCCTGGTGGGTCAGTGGCGGGTGGACTCCCTGCCGGAGGAGCTCAGGCCTTTTGACTGGAGCACGACCCATCTCCTCTATCTGGGAGTCTACCTTAGCCCCGACGAGGGAGCCTGGCCGGCGAACTGGCAGGAGCTGGAGGCCAAGGTCGCCGCTCGCCTAGGGCGCTGGACAGGACTGCTCCGAGTGCTGTCCTACAGGGGTCGAGCGCTAGTCATAAACCAGCTGGTGGCCGCAATGCTGTGGTACCGGCTGGTCACTTTGACCCCTCCCCCTGCGTTTGTCGCCAAGATACAGAAGAAGCTGGTGGACTTCTTCTGGAACAACAGGAAGCACTGGGTCTCTGCCGCGGTCTTGAGTCTCCCGCTTGAGGAGGGCGGTCAGTCGTTGGTGTGCGTCAGCGCCCAGCTCGCGACTTTCCGTCTTCAGACCCTGCAGAGATACCTTTACGTCGAGCCCCCTCCTAGGTGGTGTGCTCTGGCGAGGTATTTCTTCCGCCAGCAGCTCGACCTCAATTATGACACGCAGCTCCTGTTTGTGAACTTGGGGGGTGCCAGGACCGCCCTCCGGGAGCTGCCTGTCTTTTACAGGGAACTCATCAGGGTCTGGAACAAAGTCTCCACCAAGCGCAGCTCTCCGCCGGCTGGAGTGGCGGCCGTCCTGCAGGAACCGCTGCTCGGGAATCCGTACCTTCACGGCCGAGGTTTTATGTGGCGGTCGGAAGAGAGGGCTGTGGCTGGTGAGGTGACCAGGGTCAGGGACCTGCTCGATGGCGGAGGAGCGGGCTGGATGGCGCCAGACACGCTGGCGCGGCGCCTAAATTCTGCCAACTTCCGCCACGTGGCCGATGCCATCGAGTCGCTAAAAACAGCTCTGGGCCCTGACTCCGTTAGATGCATCGAGGAGGCTCAAGCACGTGGGGAGATCCCGTCCGAACTGACCCCCGTCCGGACGGAATTCCTCATCGGCGCCAAACCCCGGAACCTCCCTCGGGGGCCGGCGCCTCACAACTTGAGCCGCCTTGGGGAAATCCCCTCCGTGCCTTTCAGTTCCGCGCGGAGGGGTTTCCTGTACGGGCTGCTCCTGCACACCCTCAACTTTGCCATCCTCGCCGGCCGTCCGGACACGCCATGGCATACCATCTTGCCGTCCGGAGGAGGCGGGGGTCCCCGATGGAGGGCACTCTACGCAGGGGTCCTCCCACTATTCATCGGGGACTTGGCCTGGAGGGTGGTGCACGGAGCAGTGCCGTGCAACAAATTTTTAAGCCGGTTCATGGACTCCCAGGCCGCCTGCAATTTCTGCGGTCTGGAGGAGTCCGTGTTCCATGTTTTTATTGAGTGCACAAGGTTGCAGCCCCTGTTCCATTATTTGAAGGGGCTGCTCCTGAAATTCTGGCTGCACTTCAGTCCCACTCTCCTGATCTTTGGGCACCCTGTGCGGAGGGGAGCGGGTAGGTCCGAGGGCCTCCTCGTAGGACTGCTCCTGGGCACGGCCAAGGGTGCCATCAGCCGGTCCAGGCAGCGGGCGGTCGAGGGGGTCGTTCAACCTGACTGCCTGCCTCTCTTCCGCTCTTACATCCGGTCCAGGGTGTCCTTGGAGATGGAGCACGCGGTGTCCACCGGTACGCTCGCGGCCTTCCGCGAGAGGTGGGCGCCGGAGGGACTGGAGTGCATCATCACGCCCGGCAACCAAATTTTAATTGGATTTTACGTTTTTAAGTTTAATTTGTTTTAATTGCCGGTGCTTTTAGTGTCCCCCTTCCCTTTTATAGGGGGCACTGGGGAAAATTGTGATTTTAGTGCCCAAAAAAAAAAAAAAAAAAAAAAAGAAAAGAAAAAAAAGGGCCTTGTAAATGTCTGGAGTGTCACCCAGGTCGGGTGGCACCGTTTAATGTTTTATGTTTTCGCAGGTAAACTCAAAAGAGTTTCATGCACAAGGACCATGTCCGGCCAGTTATACGCCGTTTGCGTGGAGCCTTTCCTGCGCCTCTTGCGGACGAGGTTGACGGGACTGGCTCTGCAAGGGCCGGGCGTGGAGGTCGTCCTCTCGGCTTACGCCGATGACGTGCTCCTCGCGGTAGAGGATCCCGCTGACCTGCGTAGGATGCGTGAGTGCCAGGAGATTTACTCGGCCGCGTCCTCCGCCAGGATCAACTGGGAGAAATGTTCCGGACTCCTGGTGGGTCAGTGGCGGGTGGACTCCCTGCCGGAGGAGCTCAGGCCTTTTGCCTGGAGCACGACCCATCTCCTCTATCTGGGAGTCTACCTTAGCCCCGACGAGGGAGCCTGGCCGGCGAACTGGCAGGAGTTGGAGGCCAAGGTCGCCGCTCGCCTAGGGCGCTGGACAGGACTGCTCCGAGTGCTGTCCTACAGGGGTCGAGCGCTAGTCATAAACCAGCTGGTGGCCGCAATGCTGTGGTACCGGCTGGTCACTTTGACCCCTCCCCCTGCGTTTGTCGCCAAGATACAGAAGAAGCTGGTGGACTTCTTCTGGAACAACAGGAAGCACTGGGTCTCTGCCACGGTCTTGAGTCTCCCGCTTGAGGAGGGCGGTCAGTCGTTGGTGTGCGTCAGCGCCCAGCTCGCGACTTTCCGTCTTCAGACCCTGCAGAGATACCTTTACGTCGAGCCCCCTCCTAGGTGGTGCGCTCTGGCGAGGTATTTCTTCCGCCAGCAGCGCGACCTCAATTATGACACGCAGCTCCTGTTTGTGAACTTGCGGGGTGCCAGGACCGCCCTCCGGGAGCAGCCTGTCTTTTACAGGGAACTCATCAGGGTCTGGAACAAAGTCTCCACCAAGCGCAGCTCTCCGCCGGCTGGAGTGGCGGCCGTCCTGCAGGAACCGCTGCTCGGGAATCCGTACCTTCACGGCCGAGGTTTTATGTGGCGGTCGGAAGAGAGGGCTGTGGCTGGTGAGGTGACCAGGGTCAGGGACCTGCTCGATGGCGGAGGAGCGGGCTGGATGGCGCCAGACACGCTGGCGCGGCGCCTAAATTCTGCCAACGTCCGACACGCGGCCGATGCCATCGAGTCGCTAAAAACAGCTCTGGGCCCTGACTCCGTTCGGTGCATCGAGGAGGCTCAAGCACGTGGGGAGATCCCGTCCGAACTGACCCCCGTCCGGACGGAATTCCTCATCGGCGCCAAACCCCGGAACCTCCCTCGGGGGCCGGCGCCTCACAACTTGAGCCGCCTCGGGGAAATCCCCTCCGTACCTTTCAGTTCCGCGCGGAGGGGTTTCCTGTACGGGCTGCTCCTGCACACCCTCAACTTTGCCATCCTCGCCGGCCATCCGGACACGCCATGGCGTACCATCTTGCCGTCCGGAGGAGGCGGGGGTCCCCGATGGAGGGCACTCTACGCAGGGGTCCTCCCACTATTCATCGGGGACTTGGCCTGGAGGGTGGTGCACGGAGCAGTGCCGTGCAACAAATTTTTAAGCCGGTTCACGGACTCCCAGGCCGCCTGCAATTTCTGCGGTCTGGAGGAGTCCGTGTTCCATGTTTTTATTGAGTGCACAAGGTTGCAGCCCCTGTTCCATTATTTGAAGGGGCTGCTCCTGAAATTCTGGCTGCACTTCAGTCCCACTCTCCTGATCTTTGGGCACCCTGTGCGGAGGGGAGCGGGTAGGTCCGAGGGCCTCCTCGTCGGACTGCTCCTGGGCACGGCCAAGGGTGCCATCAGCCGGTCCAGGCAGCGGGCGGTCGAGGGGGTCGTTCAACCTGACTGCCTGCCTCTCTTCCGCTCTTACATCCGGTCCAGGGTGTCCTTGGAGATGGAGCACGCGGTGTCCACCGGTACGCTCGCGGCCTTCCGCGAGAGGTGGGCACCGGAGGGACTGGAGTGCATCATCACGCCCGGCAACCAAATTTTAATTGGATTTTACGTTTTTAAGTTTAATTTGTTTTAATTGCCGGTGCTTTTAGTGTCCCCCTTCCCTTTTATAGGGGGCACTGGGGAAAATTGTGATTTTAGTGCCCAAAAAAAAAACCAAAAAAAGAAAAACACAAAAAAATAGGGGGAAAAAAAAAAAAAGGGCCTTGTAAATGTCTGGAGTGTCACCCAGGTCGGGTGGCACCATTTAATGTTTTATGTTTTCGCAGGTAAACTCAAAAGAGTTTCATGCACAAGGACCATGTCCGGCCAGTTATACGCCGTTTGCGTGGAGCCTTTCCTGCGCCTCTTGCGGACGAGGTTGACAGGACTGGCTCTGCAAGGGCCGGGCGTGGAGGTCGTCCTCTCGGCTTACGCCGATGACGTGCTCCTCGCGGTAGAGGATCCCGCTGACCTGCGGAGGATGCGTGAGTGCCAGGAGATTTACTCGGCCGCATCCTCCGCCAGGATCAACTGGGAGAAATGTTCCGGACTCCTGGTGGGTCAGTGGCGGGTGGACTCCCTGCCGGAGGAGCTCAGGCCTTTTGCCTGGAGCACGACCCATCTCCTCTATCTGGGAGTCTACCTTAGCCCCGACGAGGGAGCCTGGCCGGCGAACTGGCAGGAGTTGGAGGCCAAGGTCGCCGCTCGCCTAGGGCGCTGGACAGGACTGCTCCGAGTGCTGTCCTACAGGGGTCGAGCGCTAGTCATAAACCAGCTGGTGGCCGCAATGCTGTGATACCGGCTGGTCACTTTGACCCCTCCCCCTGCGTTTGTCGCCAAGATACAGAAGAAGCTGGTGGACTTCTTCTGGAACAACAGGAAGCACTGGGTCTCTGCCGCGGTCTTGAGTCTCCCGCTTGAGGAGGGCGGTCAGTCGTTGGTGTGCGTCAGCGCCCAGCTCGCGACTTTCCGTCTTCAGACCCTGCAGAGATACCTTTACGTCGAGCCCCCTGGCGAGGTATTTCTTCCGCCAGCAGCGCGACCTCAATTATGACACGCAGCTCCTGTTTGGGGGGTGCCAGGACCGCCCTCCGGGAGCTGCCTGTCTTTTACAGGGAACTCATCAGGGTCTGGAACAAAGTCTCCACCAAGCGCAGCTCTCCGCCGGCTGGAGTGGCGGCCGTCCTGCAGGAACCGCTGCTCGGGAATCCGTACCTCCACGGCCGAGGTTTTATGTGGCGGTCGGAAGAGAGGGCTGTGGCTGGTGAGGTGACCAGGGTCAGGGACCTGCTCGATGGCGGAGGAGCGGGCTGGATGGCGCCAGACACGCTGGCGCGGCGCCTAAATTCTGCCAACGTCCGCCACGCGGCCGATGCCATCGAGTCGCTAAAAACAGCTCTGGGCCCTGACTCCGTTAGGTGCATCGAGGAGGCTCAAGCACGTGGGGAGATCCCGTCCGAACTGACTCCCGTCCGGACGGAATTCCTCATCGGCGCCAAACCCCGGAACCTCCCTCAGGGGTCCCCGATGGAGGGCACTCTACGCAGGGGTCCTCCCACTATTCATCGGGGACTTGGCCTGGAGGGTGGTGCACGGAGCAGTGCCGTGCAACAAATTTTTAAGCCGGTTCACGGACTCCCAGGCCGCTTGCAATTTCTGCGGTCTGGAAGAGTCCGTGTTCCATGTTTTTATGGAATGCACAAGGTTGCAGCCCCTGTTTTATTATTTGAAGGGGCTGCTCCTGAAATTCTGGCTGCACTTCAGTCCCACTCTCCTGATCTTTGGGCACCCTGTGCGGAGGGGAGCGGGTAGGTCCGAAGGCCTCCTCGTAGGACTGCTCCTGGGCACGGCCAAGGGTGCCATCAGCCGGTCCAGGCAGCGGGCGGTCGAGGGGGTCGTTCAACCTGACTGCCTGCCTCTCTTCCGCTCTTACATCCGGTCCAGGGTGTCCTTGGAGATGGAGCACGCGGTGTCCACCAGTACGTCGCGGCCTTCCGCGAGAAGTGGGCACCGGAGGGACTGGAGTGCATCATCACGCCCGGCAACCAAATTTTAATTTGATTTTACGTTTTTAAGTTTAATTTGTTTTAATTGCCGGTGCTTTTAGTGTCCCCCTTCCCTTTTATAGGGGGCACTGGGGAAAATTGTGATTTTCGTGCCCAAAAAAAACCAAAAAAAAAAAGAAAAACACAAAAAAAAGGAAAAAAAAGGGCCTTGTAAATGTCTAGTGTGTCACCCAGGTAGGGTGGCACGGTTTAATGTCTTTTGTTTTTGCAGATAAACTCAAAAAGAGTTTCATGCACAAGGAGGCACCGGAGGGACTGGAGTGCATCATCACGCCCGGCAACCAAATTTTAATTTGATTTTACGTTTTAAAGTTTAATTTGTTTTAATTGCCGGTGCTTTTAGTGTCCCCCTCCCCTTTTATAGGGGGCACTGGAAAAAGGAAAAAAATTTGATTTTAGTGCCCAAAAAAAAAACAAAAAAAAAAGAAGAAAAAAAAGAGCCTTGTAAATGTCTGGTGTGTCATCCAGGTCGGGTGGCACGGATAAATGTTTTATGTTTTGCAGGTAGACTCTAAAAGAGTTAAACTCCAAAAAGAGTTTCATGCACAAGGATCCCCAGGTCCCTCTGCACCGCAGCATGTTGTAATTTCTCCCCATTCAAATAATATTCCATTTTACTGTTTTTTTTCCCAAGGTGGATGACCTCATACTTTCCGACATTGTATTCCATCTGCCAAAACCTTAGCCCATTCGCTTAACCTATCTAAATCTCTTTGCAGCCTCTCTGTGTCCTCTACACAACCCGCTTTCCCACTAATCTTTGTGTCATCTGCAAATTTTGTTACACTACACTCTGTCCCCTCTTCCAGGTCATCTATGTATATTGTAAACAGTTGTGGTCCCAGCCCCGATCCCTGTGGCACACAACTAGCCACCGATTTCCAACCCGAAAAGGACCCATTTATCCCAACTCTCAGCTTTCTGTTCGCCAGCCAATTCTTAATCCATGCTAATACTTTTCCTCTGACTCCGCGTACCTTTATCTTCTGCAGTAACCTTTTGTGTGGCACCTTATCGAATGCCTTTTGGAAATCTAAATACACCACATCCATCGGTACATCTCTATCCACCATGCTCGTTATATCCTCAAAAAATTCCAGTAAATTAGTTAAACATGATTTCCCCTTCATGAATGCATGTTGCATCTGCTTGATTGCACTATTCCTATCTAGATGTCCCACTATTTCTTCCTTAATGATAGCTTCAAGTATTTTCCCCACTAGAGATGTTAAACTAACCAGCCTATAGTTACCTGCCTTTTGTCTGCCCTCTTTTTTAAACAGAGGCGTTACATTCGCTGCTTTCCAATCCACTAGTACCTCCCCAGAGTCCAGAGAATTTTGGTAGATTATAATGAATGCATCTGCTATAACTTCCACCATCTCTTTTAATACCCTGGGATGCATTTCTTCAGGACCAGGGGATTTGTCTACCTTGAGTCCCATTAGCCTGTCCAGCACTACCTCCCTAGTGATAGTGATTGTCTCACAGTCCTCCCTTCCCACATTCCTGTGACCAGCAATTTTTGACATGGTTTTTGTGTCTTCCACTGTGGAGACCGAAGCAAAATAATTGTTTAAAGCCTCAGCCATTTCCACATTTCCCATTATTAAATCCCCCTTCTCATCTTCTAAGGGACCAACATTTACTTTAGTCACTCTTTTCCGTTTTATATATCTGTAAAAGCTTTTCCTATCCGTTTTTATGCTTTGCGCAAGTTTACCTTCGTAATCTATCTTTCCTTTCTTTATTGCTTTCTTAGTCATTCTTTGCTGTCGTTTAAAATTTTCCCAATCTTCTAGTTTCCCACTAACCTTGGCCACCTTATACGCATTGGTTTTTAATTTGATACTCTCCTTTATTTCCTTGGTTATCCACAGCTGGTTATCCCTTCTCTTACTGCCCTTCTTTTTCACTGGAATATATTTTTGTTGAGCACTATGAAAGAGCTCCTTAAAAGTCCTCCACTGTTCTTCAATTGTGCCACCGTTTAGTCTGTGTTTCCAGTCTACTTTAGCCAACTCTGCCCTCATCCCACTGCAGTCCCCTTCATTTAAGCATAGTACGCTCGTTTGAGACACTACTTCCTCACCCTCAATCTGTATTACAAATTCAACCATACTGTGATCACTCATTCCGAGAGGATCTTTTACTAGCACGATGCACGAACCACATTGGTGCAGGACTGGAGTCACAGATCGGCCAGACCGAACCAGGATGGCAGGTTTTCTTCCCTAAGGGACATTAGTAAACCAGATGTGTTTTTACAACAATCTAACAGCTTAATGATCAGTTTTTTTTACTGACACTATGGGGGAAAAGTTCGGTCACGCCTCTGTTGCAGCGTTAATCCAGGTGGAGCGGTATTTTTAGTGGATTGAAAATGTTTGCGCCTCCCGCATAGAAACTTGTCAGAATTGCTTGAAGAGCTGACAGAGACGATAAATCAGCTGTTGGGGTGACGATAATAAACGTTTGGTTGGTACATTTTGCGGGCCCATGCGTGGAACTCTGAATTAGATCCCGGGAAAAGCCTAGTCTTAAAGGCATGACATAATAATGCACCCATTAAAGCATTCAATATCACTTGTTTTCAACCTGTACTGTTATGTCAGTCTTCTTCTGCCAACTCAGAGGCTCACACATCGTGCTCTGTGTAAGCGTTGCCCTTCCTCATCCCTTTAAGTAGCCACAAGTTAACAACTCTGCAAGCCTGTACTGACTGTTTTTCCAGACGTTGTTATTGGCGGGCACTCAATGAGGCGCACGCACCGAATTAAGTGGTCAAAGCGTGCGCGTTGCACCTGGAATAAGTCATGATCGGAATGATCAGCAGCAGCCAGCCGCTAATGGTTTGCGCCCCGGTGAGCCTCTAATGAATTTTCCGTCGGGGCGCTAAAAGCTACACGCTCAGTAGCTAAGCTCTAACACTCACATTAATGCCCCCTCTGGCCACTAACTGAGGCTACAGTGTACCGCTTCACAAGATTTCTTACCGCCATCCATCATACTTAGCTTGTCTGTTGGTAAATAAAGTATCCCTTTCTCATAAATAAGAAGCTTCTTAGGACAAATGGTTTTCAAGTGCTCCATGCACTAAGGGAAGATGCATTACAGCTGTTTTCTGCTATCTTTGTAAGTGCTCCCAAATTCAAATCGTTACAGATTTATGAGTGTGTTGATTCATTTATAATTTGAAAATTTAAGTGCCACTAAGTGCAATCTTCTGTTATATTGTTGTTGGGAGAAGCCTTGCCCTTTCCTGCCTGTGATGCAACAGCTGAAATTTTTATTAACTTTTCAGGATTGTATAACTTGAGAATTGCTACTAGCTTGAGTAATCCCTTTAATTTTTCCAAGTTTCTTCCCGCTAATTGCTGCAGTTCTATTCAGTCATCTTTCCTTACAGTTTTCTGAAAGGTGATATTTGTTCTGAAAGATTTGGCATGTATTTACCCAGTTAACTGACCATAGAGCCGAAAATTTATGTGCCTGGCAATCAGGCTGGGATTGTATCTCTGTTGAGTGCAGCAACTTTCCATGGTCAGGGGCATTTTTCCCTATTGAACACGCCCCTGGCCGGTGCATATGCCTCTCGGGATGCATTGCCCCAAAATTAAGCATACTGCGCCTGGTCTGGTGTGGATGGGGAGGGGTCAGTACCCACTGTAAAGTGAAAAGTTCTGTCCCCACAGTATCCTTGTTTAGGGACCACATTTAAATGAAAAACATTTCTTACCTGTGGGTTCCTCTTCAGGGGTCCAGGCCAAGGACCCAGCTTATACCCCCAAGTGGGGGCAACTTACACAGGTTAGTGGACTATTATGCCTGATCTCATCCAACTCCCACTAACTCAGTTGCCATGTTCAGCGGCAGTGGCCCCTTGTACGCCGCTGGCCGTCTCAGGGGCAAGCAGTGGGTCCGCCCTTACAAGGCCTGGCAGGAATTCCCACATAGGGTAGGGAACTGGTGTATCCAGGTCCTGACTTAACCTTTCAGCCCCATGTCAAGGAATATCTGTTTGTCTTTGTTACACTGTGGTTGCCTAAGCTGAGGGCTGAAGAAATCAAGATGTATTGGGTCAGTGACTTCAAATGCATATTTGTATATTAAGTTGCAGGTAACTTTCATTAACTACATTTTCTTTCCAACGTTTGTCATCAAGTTCCTCTTTGGATGACCTGCGTACTACTTTATCATTTATTATGGGTGGACGATGACAGCCTTCTTGCGGCCCACCCTGTTACGTGCTCTTAGCTCTTAGAACACAACTAATGTCGTCTCACATCGAACTTGTCATTAAGTCAACCTCCCGGTGACAATAGCAAACCAAGCAATAACAATAACACCTTCAACATAAAACATCCCAAGGTGCTTCACAGGAATGATACAAGACGCAAAAAATTAAATTTCACACCAAGCCACATAAAAAGAAATTACGGCAGATGACTAAAAGCTTGGTCAAAGACGTAGGTTTTAAGGAGCACCTTGAAGGAGGAAAGAGAGGTAGATTGGCAGAGAGCTTTAGGAAAGGAGTTCCAGAGCTTAGGGCCTAAGCAGCTGAAGGCATGGCCACCGATGGTTGAGCAGTTATAATCAGAGATGCTTAAGAGGGCAGAATTTGAGGAGTGCAGATATCTCAGGGGGTTGTGAGGCTGAAGGAGATTACAGAGATAGGGAGGGGTGGGTCTGTGGAGGTATTTGTAAACAAGGATGAGAATTTTGAAATCGAAGCATTAAATTGAATGGTCCCCTCCAAAGAAAACTACATATAGGCCCAGCCAACCCATAATGCCAACTCAACAGCGAAGGCATCTCTCGCTCAAAATATGAATACCTCAAAAGGTTACTGAAGAAACACAGCATCGATGTTCTTGTGCTTCAGGAAACACACATTGAACATATTCATCAGTTTGACACAAGAGAACGGACCACAGGTTTTGACCTAACCACATTCAATAACCATCCCAAATATGGCCTGGCATGCTATGTTAAACAAGGCATTGAGGGCTGCACTGAACTAGAGCATACCCGTATTGCCGGAATTTTCACGACAGCAATACACGTGGGAGAGCTAACAATCTCCAATGTGTACAAACCACCATTCATACAGTGGCCTGACCCACTGCTTCCTCCTAGTCAACTTCCATCCATCCATCTCGGAGAATTTAATAGCCACCACACAATGTGGGGCTATGCAGACACTAACTATAATTGAGAAGCAATTGTACAGTGGGCTTCATTAGAGAATAAATTCCTTCTTTTTGACGCCAAAGATCGAGATATGTTTCATTCGTCAAGATGGCAGAGAGAATATAATCCAGATCTATGTTTTCTCTCTAAAGACAGCGACAGAAACACTGGGTACTGGTCTTCTGTGCGGGGGGTGGGGGGGGGGTGGGGGAAGAGGGGTGGGGCGGCGGCGGGGGGGCGGTGGGACCATGGCTAAATCGCCAGGCTGTTTGGCCTCCCCTAGGTCCTTACTGGCCTCCACTTCCTCTTCTTCCTCCTTTTGCTCCTCGCTGGCTGGCTGGCTCTTCCGTCTCCCCTCCTCCTGGCGGTGGACCTGCAGCCTCATTTCAGCCCATCGTGTCCGCACCGGCCGACAAAGAGCCGCACAGCCCTCGGTCAGCAGCCCTGAAGGTTACATATAAGCCTAAGAGTGGATAAGATTGGATAAGAGTGGATTGTAAATCCCACGAGACAGTGAATACATTCTAGAATTGTGCAATCAGTCACATATCGATAATAATAATAGTCAGTTTTTGTCTGGTTACTGTCTGTCCTGGGGCGGAGCAGGGCCGGGGCTGGGAGCATGTGGCCCGGACTGAGTGACAGTTAAACTGACCAATGGGTGATCAGGGCCCGCCCAGTCTCGCAACCAATCATAGCAGGGAGCTATGGATCTGCTCCAATGAGGAGGTGGCAGTGGATGCGGCGGTGCCAACGGGCATCGGCACAGGGGGCGCAGGAATGGGAGGTGCGGGGTCTCCCCGAAGTGTTACTTCGGAGTAGAGAGAAGTGCATGGCGTGAGTGACAGGTGAGAGAGAGAAAGTGAAAGAGAAAGAGAGAGGGAGGGAGGGAGAGAGAGGGAGGGGGAGAGAGGGAAGGGGAGAGATGGAGGGAGAGAAGGGGAGAGATGGAGGGAGAGAAGGGGAGAGATGGAGGGAGAGGGGGGGACAGAGGGGTGAGAGAGAGAGAGAGGGAGGAAGAGAGGGAGGGAGGGAGAGGGAGGGAGAGCGTGAGGGAGGGAGGGTGAGAGAGGGAGGTAGACAGAGAGAGAGAGAGAGAGACAGAGGGAGAGAAAGTGAGGGTGTGGGAGGAAGGAGAGGGAGAGTTACAGGGAGAGAGAGATGGAGGGAGAGGGAGGGAGAGAGGAAGGGAGAGGGGGAGGGAGAGAGGAAGGGAGAGTGAGGGGGAGTGAGGGAGGTAGGGAGTGAGGGAGGTAGGGAGAGAGAGAGGTAGGGAGAGAGAGAGAGAGGTAGGGAGAGTGAGGGGGAGTGAGGGAGGTAGGGAGTGAGGGAGGTAGGGAGAGAGAGAGAGAGGTAGGGAGAGAGAGAGAGAGGTAGGGAGAGAGAGAGAGAGGTAGGGAGAGAGAGAGAGGGGGAGGGAGGGAGGACATCAGCATTAATTCTATAGATGAAGATGATAACAGTCTAAACAAGTACTGTTACAATAAATATACTAATTTGACCACAAATGTTTTGCGGGTCTCTGCTCGTTATACAAGGTGTCACTGGGAGCCTGAAGCTTCATTGGTGGCAGGTGTGGGACCCCGACATCGCACACTCAAATTGTGAGCTAGATTTTAGGGAAGGGGGAGAAAGGAAGCAGCATTGCTCGTAAGACCAATCCATCAATATACATTTAAATTATTTAAATAGGATGCCTTTGGGTGAGGTTGTTGCTGCAGCTCACCTCGCCCATATGAAATGCCCATATGGCAGACCACTTAAAGCAAGGTCACTGGTGCTGCAGTTAATGTTCAAGTGTAGTTTTCTTTCAGGCATCGAGCGTTTATCCATTTAAGCATTGATGATTTTGCGTTCGGGGCCGTGGGAGCGGCCTATAAAGGCCCAGCGGCAATCGAGAGGCGGCGGCAGTCGGAGAGGCGTGAGTTCGGGGACGTCAGAGCGGCTTATAAAGGCCAGCTGGTGCAGCTGCAGCAGGAAGAGAAGCAAAAAAGAAATAGAAAGAAATCAAAAAGTGACATCACAGCCAAGGGGATAAATGATTGGCTGGTGATTGGTGAGTAGTTTTTTCTTTTTTTAAATCAGTCAGTAACCTTTAGCATTATTGCCAAATTAAGTTAATCTAGGGGTTAAGTCATGGCAGGAGAGCTCGGAAACGTGTTATGCTCCTTCTGTACTATGTGGGAAGTCAGGGATGCTTCCAGTGTCCCTGACAACTACATATGCAGGAAGTACATCCAGCTGCAGCTCCTGATAGACTGTATTGCGGCACTGGAGCTGCGGGTAGATTCACTCTGGAGCATCCACGATGCTGAGAATCACGTGAATAGCACATTTAGTGAGTTGGTCTTACCGCAGGTAAAGGTTACACAGCCAGATAGGGAATGGGTGACCCCTGCGGTCATCCCCCTGCAAAACAGATACATCACTTTGGGTGTTGTTGAGGAGGATGACTTATCGGGGGGGGGGCAGCAGCAGCCAAGTCCATGGCACTGTGGGTGGCTCTGCTGCACAGGAGGCAGGAAAAAGAGTGGGAGAGCGATAGTGATAGGGGATTCAATTGTAAGGGGATAGATAGACGGTTCTGCGGCCACAACTGAGATTCAAGGATGGTATGTTGCCTCCCTGGTGCAAGGGTCAAGGATGTCTCGGAACGGGTGCAGGATATTTTGAAGGAGGAGGGTAAATAGCCAGTTGCCGTGGTGCATATAGGTACCAACGATATAGGTAAAAAACGGGATGAGGTCCTACAAGACGAATTTAGGGAGCTAGGAGCTAAATTAAAAAGTAGGACCTCAAAAATAGTAATCTCAGGATTGCTACCAGTGCCACGTACTAGTCAGAGTAGGAATCGCAGGACAGCTCAAATGAATACATGGCTTGAGGAGTGGTGCAGAAGGGAGGGATTCAAGTTCCTGGGAGAGTGGGACCAGTACAAACCGGATGGTCTGCACCTGGGCAGGACCGGACCCAATATCCTCAGGGGAGTGTTTGCAAGTGCTGTTGGGGAGGGGTTAAACTAATATGGCAGGGGGATTGGAACCTATGCAGGGAGACAGAGGGAAGTAGAATGGGGGCAGAAGCAAAAGATAGAAAGAACAAACGTAAAAGTGGAGGTCAGAGAAACACAAGGCAAAAAGCAAAAAGGACCACATTACAGTAAAATCCTAAAGGGGCAAAGGGTGTTCAAAAGACAAGCCCGAAGGTTCTGTGCCTCATTGTAAGGAGTATTCGGAATAAGGTGGACGAACTAACTGCGCAGATAGCAGTTAACGGATATGATGTAATTGGCATCACGGAGACATGGCTCCAGGGTGACCAAGGCTGGGAACTCAACATCCGGGGTATTCAACATTTAGGAAGGATAGACAGAAAGGAAAAGGAGGTGGGGTGGCGTTGCTGGTTAAAGAGGAAATTAATGCAATAATAAGGAAGGACATTAGCTTGGATGATGTGGAATCAGTATGGGTGGAGCTACGGAATACCAAAGGGCAGCAAATGCCAGTGGAAGTTATGTACAGACCACCAAACAGTAGTAATGAGGATGGGGACAGCATCAAACAAGAAATTAGGGATGTGTGCAATAAAGATACAGCAGTGATCATGGGTGACTTTAATCTACATATTGATTGGGCTAACCAAACTGGTAATAATGTGGTGGAGGAGGATTTCCTGGAGTGTATTATGGATGGTTTTCTAGAACAATATGTCGAGGAACCAACTCGAGGGCTGGCCATCCTAGACTGGGTGGTGATGTAATGAGAAAGGACTAATTAACAATCTTGCTGTGCGAGGCCCCTTGGGGAAGAGTGACCATAAAATGGTAGAATTCTTTATTAAGATGGAGAGTGACACAGTTAATTCAGAGACTAGCGTCCTGAACTTGGGGATAGGTAACTTTGATGGTATGAGATGTGAATAGAAACATAGAAACATAGAAAATAGATGCAGGTGTAGGCCATTCGGCCCTTTGAGCTTGCACCGCCATTCAATAAGATCAAAGCAGATCATTCCCTCAGTAATCCTTTCCTGCATTCTCTCCATACCCCTTGATCCCAATATTCCAGGTGAGGCCTCACCAAGGCCCTGTGCAAATGCAATAAGACCTCCATGCTCCTATACTCAAATCCCCTCGCTATGAAGGCCAACATACCATTTGCCTTCTTCACTGTCTGCTGTACCTGCATGCCAACTTTCAATGACTGATGAGCCATTACACCCAGGTCTCGTTGCACCTCCCATTTTCCTAATCTGCCGTCATTCAGACAATATTCTGCCTTTGTGTTTATGCCCCCAAAATGGATAACCTCAAATTTATCCACATTATACTGCATCTGCCATGCATTTGCCCACTCACCTAACCTGTCCAAATCACCCTGCAGCCTCTTAGCATCCTCCTCACAGCTCACACCGCCACCCAGTTTAGTGTCATCTGCAAACTTGGAGATATTACTTCCTTTATCTAAATTGTTTATGTATGTTGTAAAGAGCTAGGGTCCCAGCACTGAGCCCTGCGGCACTCCACTAGTCACTGCCTGCCAGTCTGAAAAGGATCCGTTTATCCCGACTCTCTGCTTCCTGTCTGCCAACCAGTTCATTACCCCCAATACCATGTGCTTCGATTTTGCACACCGATCTCTTGTGCGAGACCTTGTCAAAAGCCTTTTGAAAGTCCAAATACACCACATCCACTGGTTCTCCCTTGTCCACTCTGCTAGTTACATTCTCAAAAAATTCCAGAAGATTCATCAAGCATGATTTCTCTTTCATAAATCCATGCTGACTTGGACCGATTCTGTCACTGCTTTCCAAATGCACTTCTATTTCATCCTCAATAATTGATTCCATCCTTTTCCCCACTACTGATGACAGGCTAACCGGTCTATAATTACTCGTTTCTCTCTCCCTCCTTTTTTTAAAAAGTGGTGTTACATTAGTTACCCTCCAGTCCATAGGAACTGATCCAGAGTCAATAGACTGTTGGAAAATGATCACCAATGCATCCACTATGTCTATGGCCACTTCCTTAAGTACTCTGGATGCAGACTATCAGGCCCTGGGGATTTATCGGCCTTCAATCCCTTCAATTTCCCGAACACAAATTCCCACTTTATAAGGATATCCTTCAGTTCCTCCTTCTCACTAGACCCTCGATCCCCGAGTACATTCAGTCGGTTATTTGTGTCTTCCTTCGTGAAGACAGAACTGAAGTATTTGTTCAATTGATCTGTCATTTATTTGTTCCCCATTATAAATTCACCTGAATTCAACTGCAAGGGACCTATGTTTGTCTTCACTAATCTTTTTCTCTTCACCTATTTATAGAAGCTTTTCCAGTCAGTTTTTATGTTCCCTGCAAACTTCCTCTCGTAATCTATTTTCCCCCTCTTAATTAAACTCTTAGTCCTCATCTGTTGAATTCTAAATTTCTCCCAGTCTTCAGGTTTGTTGCTTTTTCTAGCCAATTTATATGCCTCTTCCTTGGTTTTAACACGATCCTTAATTTCCCTGTTAGCCACGGTTGAGACACATTCCCCATTTTATTTTTACTCCAGACAGGGATGTAGAATTGCTGAAGTTCATCCATGAGATCTTTAAATGTTTGCCATTGCTTATCCACCGTCAACCCTTTAAGTATCCTTTGCCAGTCTATTCTAGACAATTCACGACTCATACTGTCAAAGTTACCTTTCCTTAAGTTCAGGACCCTAGTTTCCAAATTAACTGTGTCACTCTCCATCTTAATAAAGAATTCTACCATATTATGGTCACTCTTCCCCAAGGGATTCTCACGACAAGATTGCTAATTAGTCCCTTCTCATTACACATCACCCAGTCTCGGATGCACAGCTCTCTAGTAGGTTCCTCGGCATATTGGTCATGAAAACCATCCCTAATACACTCCAGGAAATCCTCCTCCACCACATTGCTACCAGTTTAGTTAGCCCAATCAATATGTAGATTAAAATCGCCCATGATAACTGCTGTACCTTTATTGCACACATCTCTTATTTCTTGTTTGATGCTGTCCCCAACCTCACTACTATTGTTTGGTAGTCTGTACACAACTCCCACTAGCGTTTTCTGCCCTTCGGTATTCCGTAGCTCCACCCATTCCGATTTTACACCATCCAGGCTAATGTCCCTCCTTACTATTGTATTAATTTCCTCTTTAACCAGCAATGCCACTCCACCTCCTTTTCCTCTCTGTCTATCTTTCCTAAATGTTGGACACCCTTGGATGTTGAGTTCCCAGCCTTGGTCACCCTGGCTAGAATAGACTGGCGAATTGGCTGGAATAGACTGGCGAGTGATATTTAAAGGGTTGATGGTGGATAGACAATGGCAAGCATTTAAAGATCACATGGATCAACTTCAACAATTGTACATCCCTGTCTGGAGTAAAACTAAAATGGGGAAGGTGGCTCAACCGTGGCTAACAAGGGAAATTAAGGATATGTTAAATCCAAGGAAGAGGTATATAAATTGGCCAGAAAAAGCAGCAAACCTGAGGACTGGGAGAAATTTAGAATTCAGCAGAGAAGGACAAAGGGTTTAATTAGGAGGGGGGAAATACAGTATGAGAGGAAGCTTGCAGGGTACATAAAAACTGACTGCAAAAGCTTCTATAGATATGTGAAGAGAAAAAGATTAGTGAAAACAAATGTAGGTCCCTTGCAGTCAGATTCAGATGAATTTATAATTTGGAACAAAGAAATGGGGGACCAGTTAAACAAATACTTTGGTTCTGTTTTCACAACGGAAGACAAAAATAACCTTCCGGAAATACTAGGGGACCGAGGGTCTAGTGAGAAGGAGGAACTGAAGGATATCCTTATAAAGTGGGAAATTGTGTTAGGGAGATTGATGGGATTGAAGGCCGATAAATCCCCGGGGCCTGATAGTCTGCATCCCAGAGTACTTAAGGAAGTGGCCATAGAAATAGTGGATGCATTGGTGATCATTTTCCAACAGTCTAATGACTCTGGATCAGTTCCCATGGATTGGAGGGTAGCTAATATAACACCACTTTTTAAAAAAGGACAGAGAGAGAAAACGAGTAATTATAGACCGGTTAGCCTGACATCAGTAGTGGGGGAAATGTTGGAATCAATTATTAAAGATGAAATTGCAGCGCATTTGGAAAGCAGTGACAGGATCGCTCCAAGTCAGTATGGATTTATGAAGGGGAAATCATGTTCGACAAATCTTCTGGAATTTTTTGAGGATGTGACTAGTAGAGTGGACAAGGGAGAACCAGTGGAGGTGGTGTATTTGGACTTTCAAAAGGATTTTGACAAGATCCCACACAAGACATTGGTGTGCAAAATCGAAGCACATGGTATTGGGGATAATGTACTGACCTGGATAGAGAATTGGTTGGCAATAGGAAGCAGAGAGTCAGGATAAACGGTGCTTTTCAGAATGGCAGGCAGTGACTAGTGGAGTGCCACAGGGCTCAGTGCAGAACCCTAGCTCTTTACAATATATATTAATGATTTGGATGAAGGAATTGAGTGTAATATCTCCAAGTTTGCAGATGACATTAAACTGGGTGGTGGTGGGGTGGTGGTGTGAGCTGTGAGGAGGATGCTAAAAGGCTGAAGGGTGATTTGGACAGGTTAGGTGAGTGGGCAAATGCATGGCAGATGCAGTATAATGTGGATAAATGTGAGGTTATCCACTTTGGGGGCAAAAACATGAAGGCAGAATATTACCTGAATGGTGGCAGATTAGGAAAGGTGGAGGTGCAACGAGACACCTGGGTGTCATGGTTTATCAGTCATTGAAAGTTGGCATGCAGGTACAGCAGGCTGTGAAGAAGGCAAATGGTATGTTGGCCTTCATAGCTAGGGGATTTGAGTATGGGAGCAGGGAGGTCTTACTGCAGTTGTACAGGACCTTGGTGAGGCCTCACCTGGAATATTGTGTTCAGTTTTGGTCTCCTAATCTGAGGAAGAACGTTCTTGCTATTGAGGGAGTGCAGCGATGGTTCACCAGACTGATTCCCGGGATGGTGGGACTGACATAATGAGGAGAGACTGGATCAACTGGGCCTTTATACACTGGAGTTTAGAAGGATGAGAGGAGATCTCATAGAAACTTACAAGATTCTGACGGGACTGGGCAGGTTAGATGAGGGAAGAATGTTCCCGATGATGAGGAAGTCCAGAACCAGGGGACAAAGTCTTAGGATAAGGGGTAGGCCATTTAGGACTGAGATGAGGAGAAACTTCTTCTCTCAGAGAGTTGTTAACCTGTGGAATTCCCTGCCGCAGAGAGATGTTGATGCCAGTTCATTGGATATATTCAAGAAGGAGTTACATATGGCCCTTACCGCTAAAAGGATCAAGGGGTATGGAGAGAAAGCAGGAAAGGGGTACTGAGCGAATGATCAGCCATGATCTTATTGAATGGTGGTGCAGGCTCGAAGGGCCGAATGGTCTACTCCTTCACCTATATTCTATGTCTCTATCTCTGTACTTTAATCCCCTGTGTACTTAAGCCATTTTGCTAACGGCATCACTTTGTTAAGCAAAACTTTCTTGAAGTCTGGCCAATTACTGTAATTTACAGCGAACATAGTTGGGAGGTGTAGTGTATGTAGATACCTTTAGCAAATGACTCCACAAGGCAGGGTATGATACTGAAACTGTGTAGACCTGTAGTCCTTTATTTGCAGCTCCTCAAGTGAGGACACCAAGCTGTGAGTTCCTTTTTATACGGGTTACCTGCAGTGTGCAGGTAACCCTTAGGTCTCTCGCAGCAGCACCCTCTGGTGTACAGGTAAGTCTATGTACAGTGTAAGGGTACATTCAGTGTTGCATAACAGTGTTACAGACATCACACAGTAAACAGACATGCATATACAACAGGAGGATGGGTGTCACTTTGACTGTTCCCATAGTACATGATTTGGATGAGGAGTACCAATTCATGGGCTGACAAAATATTCAGGCCCATTGACACCTCAGGAATTATGTTCGCAGCTGTAAGTAAACTAGGATCCATGTTTACAGATCATGACACATTTTCCTGGATATGTGAGAAGAAATCTGTCTTCACTATCTCCGCTTCACTGCAGAGGAAGAGATGCAACTAGGTCAGCTGATTTTCGAAAATTTCAAGCACTGAGATATCTCAGGGGTAATTTTTTACTTTACTGCCTGGCAGCAATCTGGGGGAATTGATTGTCTGCCCATTATAGAACTTGCCTGATTTTTGGTTCCATTGATTTCAAAGGAACGAAAATCGTGCGTGTTCAACAATGGGCAGGCAAACCATTGCACCAGATTACTGCCGAGGCAACAAAATTGAAAATTAACCCCCTTATTTCAGAGCTGGGAAGTCAATTATGGCATCACAGGCCTACCACAGGAAACATCTCCCAGATACACCAATCTTCAATCCATACATTTATAAATCAAGTGACTGATGCCAGCTGAAGACAGGGGAAACACCATTATCACTTTCCTAGAGAAGGTTTACCACCTGGCAGGCTTCCTAAGAGTCCAAGTTATTGATGACAAGTATGTGGCTATCAGCACTCAACCAAATGTATAGAGGAAGGGGTACTACTCCATGCTGACCACAGAAATATGCTCCTGAACATTAATCCAAGGTTTCCAGGGAACAGCCATAATGCTTTTATTGTATAGCAGTTCGTGTTGGTTGCATTATTTGAAGATCCTGAGAGATTGACGACTATCTTTGCAACCATGGCTCATGACCCCAATTAATAACCCCCACACAAGAGCATAGAACAGATACAATGAGGCCCTTGTAACCATCTGAAGAATGTGCCATAGCGATGCTGGAGCAATGGGCACAAGTTTCGACCGACCCGTAGAACGGCACACCTCCGAGAGGTCCGCTGACTTTCTGGAACGAAAAGCATGCCTAATATTTACCTCGGTATTCGCCACGATGATCAGGCCTGTTTTGGACTCGGTGAAGTGCAGCAGAAACAGTGGGAAGCGGAGCTACAGCCCTGCGCCGAAAAGAGTGCCGCCAGCTGCGCACGTGTGCAGTGGAGTTTGCGCGCATGCGCAGTAGCTCCTGGCCCTGCCAGCGTGTCCTGTCTCCAGGCGACCCTATCCCTGGCCAAAGGGACGACGCAATGTTCGCAGCCCCTATCCCGGGCCGAGTGGCCTGCCGCACAGGCCGGCCGCTGTCTTCCCATGCTCCCTGAACAGTTCCCATGACAACACGGCAGTATGGACCGTGTACACAGGGAGATTTAAGCCACTTTGTTTGCAGTGCTAAGAAAATAATGCTGGCAGTCTCTAAAATATACTCCAGTACATAAAATTAATTACTTTAAGCATGCATATGTGACATATTTACCTAGCATTCTTTTCAGGAGGCAGGACCCTTTGTTCTTGGATTAGCAGCCCTGCCAGAATTTACCCCTTTGATGTCTATGTATCTCAAATAGTATCAGCATTAACATGATGACTAAGTATGCTACAGTAGTTAATTTTTATTTATTGATTTATAGATTGATTTATTATTTTTTTTAATTTATTATTGATGATGGTTCTTTATTTTTAAAAGTGTAATGTTTAATGCTTTGGAAAATCCTCTAACTTCCCTCTAACTTCCTCCCCCCCCGCCTCCCTATCTCTGGCTACCTGCGCCTGATTTCTAAAATGGCCGTAAGGTTTTTCTGAGCGTACAAAAGTGGACACTCACTCTGGCCTAAGTTAGATTGGAGTAACTTTTCACTGTCTAAACTTGCTTAAATGGCCAAAACTGGTGTAAGTGGCTGGTAATGCCCCCTTTTTGAAAAAAAAAACTGAACTAAAGAGAAACTGAACTAACTGACTGAAACTGGAGCAAACTAAATGTGGAGAATTGCAATTTTTAGGATACTCCAAAAAAAACTAGTTGCTCAAAAAAAATAGGAGCAACTCCTGTCGAAACTTGGCCCCAATGTTTCTGTTGTTCTGCAGTCCAGCCGGTCTTGAAAATTGTCACTATCTGCTCCATGCTGAAAGTTTCTGCCACCCCAGAAAGGGTCAACAGGGGTGCAGGCCCACAGAATGAGGAAAGAGTGGAGGGCAGCATGTAGGGAACGGTCACACAAGCAGGAAGATTGACTCAGAATTATTTCCAATAATGGACACATCCTGCCATGACTAACTTTGTGCTATGAAAGCTGGCAAGAGGGCTGTCAGCTTTGGTAATGCAGTGACAGCTGTATGGAAAGAAGTGGTGGAGTAGGTGAATGCAGTCTTGAAAGTTAAGAGGATGGCCTTCCAGGTGAGGAAAAACACCCTCAAGAAGCTTGCTAAGATAAATGGGTCCTCTACTTATCTGTTGGTGATGATCTACAATGGCATGCCTTCAACAGCTGTTTACTCACGTGGAATGGTTTCTGATCTTTACACACCCCTTCCCCTGGAGCCACTTCATGGTTTGGGTGGGTCCATTAAAGACTCCCTCAGTACCCACTTACATTTTATAGGCATTCCAGTTTATGGAAGCAAGATAGCCAATAAATAATTCCCGAGCTCTGATAGGCCTCATGAAACAGTCAGTCATTACTGTATTCTCATTGCAGGCCAAGGAACCCACAGCACAAGGGAGACTGAAAACTGGAGAAGGCCCTCCAAATCATTACATTAATATGCCTTCATGAGGTAACCCTGTAGATTGCTGGTGATCCTCCAAAAGGAGATAATAAATCACCCTCATACCACAAGCCCCTCGATGATATCTAGTAGCCAGCTACTTCACTTCCTTCTCCCACTCGGGTAGTACTTAGAAGGAGCACTAGATTACAACAACAACTTGCATTTATATAGCATCTCTAATGTACAATATACCACGTCTTGGGATTTGATGACCATTTTACCATAATGTTGTAGAATGTCCCAAGGCGCTTAACAGGATCATCATAATCAGGCAAAGATACACACCGAACCAAAAAAAGAGTCATTCGGACAGGTGACCAAAAGCTTGGTCAAAGAGGTAGATTTTAAGGCATATCTTAAAGGAGGAGAGATGGAGAGGTTTTTTAAAAATTCATTCACAGGATATGGGTATCGTGGCAGGCCAGCATTTATTGCCCATCCCTAATTGCCCTTGAGAAGGTGGTGGTGAGCTGCCTTTTTGAACCGCTGCTGTCCATGATACTTCTTTTCAGCAGTTCAGCACAATACACATTAGTTTGCAATCCTGGAATGTCCTCTATCAATCAGTTTAGCATAATTTTCACATACACACATACAATCACACATTTGTCAATTATGGTGAAAGCTACATGAAATGACACTGAAAAGGGAGTTTGCCCACCCATTCCAACATTTCTAGTTTTAATTAAATTATCAGAAACAGCCAGACCGCCAAGTGCTCACTCTGGTGGAGGAACGGATAGCTGCCCTGATGGGCGTTCAAGTTGTTGCAATGGTGGTGGATGCGGCCAACCCCCTTGGGACAGTGACAGTAGATTGAGTTCCTTTGCAGCGACCTGCAACTTGGCCCTCACACCATCATTGTCCAGCTAATTCCATGAGACTGGTATTCCCGTTCCTGGCCCCCTCCCCTACAGATAACCGCTGTTCTATGTTTGTGCTTTCTGATGACCAGCCACAGGCACCGGGGCCTTCTTGGTCACCTTCCACGGGTGCAGATGGTGGCGATGACGAAGAGGAGGAGGAGGAGGAGGAGTAGGAAGATGACACTTCTTTTGATCTCACACAGGAGGCTGCGCTATTGGAGTGGGGCCAGCAGAGTTGTTGACCAAGGGGTGGCGGGGGAGGCGGAGGTTGATGATGCTCTGGGTCCCAGTGGCCTCCAACAATGCCATGGGAGAGTGGAAGCCCAGGGGCCAGCTCCCCGGAGGGTGAGTGCGTGCCTAAGTGATGATGAGCCTGACCTAGAAGTTGTCGCAAGACAATCTCTGCAGTTGCACAACGATCTGCTGGGTGCAAAACCAAGGGTGCCCCAAAGTCTCAATGCACTAGCTATGAGGATGGAGGAGTCTGTCTCAACTGTTGCTCATGCCCCTCACCAGCCAATCGAGCCTACTGTTAGATACCAATGGATGCTGGATGCAAGCAATAACCATGGGGTCCCAGACATAGTGACACAGGCTATGGCTGATGTTGCAGTGGCCATTGAGCACCAGTCCGATGCTATTGTAGGCCTGCATACTCAATGTGTGGTGTTCTGAGTCAGCTCTCTGGTGTACTGCAGTCGCAGTCACTCTTGATGCAGTGACATTGTTGGTGGTATTTCTCCAGCGACTTGAGGTGTCTACTGTACATGGTCCATGTCTCTGATCCATACAGGAGGGCGGGTATTACTACAGCCCTGTAGACCGTGAGCTTGGTGACAGATTTGAGGGCCTGGTCTTCAAAAGCCGCTGGAGAAATACCACCAACGATGTCTCCGCAAGATCCTACAAATCCCCTGGGAGGACAGACGCACCAGCAATAGTGTCCTCGACCAGGCCAACATCCCCAGCAATGAAGCATTGACCACACTTGATCAGTTCCGCTGGGCAGGCCACATTGTCCGCATGCCAGACACGAGACTCACAAAGCAAGTGCTCTACTCGGAACTCCTTCACGGCAAACAAGCCAAAGGTGAGCAAAGGAAACGGTGCAAGGACACCCTCAAAACCTCCCTGATAAAGTGCAACATCCCCACTGTCACCTGGGAGTCCCTGGCCAAAGATCGCCCTAAGTGGAGGAAGTGCATCTGGGAGGGTGCTGAGCACCTCGAGTCTCATTGCCGAGAGCATGCAGAAATCAAGCACAGGCAACGGATAGAGCATGCGGCAAACCTGTCCCACCCACCCTTACCCTCAACGACTATCTGTCCCACCTGTGACAGGGACTGTGGTTCACGTATTGGACTGTTCAGCCACCTAAGGACTCATTTTAAGAGCGGAAGCAAGTCTTCCTCGATTCCGAGGGACTGCCTATGATGATGATAATGATGATGATGCAGAGGCAAATAGATTCAACAGACGCACTGACTGCTGCCATCCAGTCTGGGGCCCCATCAGTTCAACGGGGACCTAACCTTGCCGAACCAGGGCAGGAATCTGACCTCACCCAGATTGCTGCAGATGATGGTACTCTGCCCCGGGGGAGTAGCAGCTGTTGGGCCAATTGAAATGTGATGTTGTTTCTCAGGATGGCATCATTCCGCCTTCGCAGCTGCAGCTCTCTGCAACCCATCCACAACAAAGTGCTGCCGCCCATGCTGAGGTTATGCAGTCTGCAGCCGGGTCTTCCAGGGCCTGAGCTGGTCAGGGACGTCCTGCTAGGCTATCATGTGTGGCCACTGCTCCAAGTCAGCAATCGACTACCAGACTTGCTGAAGGCCCTGAGACCCCATTGCGGAGGAGCAGTAGGGGTGGGAAGGGGACAAAGGGAAGAGGTATGAAAGCCCTCTTTGACAAAGTAAAGACCTTTGGGAAGGTGGCCATATATGCTGGCCTTGTGAAGATATGAGTTTTTATAACTAGTTGCACTTGTATGACCCACCAAACACTTGTTTGCTAGTCAACAGAGATGGCTAGATTGTTGCAATGTGAGGTCATATAAATTGTTGCACTTAGATGAACAATGCATCAATTATTTGGTACTTGCCAGAGATGGCTACCTTGTTACAAAATGAGCTGATGTCAATAGTTGCACTTGGATGTCTATGATAATGTTTGAAGGGGTTTTGTCGGTACGTTGATATGTTCTGTGTGAAGTTGTTATCTTGTTCTTGTTTTCAGCACACATGATTTAAGTTTGCAATCAAGCAAGTTTGGATTGTTCACATGATGAGGCACTGATTATTTAAGATGGAGGGCTGTGGGGTGTGTCGCGATGTGTTGAGTTGATCCCCAGGTGTATAGGCTGACCATTCGGCATGTCACGACACATTCTTTGGAATCGATAAGCGATGAGTCTCTGATGAGCAGCTTTTCCAGCCGTAGCAGCTTAATGCTGCCTGCTCCTTGACTGACACTCTCCGTCTTCCTCCCCATCGTCGTCATCCTCCTGAGGTGGATAATCCATCGCTGGTGGAAATGGCTGGTCCTTCAAAAAGGCCAGGTTGTGCAGCATGCAGCAGACAATGGTGAACATGGAGACTCAGGTGAGTACTGCAATGCCCCTCCACAGTGGTCAAGGCAGCAGAAACGCTGCTTCAGAACCCCGATAGTTTGGCCGATAATGGGCCGGGTTGTGGTATGGCTGATTTTGTAGAGCTGCTTGGCAGGGGTGATGGCATTGTGGAGGGCTGTTGTGGAGTATTAAAAATATAACACTCACATGAAAGGTCTTTTATAGTGAAAAGAGTTGTTTATTAAAACCTGATTAATCAAGGGAGATCCGGGCTCATCGGGACCATTACTGAGTGCTCTCCATGCCGATCTCATGGGACAAGCTACGCAGTTACATTCTTATACAGTTCAGATACAGTCAAAATGGTGAAACTATGTGGGGAAGTGTTCCATTGGTTAATACAGGTTACAGCAATTTCGTTGGGTGATATAGTTACATTAATTTTATTGGCTACAGTAATTTCTAATGATTCAGGTTTAACTACCATGTGCTTTCCCAAGGTTAATTCTCCTGGTTTAAAATATTCAGGTAACATTTTGTTACCCACTTTTCTTGTGGCTTCAAGATAAATGCTCCTGACACTCGGATGCCGTCCCTATGGGCTGCTTTATGTAGTTATTATACCCTCCGGTGTGGGTATATGCTTCTGAGCCCCATAGGGGCAGCCTTGTAGCTTGTTCTTGTAGATTTGTAAGTGCAGTGGTGATCACGTTTATATACATTCTGTTGTTAAAACACATCCTGGATATTCCAGGTTTTTAGTTAGGGTCTGACCATTTCTATTTCAACTGTATTGTTTGCACCATTTCTCCGGGCATGTGCCCTTTTCCAGATCCATTTTATTATAGCCAGTACCCCTAATATTGCAGATATCCATCTTAATCCTTAAAAAATCCATCTGTCATACCTTTATATTCTTTCAGCTGGGAAACGTGCTTCCGCCGGCCTCTACCTTTCATATTCACGTATCTCCACTAATTAATACCTCATATGGTCTGCTCCCCCTCGGTGCGAACCCTGGTTTCTCTGCCACTTCCTTAACCACCACCTTCGCCCCCCCACCTCGGGGCTTATAGCCGAGGCAGTTATCTCACCACCTTCGTCCTCCTCCTTCTGCCTTTCTCGGACCTCCTGTCGCATACCTTTCAACTGCTCACTCAATTCCCTCACATACTTTCTGATTCTGTCTCGTAGGGAGCCTCTTGTTACTATTTCTTCTGGTAACCTCATGGCTTGCTCAATGCAGTTTTAAAGGTCCAATTCATTCTCTCTACCATCCCTGAACTCTAGGGGTGATATGGGATGTGAAACTTCTGCTTAATATCGAATATTCTACAAGTTTCTTTCATCACTTGACCCATGAAATAGTCCCTTGATCTGAGTCAATCATGCGGTAATAGGGCTGCCTCCAGTGTGTGTTTTATGTGCAGTATTATTTCTTCTGTCATTATGACAGGCTCGCTAATTTTGACTGCCCCAGTGGCACAATCCAGTGCGGCCACGCATCTGGACAGACCGGCTGCCACTGGTGATTGCTGTGTCGAGTAGTAAGCTACAGGTCTCATCCTATCCCCATGCATTTGTGTCACCACGGCTCCATAGAAGCTTCCCTGGTTCTCACAATAATAATGAAACAGGAGATCCATGTTCCAGAGTCCCAGCCCTGGAGCTGACATTAGGGCTTCCTTCAGATTAATGTATGCCTGTTCGGGGCCCCACTCTACAGTTTCTAAGAATGGTTTTCCCCCTTTTACTAGCCTCTGTATGGGTTTTGCTATTGCCACAAATTTAGGTGCAAAATTCCTGCAATAGTTAAAGAACTTCAGTACCTTATGCACCCCTCGGACTGTTTTTGGTCGGGGCATAATCCTAATGGTCTCCTTCCTGTCATTGGACATGGTCCTAGTTCCTTGGGATATTTTGTGTCCCAGGTACTGTACTGTAGTGTGTCCGATTTGTGCCTTTTTGGGATTTACTTTGAATCCTGCGTCCTGCAGGACTTCCAGGATCTCTATAAATGCTCCTGTATGCCCCCTACTGTCATCGGATGCTATTAGCAGATCATCTACGTATTGTAGTATTGTACTCCTATACGGGGTTAAATTCATCTTTTCTATGGCTCAACTCATAGTCCGGTGGAATATAGCCGGGCTATTGTGGAACCTTTGTGGGACCCGTGTCCAGGTGTACTGATGGTCGCCGACTGTGAAGGCTAATTTATCTTGGGACTCTTTTGCCAGGGGTATGGACCAGAATCCACTGGCTATGTCTAATACAGTGAAGATCTTATGGTCTGGTTTTAATCTGTCTCACAGCCTGTGCAGCTTTTGGTTTTATTGGGTAGTTGGGCACTTCCCACATTAGCATGCCCGTCAAAATTACTCTGTTCCCCGAAGGTATTTCTAGATTGTTTCCAAACCTTTTAGTTTTATTTATTTTTTAAAAAGAGATCAGATTTAACTTTTTATTTTAAATGTATCTCAGTATTTTGTTGTGCCTTTTCTTAACCAGTGGTACTTGAAACCTTCACAACAAAATTAGCTCTTCACTGTTCCCATCCTAATTTCTGCTCCCCTTTTGTAGTATTTGTATTTATTGTTGGATGACAAAATATCAAATGTGGTAATACTGTTTTTTTTTAATCGGACTTCTCATTTATGCTTATAGTGATTCACAGGTCACAGAATGTAAAATAATTGTTTTATAATTATGTGCCTAACGTCTGTTTTAGAAGCTGAACATCAAAATCTCTAATCTTTTGCTCTGTAACTTCAGTTTTGTGATACAGTATCTCATAAATTACATCTTTTTAAGCTTCAGCTTCTGACGCAGTAGTTGTGTAATTTTATTAAAAAGGCTTCCAAACCCAAGATTTTCCAATACAACCAAAATGTTTATCAAGGAGAATCACCTGAAATATTTCAAAATCCCAATTCAAATATTGTACTGCCAATCTTTTATTTTAAACTCTTTTTACTGAGCTAGAAGCTTTTGCGTCAAGGTTTTACACAAAGAAAAATGGGGGCGTACTTCCCCAGCCCGCAGCCTCGAGAGGCTTTTGTAATGCTTTTTTTAAAGGCATTACAACTTCCCTTCTCCGTTCTTTATCTCATTCCTAAACTAAATTTATTGTCTTTCAACCCAATGTAATCAATGATAATGTGTTTTCTTTTGACAAGTAAGTGAGCGCGTCGAATTAAAAAAAAAAAACAATGGGACCACGCATTTTTTATCCTTTGTGCATTTCCTAGCTCCGTAACTTATCATCTGAATAAATCCGCACCTGCGCTTCTTACTTAAAATGTAATTCAATTCTAGGTTCACACTGTCTTAAAACTTCCCACATACAGGGCAACACTACAAACGGTTAAAAAAAAACTTTCACTCTGTCTGAAAAAGTGGGTGGAGCTAAAACAAACAGACAGCTCCACCATTGTTTCAAACAAGCTTTCAGACACATGAAAAATTCATTAATTCCCACCTCAAATATTCCGCAGTCAAAAATCACACAAGCACTTTAATTCAAAGACTGACATTCACAAAAGTCTCTTTTCATTCAACAAAGCTTATTAATTGTTTGGCTGGCTCTATTTTTGGATCCATGCGTCAGTTAAGATAGTCACGATCAGGTTTTTTTATAGTCGTCCGAAAAATATCCCAGCTCCCCATAAGGGAGCAGTGTCCAGCATATCTTTACACACCATACTCATGTCCAGCATGTCTTTACATCCATACTCAGCTTTTGGTATATCTACCCCTATATTGATTTCACTGTATTCTCAGGTACTGACCGTCTTCCCACTTGTATCACCTGATCCCGATGTCTACGGTCTCATCGACTTTATATCGATTTAACCTGTATTCTAGATACTGACTGTCCCTCTAATTGATTTCCCCTACCCCTAGAGCCTGCAATCCTATCGATATCCTTATCAATTTATCTGTATTCTAGATACTGATGGTTCCTCTACCCGGTTCCCCTTGAATGTAGAGGCCACATCCACATCGATGCCTTCTGATAGTGTCTATCGTGACTTCCCAATTCCCCTAATTTTTTTACACCATAACAGATCTTTCACAGATTCAAATACTCCGGGCAACAGACACGTCTCGTAATGGCTCACCTCAGATTATGAGTGGTAGTTGAAGATACTCACTCGTGATGAATTCGTATATGTTCGTCTGTTGGCTGCCCATTGTAATCCTGTTTGTGACGCCATGATGTTGTGGAGTGTTAAAAATATAACACTCTCACGAAAGGTATTTTGGAGAGAAAAGAGTTGTTTATTAAAACCTGATTAATCAAGGGAGATTCAGCTTCATCAGTACCGTTACTGAATGCTCTCCACACAGATCTCATGGGACACGCTACGCAGTTAAATTCTTATACAGTTCAGATACAGTTAAAATGGTAAAACCACATGGGGAAGTGTTCCATTGGTTAATACAGGTTACAGCAATTTCTTTGGGTGGTACAGTTACATTAATTTTATTGCTTACAGTAATTTCTAATGATTCCATTGGTACATTCAGTTCTGGCGACTGTTGCTAGGGAAAAGCCCCCTACAGGTTATATGTTACATTTCTTCCCAAGCTAATTCTCAGACTAATGTCCTGAGCAGACATATGGCTACCCTCTGCTTAAAAGAGGCATTGTCCCTGTTATCTCATGTGGCTGGAACATCGTGGCCTCCTCTCATTATTTCTATGAGCTGTCTACAGAAATCTTGTGGGTGTTCTTATCTCCAAAGAGAATTTCTCTGACCTTAGTGTTTCTGCCTAATTCAGCTCTTCTACCATGAATGCATTTTAAACCTTACTCTCAGTCTTTCTTACTTTGTATTTTAATTACACCGAATTACTTTACCCCTAATTAAGGTTTTTCGCTCTTACCGGTGTCATCAGCCAGATGGCGACACCATATCCTTTGTTACCCAGGAGCCAGCCCGACCTTTATGTGGTGGCTTGAAGAGTCGTGGCACAGTGGTCTCCTGCAGGATGAAGGCATTGTGACAGCTGCCAGGATAGCGGGCATTGACAGCGAGGATTATCTGCCTGTGATTGTGGACCAGCTGTACGTTGAGGGAGTGGGGCCCTCAATGTCACATGCAATGTGCAATCAATGGCTCCTTGAACCCTGGGGAAGGCTGCTAGCCTGGCAAAGGCATGGGTGAACTCAGTCTGTTCTTCCCTTGATGTGCTGAATTTGATATCGTCAAATTGTTTGCTGTTGAGAGCGTCAGTAACCTGATGAATGCAGCAATGTACTGCAAACTGTGAGATGTTGCATACATCGTCTACAGGAGACTGGAAAGAGCCGGTGGCATAGAAGTTCAGTGCTACTGTCACTTTCACTGCCACTGACAGCGAGGTCCTGGGTCCGATGTCAGCTGCCAGAAGGTTGCAAAGCTCCGTCACCACTTCCTTGCGGAACCTCAGCCTTAAGCTTCTTAAGTGCTCCACGGACATCGCAAGGTAAGATTAACGCGGACGATAAACCTTGCACCTGTACGGCCTCCTGCCCTGCCGTCTGAGGTGTCTCTGCAGTCGGCGCCTTTCACGTCATCGCTGCAGGACGGCATGGTGTAGCATCACTGCCCCCAACACTTGGCACAGGTCACAGCAAAATGGAACTTTCAAATTTTTCCAATATGGAACCCAACAATGTGTCCGAGATACTAGTACTCAATCTGACGAGTCAACAGCAGTATGACGCCAACACCCTACTGTCTGTGTGAGCATCAAACTCAGCACCAACCGAGACCTCTGAGCCCGAGCTGCAACTCCCTTTAAATAACACCCCAGATTAGTTTCTCCACCTTGTGCAGTCCAACTTTTTCAGGCGTTATCGACGCCAGCCATTAAGTGAGGTGGCAAAAGTGAATGTGACGAGAAGGGTGTCAAGGAGGCATTGCACGGGTACTAACATCATGATTTCTATGGCATTAGCCAATGGGACATAATGTTTTAACACCCTTAAAAAATGACCACCAAATTTCGTGTCAGGCGTGAACAGTATCCAACGCCACTCCCAACCGTCTAATTCCCAGTTAACACCTAACACCGGAGTTATTAGCAGATGTTAGCAACCAAATTTCGACCCCATAGAATCATAGATATTTACAGCCATTTTGGCCAATCGCGTCCACGTCAGCCAACAAAGAGCTGTCCAGCCTAATCCCACTTTCCAGCTCTTGGTCTGTAGCCTTGTAAGTTACGGGACTTTAAGTGCATAACCAAATACTTTTTAAATATGGTGAGGGTTTCTGTCTCCACCACCCTTTCAGGCAATGAGTTTCGGACTCCACCACACTCTGGGTGAAAACATTTCCCCTCAAATCCCCTCTAAACCTCCTACAAATTACTTAAAATCTATGCCCCCAGTTGACCCCTCTGCCAAGGGAAACAGGTCCTGCCTATCCAATCTATCTAGGCCCCTCATAATCTTATACACCTCAATAAGGTCTCCCCTCAGCCTCCTCTGTTCCAAAGAAAACAAACCCAGCCTATCCAATCTTTCCTCATCGCTAAAATTCTCCAGTCCAGGCAACATCCTCATAAATCTCCTCTGTACTCTCTCCAGTGCAATCACACCTTTCGTGTAATGAGGTGACCAGAACTGCACACAGTACTCTAGCTGTGGCCTAACCAATGTTTTATACAGTTCAAGCATAACCTCACTGCTCTTGTATTCTATGCCTCGGCTAATAAAGGCAAGTATTCCGTATACCTTGTTCACCAACTTATCAACCTGGCCTGCTACCTTCAGAGCCTGCACTCCAAGGTCCCTTTGTTCCTCTACACTTCTCAGTGTCCTCCCATTTAATGTGTATTCCCTTGCCTTGTTAGCCCTCCCCAAATTCATTACCTCACACTTCTCAGGATAGAATTCCATTTGCCACTGTTCTGCCCACCTGACCAGTTCATCGATATCTTCCTGCAGTCTACAGCTTTCTTTTTCATTATCAACTACACATCCAATTTTTGTATCATCTGCAAAAGTCTTACTCATACCCACTACACTCAAGCCTAAATCATTGATATATACCACAAAAAGCAAGGAACAAGTACTGAGCCCTGCAGATCTCCACTGGATACAGCCTTCCAGTCACAAAAACACCCATCAACCATTACCTTTTGCTTCCTGCCTCTGAGCCAATTTTGGATCCAACTTGCCACTTTGCCTTGGATCCTATGGGCTTTTACTTTCATGACCAGTCTGCAATGTGGGACCTTATCAAAAGCCTTGCTAAAATCCATATACACTACATCATACACACTACCGTCATCGATCCTCCTTGTTACCTCCTCAAAAAATTCAATCAAGTTAGTCAGATACAACCTTCCCTTAACAGATCCATGCTGACTGTCCTTGATTAATCCATGTCTTTCTAAATGAAGATTTATCCTGTCCCTCAGAATTTTTTCCAATAATTTTCTCACCACTGAGGTTAGGCTGAGTGGCCTGTAATTACTTGGTTGATCCCTTTCTCCCTTTTTAATCAAAGGTATAACGTTAGGCACCATATCTGTTGTCGGAGAAGATTGGAAAATGATGGTCAAAGCCACTGCTATTTCTCTTTTGCTTCTCAACAGCCTGGGATACATTTCATCCGGGTCTGGAGATTTATCCACTTTCAAGGTTGCTAAACCCCTTAATTCTACCTCTCTCACTATGTTTATTTCATCTAACATTTCACACTCCTCCTCCCTGATTGCAATGTCTGCATCACCCCTCTCTTTTGTGAAAACAGATGCAAAGGATTCATGAAGAACCATACCCACATCTTCTGCCTCCACACACAGATCACCTTTATGGTCTATAATCGGCCCTACTCTTTCTTTAGTTATCCTCTTGCTCTTAATGTATTTAAAAAACATCTTTGGATTTTCCTTGATTTTACTTGCCAAAATGTTTTCATGCTCTCTCTTTGCTTTTCTAATTTCCTTTATAATTTCACCCCTGCACTTACTATACTCCTCAAGGGTTTTTGCAATATTGAGCCCTCGGAACTGTCATAAGACTCCTTTTTTTTTCTTCATCTTTCCCTGTATGCCCCTTGACATCCAGGGAACTCTAGATTTGTTAGCCCCACCCTTTTTCTTTATGGTGACATACTTGCTCTGAACCTCAAGATCTCCTCCTTGAATGTTTCACACTGCTCTGACACTGATGTACCTTCCAGTAGCTATTTCCAGTCCACTTTTGGCTAAATCACATCTCAGCTTAGTAAAATTGGCTGTCCCCCAAATTGAGAATTTTTATTTCTGGTCTAGCTTTGTCCTTTTCCATAACTGCCCTAAATTTAACTGAATTATGATCACTACCACCAAAATGCTCTCCCACTGATACCCCTTCCACCTGCCCAGCTTCATTCCCTAAAACTAAGTCCAGAACCGCCCCCTCCCTTGTTGGACTTGCTACATACTGGCTAAAAAAGTTCTGCTGAATGTATTTTAGGAATTCCGCACCGTTTATATCTATCCCAATTAATATTAGGGCAGTTGAAATCTCCCAATATTACTGCCCTATAGCTTTTGCACTTCTCAGAAATGTGCCTACATATTTGCTCTTCTATCTCCCTCTGACTATTTAGCCGTCTATAGTACACTCCCAGCAGTGTGATCGCCCCTTTTTTGATCTTCAATTCAACCTATATGGCCTCGTTTGATGACTTCTCTAACATATTATCCCTTCTCATAGCTGTAATTGTTTCTTTAATTGATACTGCGAATCCCCCTCCTTTTATCACCCCCCTCTCTATCCCACCTGAAAATCCTGTAACCAGGAATATTGAGCTGCCATACTGCCCCTCTTTCAGCCATGTCTCAGTACTAGCTTTAATATCATACTCCGAAAAGGTAACAAAAGCATGGACGAGGGTTTCAGCAGCAGACTGGCTGAGGCAAGGATGTTATGATGGTCTTAGTGATGAAAAGAATATGGGGTCCCAACCTCAGCTTAGGTTCAGATAGGATGCCATGGTTACAACAAGTTTAGTTCAGCCTAAGACAGTGGTCAGGGAGGGAGATGGAATCGGTGACTGTATGATAATATGCCGGATGTTTTCTCAAAAGGCAGTCACAGTGTGATGGATGACTTCAGGTAACTAGTTATTTAGTGTCAGTCATTGCCAATTATACATAGAAACATAGAAACATAGAAAATAGGTGCAGTGGTAGGCCATTTGGCCCTTCGAGCCTGCACCACCATTCAATAAGATCATGGCTGATCATTCACCTCAGTACCACTTTCCTGCTTTCTCTCCATACCCCTTGATCCCTTCAGCCACAAGGGCCACATCTAACTCCTTCTTGAATATATCCAATGAATTGGCATCAACAACTCTCTGCGGCAGGGAATTCCACTCTCTGAGTTAACAACTCTCTGAGTGAAGAAGTTTCTCCCCATCTCAGTCCTAAATGGCTTACCCCTTATCCTTAGACTGTGCCTCCTGGTTTTGGACTTCCCCAACATCAGGAACATTCTTCCTGCATCTAACCTGTCCAGTCCCGTCAGAATTTTATATGTTTCTATGAGATCCCCTCTCATCCTTCTAAACTCCAGTGAATAAAGGCCCAGTTAATCCAGTCTCTCCTCATATGTCAGACCTGCCATCCCGGGAATCAGTCTGGTGAACCTTCGCTTCACTCCTTCAAAAGCAAGAATGTCCTTCCTCAGATTAGGAGACCAAAACTGAATAAAATATTCCAGGTGAGGCCTCACCAAGGCCCTGTACAACTGCAGTAAGACCTCCCTGCTCCTATACTCAAAACCCCTAGCTATGAAGGCCAACGTACCATTTGCCTTCTTCATCGCCTGCTGTACCTGCATGCCAACTTTCAATGACTGATGTACCATGACACCCAGGTCTCATTGCACCTCCCCTTTTCCTAATCTGCCGCCATTCAGATAATATTCTGCCTTCGTGTTTTTGCCTCCAACCTCACATTTATCCACATTATACTGCATCTGCCATGCATTTGCCCACTCACCTAATCTGTCCAAGTCACCTTGCAGCCTCTTTGCATCCTCCTCGCAGCTCACAACGCCACCCAGTTTAGTGTCATCTGCAAACTTGGAGATATTACACTCAATTCCCTCATCCAAATCATTAATGTGTATTGTAAATAGCTGGGGTCCCAGCACTGAGCCCTGCGGCACTCCACTAGTCACTGCCTGCCATTCTGAAAAGGACCCATTTATCCAGACTCTCTGCTTCCTGTCTGCCAACCAGTTCCCTATCCACGTCAGTACATTACCCCCAGTACCATATGCTTTAATTTTGCACACCAATCATTTGTGTGGGACCTTGTCAAAAGCCTTTTGAAAGTCCAAATACACCACATCCACTGGTTCTCCCTTATCCACTCTACGAGTTACATCCTCAAAAAATTCCAGAAGATTTGTCAAGCATGATTTCCCTTTCATAAATCCATGTTGACTTGGAACGATCCTGTCACTGCTTTCCAAATGCGCTGTTATTTCATCTTTAATAATTGATTCCAACATTTTACCCACTACTGATGTCAGGCTAACCGGTCCATAATTACCCATTTTCTCTCTCCCTCCTTTTTTAAAAAGTGGTGTTACATTAGCTACCCTCCAGTCCATAGGAACTGATCCAGAGTTGATAGACTGTTGGAAAATGATCACCAATGCATCCACTATTTCTAGGGTCACTTCCTTAAGTACTCTGGGATGCAGACTATAAGGCCCTGGGGATTTATCGGCCTTCAATCCCATCAATTTCCCTAACACAATTTCCCGCCTAATAAGGATATCCTTCAGTTCCTCCTTCTCACTAGACCCTCGGTCCCCTAGTACTTCCGGAAGGTTGTTTGTGGCTTCGTTTGTGAAGACAGAACCAAAATATTTGTTCAACTGGACTACCATTTCTTTGTTCCCCATTATAAATTCACCTGAATCTGACTGCAAGGGACCTATGTTTGTCTTCACTAATCTTTTTCTCTTTACATATCTAAAGAAGCTTTAGCAGTCAGTTTTTATGTTCCCGGCAAGTTCCTTCCTCATACTCTATTTTCCCCCTCCTAATTAAACCTTTGTCCTCCACTGCTGAATTCTAAATTTCTCACAGTCCTCAGGTTTGCTGCTTTTTCTGGCCAATTTATATGCCTCTTCCTTGGATTTAACACTATCCTTAATTTCCCTTGTTAGCCACGGTTGAGCCACATTCCCCATTTTATTTTTACTCCAGACAGGGATGTACAATTGTTGAAGTTCATCCATGTGATCTTTAAATGTTTGCCATTGCCTATCCACCGTCAACCCTCTAAGTAACATTTGCCAGTCTATTCTAGCCAATTCATGTCTCATACCAACGAAGTTACCTTTCCTTAAGTTCAGGACCCTAGTCTCTGAATTAATTGTGTCACTCTTCATCTTAATAAGGAATTCTACCATATTATGGTCACTCTTCCCCAAGGGGCCTCACACAACAAGATTGCTAATTAGTCCTTTCTCATTACGCATCACCCAGTCTAGGATGGCCAGCCCTCTAGTTGGTTCCTCAACATATTGGTCCAGAAAACCATCCCTAATACACTCAAGAAAAATTTCCTCCATCATATGCCTTGTTCAGTTTGGTTAGCCCAATCTATATGTAGATTAAAGTCGCCCATGATAACTGCCGTACCTTTATTGCACGAATCCCTAATTTCTTGTTTGAAGCTGTCCCCAACCGCACTACTATTGTTTGGTGGTCTGTAAGCAACTCCCACTAGCATTTTCTGCCCTTTCATATTCCGCAGCTCCATACAGATTCCACATCATCCAAGCTAATGTCCTTTCTTACGATTGCGATGATTTCCTCTTTAACCAGCAACTCTACCTCACCTCCTTTTCCTTTTTGTCTATCCTTCCTGAATGTTGAATACCCCTGGATGTTGAGTTCCCAGTTAACATTCCATTAAAATACTAATTTTAAAAGAATTGTTATTAAAATGTAACCAATGCTTTGATTGCCATGTTATTATAAAGGTCTTTAAATTCTCGGCTGGGATTATCTTGCTTTTCCTTCATAACACTAACCTAATCTGAATGTGAGTTTTTGTTAAATGTATTTTATTAAATTTGCAATGCTGTGCATGTTTTTTTAAAGAACAGTCCTTAATAAGCCCATAACAAAGTATTTTTCTGTTAATTTTGTTTCACACATTTTATGATGAGTACACAAATCTGAGATATGGGAGAACCAAAGCTTTTTCTTCTGTTACTGCTGTTTGTTGATCTTACTTTTTCATTCAACATAGCACCCAATGCAAAACATTTTGAAAATATGTCTCAGAGAGTTTTACAAAATATTTTCAACATTCATTTACCTGTGATTTTCATCCAGGAAATGTATAACTTCATCTAGATTTTAATTAGAAAGAAAAAGTAAGAATTCCTAAGAAACTTTGAGAAAAAAGGTACAAAGTAACAAAGAGCTTTAGCCTTAAACATACATCATACCGTTTCTCAGACAGCATAGCTATAAACTTACTCAACAAAAGAGAATGCTTTTGCAGTGGGTTAGATGCTCTTAAATCAATCATTCTTCTGTTTAGCTTTGCTGGAGCCACTTTATGTTTGGGTAAGAATGCCCAATTCTTTCTGGATATAAAGTGAGAAAAAATGTCATCCTCCGGTGCTGAGCTAATTATAATCAATGCAGCATAATAAATATATTAAAGAGCTGAAAATCAGCTTACTATTTGCTTAAAAATATTTACATCATATTATGCTTTGATAATTTGATTGTGTCAACATAATATCTAACATTATTTGTTGTTACAGCTTTATTTAATAGGACCTTAAACAGATTTGTATGGCTTGGCATTAATCTAATCAAATAAAATACTTTCAATTAAATATTCAAACATTTTTTAATGTTAATGAGAATGCAGTTACAATAAAACAATGTTTTAGATCTGTTTTGCCACACTATTATTTACGATAAAGAGAGAAAGCATTCTAAATATTGATAGCTGCAAATAACAAACATTGATTTAACTCAAACAGATCTATTTTTGTGTTTATGTCTTTCTTAAATCTGAAAGTTCAGTGTTTAAACAAAATGCATTTTTATAAACACAATTTACAGAATACTGTCTTAGGCCTTTGAACTAAATCAAACCCTGTTCGAATGTTATTGGCAAAAGCAGATGCTTTTTTCAGTCTCTAAAATTGTTGCAATAATGTTCTGATATGGACAAATGATGGGCCCTATCATGCAAAGCTTACTCATTCCTTTTCATTACTCAAATGGTAATTGGTAAAGGAGCAGTTGACACAAGAGGCCAAGACAGTCTCATTTAGAGGAGATCAGAAACTGGTCTGAACAGAAATAGAGACACATGAACCACAGGATGAGAACCCACAGGAGACAAACATGCAATAGGCCCTAATTCTATGATCAGGATAAAGGAGCTGATTGTAGTAATGTAAAAGTAGGGCAGTCAGCGCTTAGATGATACTCTCCTATATTCTTAGCTAAACGAGTGCATACATGCCAACCTATTTACCTAGCAAAAGCTGACCCACAGCTTCTGAAAAAGCTGACAACTGAAAAATGGTCCTGACATGTGAAAATGAGTAGTTCTTTTGACTTTGTAATTTAAGCTGTAGTTATAGCAAACACTCCTTCACTTGTAAGGGCGGAGAAAAATGTAAATACATAGATGCCTGAAAGGGGAAATCCAAATGTTGAAGGCGCAAAATTGGTGGTTCATTTCTGGGGGATTGGGGGATGGTGGGTGAGGGGGTAGGGTGGTGGGGACCCAGGTCTTGTGCCTCAGAAAACTTTCAGGAGTAGAAATTAGATATTGTTACGCCAGTTTTAAAATGGGTGCAATGAGGGCCAATTTCAGAAACTGTAGGCCCGAACTTGGTCAACTCTAAGACCCGCCCATTTCTTGGCGGTCCTCGGGTGGCAGCTAGCTTTTTGCTGGGGCCAGTCGCTGGGGCCAGTCGGAAGCAAATTTTGCCACGGTTGTGTCGGCGGTAGCGGCAGCGGGAGTCGGCAGGTGGGAGTGGGCATCAGCAGTGGGCGGTAGGTGCAGGCCTCTCAATTCGGAAAACTTCGGAGGCCATGCACCATTCATGCGCCAGACTTGCGGATTTTTTTAGTAGTTTTATTTGTCAGCTGACATCACTGTCGCCGCAATTCGGGCTGATGGGACATCTGCGCATGCGCTTAAATGCTGATCGCTCCCTTGCACCTGCCAGTTGGAGAGAGGAGAGTGTTGGAAATACAGAGCGACAAAGTAATCAGCAGCCATCCATCAAAGGAATTAAAATGAGTGATCAAAAAGCTTCAAAGAAGACTGTTAAAACCAAGCCCAGAGCTCCCTGGTTTAATGATGAGGAACTGGAGGAGCTTGTATCAGAGGTGGAGCGCAGGTATACAGACCTCACCCGGGATGGTTGTGGCAAGCCTCCACCACCCCAATACAGATGCATTTGAAGGGAGATTGGTGAGGCCGTGTCCTCAATTGGCAACATTACGTGAGATGGAGACCAGTGTAGGAAACATTGGAACGATGTGTTGGCATCAGCTAGAGTGAGTAACCATTCATTGGAGCCTTCCCATACAACTCCAAAAGGTTCTGTGCCAGATGTGTCTGTGTGTGTGAGTGAGTGTGTGGGGCATGAGCAAAAGTGGTCAAGGCTGCAACGTTTCTTTCTGCAGAAGAAAAATACATCTAAGGCAGCAAGCCTGAGTGCCACGGAAGGGGGCCCATCAGAGGTCATAGAGTTGAGTAGCCTGGAGGAGCGTGCCTTGGCATTGGTAAGTGACCACCGCCGTGCAACCACAAAGGGTGATGCAGATCCCGTGCTAGAGCATGGTAAGGTTATACTACTCTCCGGTGTGCGTAACGCTCATGTCATGAAAGGTCATGCAATGTTAAGTCAAATACGTTTTAACACACACTTTGTCGGCCATTATTGGTGTGCCCATGTAGCGATGGAACTCCTTGATCCACAATGTGAGATGGCATGGCTCACATATCATTTTGACCAACCCCACCCCCCCAGCTATAGACTGAAATGTTGTCCTCTACTTCTAGATGGTGAGACGGACAGCACCGAGCAATGCACATCATCCATCTCTGGCACACAAAGGAGGAGTGCTGCAATTCTACAAGTTTTGGGTGCTATCTATAGTTGGTTAAAGTTTCAGTAGTGTGCAGGGAGTGGTATGGCAGGTGCTGAAGTACTTTTTGGCTAAAGTAAAGGCTGTTGCACAGACCAGTTCCTCCCAGACGTGGGTAGACTAATAGGCCTTCCTCTTTGCATTGAGCATGGCTGGGAGAATGAAGAGAGACCATGCAGAGCAGGACAAACTGTTAGACAATGTGGGAGGAGGATGGAAGAAGGGCTCTCCGCAGAATACGTAATTTTGTGACAGCCTCAAGCCTCTCTGTCAAGCACGAACTGTTTGTGCTGGAAACGGACCTAGACTTAGTTCTGGCCCATTAATTGATACATATAAAAGTACTTAAAATATCAGAATGGATCACTTTTAATGTAAAATTAAGAGGAAAAAATTGGTTATGGCCCGGGAGGTCAAACTTCGGCCCAAAATTGACCTCGGATCTCAGGCACCATCGACTATTTTTCCGTCTTCCATACCTCATGTCATGCTGTTCTCACTATCGTATGCAGTGAACTGCCAGAGCTTTACATCTTCTAACTTTCGCTTATTTACTCTGATATAAGCTCATACCATCTGCGCAGTCACAATCTGTCACTAAATATCTTCCGCCTGAAATAGTGTTAAAACTCTTGTAGATCTTCATTGAGCTTTTACTATCTTTCGCTATTCATCGGCGCTTCCTCTACCGCACCTTCCCTTCAACGGAGTCATCTGGATTTACATAACTCAGCTCTTTCTGTGCGGCTTAAGGTCCATCACATGACTATTTCTGTGCCACTGATAATGCTGCAGCATGTGCACGATACCCGGGATGTGAAGCGCTGCAGCACTCTGAGTAATTTTCCCTGCCGCCCGACTCACAGCCAGCTCAGACCAGCTTTTTGCCAGCGGTCCTTCTAGCGGGTGGCAGGGTGATCTTAGCCGATGGTGCCTGAGGAAAATCCTGGATTTTCAGCCTCCGGCATGGGCGGGTGGCAGCAAGTAGCGCCGGCAAAACCTCCACGAGGAATCTCCCGGCGGGTGGCACCTCGGCGACAGATGGGCAGAACTTCGACCAAGTTCGGGCTCCAAATTTCTATGTTGAGTTGGACTATTTTTTGGGTTTCTTGGCGGCCACCTAAAACAGTTGTGAGGCAGTTTACATATTTGCAGAGATTGGATCGCGATGGGTGGAGCAGACACCGAGGCCTGTTCTGTTCAGGATTCCTCAGAGGCTGCTGTGGCAACCAACATGCTTCTTTTTCAAAAATGTTTCAAAGAAATGTTTTTGAATGATAAGAGAGTCAAGGGTTATGGGGAGCGGGCAGGGAAGTATACGTTCATGCTAGGGTGTCCCTCGAGATGGAGCACGCGGTGTCTTGAGGCCTTCTGTGACAGGTGGGAACCGGAGGGATTGGAGTGCATCATCACCCCGGTAAACCATATTTTGATTTAATTTTTTAGGTTTTTTAGTTGTTGTGCCCCTTTAACAAAGGGGTGCACTTGATTAATAGTATAAGTTAAAAGAGTTGCAGGCTACAGTATACGTTCGCGACAGGGTGTCCCTGGCGATGGAGTACGCGGTGTCAATTGGTACACTCGAGGCCTTCTGGGATCGCTGGGCACCAGAGGGACTGGAGCGCTCCTCCCTTGTTGGGCTTGTAACATACTGGTTAAACAAGTTCTCCTGAATGCATTTTAGGAATTCTGCTCCCTCCGTACCATTCACACCACTTTTTTCCCAGTTAATATTAGGGTAGTTGAAATCCCCCACTATTACAGCTCTATAGTTTTTGCACTTTGCAGCAATTTGCCCACATATTTGTTCTTCTATCTCCCTCTGACTGTTTGGGGGGCCTATAGTACACTCCCAGTAATGTGATCGCCCCTTCTTTGTTCTTCAATTCAACCCATATGGCCTCGTTTGATGACCCCTGTAACATATCATCCCTTCTCACAGCTGTAATTGTTTCTTTAATCAATACTACGACACTCCCTCCTTTTTTACCCGCTCTCTATCCCGTCTGAAAACCCTGTAACCAGGAATGATGAGCTGCCATGCCTGCCCTTCTTTCAGCCATGTCTCCGTAATAGCTATAATATCATATTCCCAAGTGTTAATCTGTGCTCTCAGCTCATCTGCCTTATTCCCTATGCTCCTTGCATTGAAGTATATAACATTTAGTGGTGCCAAACTCCCTTGTTGTCTATTTTCCAGCCCTTGTTTCATCTGTCTTCCAAATTCACTTTGTACTTTAACAGAAAATGCTGGAAATCTCAGCAGGTCAGGCAACATCTGTGGAGAGGAAGTAGAGTTAACATTTCGGGTGAATGACCCTTTGTTTTTATTCCAGATTCCAGCATCTGCAATATTTTGCTTTTGTATCACTATCTACTTCTCTGCTGCCCAATACCAGCTTTGCTTCCGTCCCCACTGAATCTATTCTCCGATTCCCATCCCCCTGCAAAGCTAGTTTAAATCCTCCCCAACAGCACTAGCAAACCCTCCCGCGAGGATACTGGTCACAGCTCTGTTGAGGTTTAACCCGTCCAGCTTGTAGAGGTCCCACCTCCCCAAGAAATGGTCCCATATGCCTCGGGAATCTAAAGCCCTCCCCCCTGCACCATCTCTCCAGCCATGCATTCATCGTTCCTATCCTCCTATTTCTGCACTCACATGCACGTGGCACCTGCAGTAACCCGGAAATTACTACCTTTGAGGTCCTGCTTTTTAATCTCTCTCCTAGCTCCCTAAACTCTGCCTGCAGGACCTCATCCCTCTTTCTACCTATGCCATTGTTACCGATAAGGACTATGACCTCTGGCTGTTCACCCTCTCCCCAGAATGGCTTGCAGCCGCTTGGTGACATGCTTGACCCTGGCACGAGGGAGGCAACATTCCATCCTGGAGTCATGTCTGCGGCCACAGAAACTCCTGTCTGCTCCCCTGACTATCGAATCCCCTACCACTGTTGCTCTTCCACTCTTCCTCCTCCCCCCTGTGCAGCTGAGCCAGATACCTAGAACATAATATTGCAGAAACTCTAGAGGAGTATAAAAAGTGCAGGGGTGCAATTAAAAAAGATACTAAGAAAGCAAAGAGAGTACAAAGAATGTTGGCAAGTAAACCCAAAGATGTTTTATAAATTCTTCTTCTTAGGCGGTCCCTCGAATTGAGGATAACTTGCTTCCACACCAAAAATGGATGAGTTCACAGGTGTTTCGATGAAGGACTTGATATTCCAGGTCTCAAACTACATATCGAAGGGTGGAAGATGCCTGTGCATGGATTTTTTTTAACGTGATGCCGTTGCACACCAGCCACCACACAGACTTGACAGAGCTAGATCTTGGTTCAGTGGCATGAACTAACCAAGACGACTGGAGACCAGCTCTGCTGCACGGACCTAGCGTACACACATATTGCAGTGTGGGCTGGCCCATGCTGCCCCTCTGCTGAGCCCCGAACTCACACCTCGCCTGGGCCCCAATCACGTCGCTCTACAAACTCTTGCCTGTCCTTCGCCCTGACCTTGCCGCTCCTGTTGTACCTGCCCACGCTCCAATCACTGACCTGGATTATGGTGATATCCTATCCAGCCACCCATCTCCAAGATGTCACTCTCCTACACAAGCTTGCGTTGCTCCCTGAAGTAGTATACCACCATGTTGGTTCCAAGGCTGGTCGCTGGTCGCCTTTTATGGTCACGGCCTGCCGCAGATGTTCACTTGCAGTATAAATGTATAAATACATTAAGAACCAGAGGATAACTAGAAAAGAGTGACGCCTATTAGAGACCATAAAGGAAATCTGTGTGTGGAGGCAGAAGACATGGGTATGATTCTTAATGAATACATTGCAACTGTTTTCACAAGAGAGAGGGGCGATGCAGACTTTGCGACGAGGGAGGAAGAATGTGAAATATTAGATGAGATAAACATAGTGAGACAGGAAGTATTAAGGGGCTTAGCAGCTTTGAAAGTGGATAAATCCCCAGGCCCATATGAAATGTATCCATAGCAATTAAGAGAAGTGAAAGAGAAATAGCAGAGTCTCTGATCATCATGTTCCAGTCCTCTCTGGCTACAGCTGTGGTGCCAGAGGACTGGAGGACTGCTAATGTTGTATCTTTGTTTAAAAAGGGAGAAAGGGATAGACCGAGTAATTACAGGCCAGTCAGCCTAACCTCGGTGGTGGGAAAATTATTGGAAAAAGGCCTGAGGGACAGAATAAATCTTCATTTGGAAAGACATGGATTCATCAAGCACAGCCAGCATGGATTTGTTAAGGAAGGGTTGTGTCTGACTAACTTGATTAAATTTTTCGAGGAGATAATCAGGAGGGTTGATGAGGGCAGTGCATATGATGTAGTGTATATGGATTTTAGCAAGGCTTTTGATAAGGTCCCACATGGCAGACTGGTCACAAAAATAATAGCCCATGGGATCCAAGGCAAAGTGGCAAGTTGGATCCAAAATTTGCTCAGAGGCAGGAAGCAAAGGCTAATGGTTGATGAGTGTTTTTGTGACTAGCAGGCTGTATCCAGTGGGGTTCCACAGGGCTCAGTGCTGAGTCCCTTGCTTTTTGTGGTATGTATCAATGGCATGGACTTGAATGTTGGGGGTATGATTAAGAAGTTTGCAGATGGCACTAAGATAGGCTGTGTGGTTACTAATGAAGAAGAAAGCTGCGAACTGCAGTAAGATATCAATGTACTGGTCAGGTGGACAGAACAGTGGCAAATGAAATTCAATCTGGATAAGTGTGAGGTAATGCATTTGGGGAGGGCTAACAAGGCAAGGGAATACACATTAAATGGTACAACACTGAAAAGTGTAGAGGAACAAAGGGACCTTGGAGTGCAGGTCCACAGATCCCTGAAGGTAATAGGCCAGGTAGATAAGGTGGTTAAGAAGGCATATGGAATACTTGTCTTTATTAGTCAAGTCATGGAATACAAGAGGAAAGACGTTATGTTTGAACTGTATAAAACACTGGTTAGGCCACAGCTGGAGTACTGTGTGCAGTTCTGGTCACCACATTACAGGAAAGATGTGATTGCACTGGAAAGGGTGCAGAGGAGATTTACAAGAATGTTGCTTGGACTGGAGAATTTTGGCTATTCGGAAAGATTGGAGATTTCTATGGAACAGAGGAGGCTGAGAGGAGACCTGATTGAGGTGTATAAAATTATGAGGGGCCTGGATAGAGTGGATAGGAAGGACCTGTTTCCCTTGGCAGAGGGGTCAACAACCAGGGGGCATAGATTTAAAGTAATTGGGGTGAGGTTTAGAAGAGATATAAGGGGAATTTTTTTTATCCAGAGAGTGGTGGGGATTTGGAACTCACTGCCTGAAAGGCTGGTAAAGGCAGAAAGCCTCACCACATTTAAAAAATACTTGATGTGCACTTAAAGTGCCGTAACCTATAGGGCTATGGACCAAGAGCTGGAAAATAGGATTTAGGCTGGATAGCTCTTGGTTGGCCGGCGCAGATGCGATGAGCTGAAATGGCCTCCTTCCGTACTTTAATTTCTATGATGATGATTTTATGAACAGGGAACAGAATTTTAATTTGATTTGTTAAGGTTCCCTTTAACATTTATTGTTAATTTGCGGGTTGTCGTCATTTGCCCCATTACTAAAGGGGCACTTGACTTAAAGTTATAATTTAAAAGAGTTGTAGGCTGCATAATGGGGCTCCAAAATAGTAGTGTTGGCATCAAATCAGCGTTGCATTGATTAATTTCATGATCTACTCACTTTGCATGTTGCCAGCGGACATTCGGTACTGCGGAACGCAAGTTCAGCTGTGCAAGGTTGGGAGAGGGTGTTAGCTCCAGCGATGACACTGAAAATGGCAGTTGCATGCTGATACCAATATTGCGTCCTACGTACTTTGCATTTGAAGTGTGCGCACACACCGTGGACGCCATTTTGGAACCTAAAGGGGCCTCATTGCACCCAAAGAACGGTTGCTACCAAAACCAGTTTCGCCCCCGACGTGTTTGAGTGTTCAAAGACAGAATCTATTTAGCTAGAGTTAAGGAACAGAATAAGAGTTGTTACTCTGCTAGGTGATTCTAAAGGCTACCGAATAGTTGGAAGGAAATGGAGGAGCAAATCTGCTAGCCTATTGCAGAAAGATACAAAAACATTGAAGTTGTGATAATGGTGGACTTCGATTGTCCTAATATAGACTGAGTGTAAAGGACAAGGAGGGGAAGGAATTCCTGAAATGTGAACAAGAGAACTTTCTTGAAAAGTATGTTTCCAGCCCAATGAGGAAGGAAGCAGTGCTGGATCTAGTTTAAGGAAGTGAAGTGGGACAAGTGCAGTATGTTTCAGTGGGAGAGCATTTGGAAAACAGTGGCCACAATATCATTAGGTTTAGAGTACTGATGGAAAAGGACAAGGAAAAATCAGTGGTTAAAATGCTCAACTGTAAGAGGGCTGATATCAGTGAGCTGGATAGGGATCTGGCCCAGGTGGATTGGAAGCAGAGATTGGCAGGTAAACTAGTAAATGAGTAATGGGAGGCTTTCAAAAAGATAGTTCAGGTACAGACTAGACACATTCAGATGAGGGGGAAAGGAAGGGAATACTAAGCTGGAGCTCCATCGATAACTAAAGATAGTAGCCTAGAAATTGGTTGCTAGCGCTCATTGTTTGGGTGCTACAGGTGCCAAATTGGGACCAAAATGGCATCCGAGCAGTGCACGCACACTTCTGGGGTGGGCCAAGCTGGACGGCATCTAGTTGAGGCCATTAGGAGCGTGTGGTAGAAGTATCGTAAGTTGGTAGATTGCGGCGTTAATCAGCATGCAACTGCCATTTTCAGTGTCATCACTGGAGCTAACACCCTCTCCAAACCTTGCATAGCTGAACTTGTGTTCCACAGCAAGAAGGACTCTCCACCAGTGTAATTTAAAGGGATCATCACCAACTTTCAGCTTACTTGCTTTTTGATTTCTATTGGCTCTATGTAAGTTTGTGGAAGTTGTTGGTGCTTTCTAGAGTTGTTTAAAGTTGGTGAAGTGACAGGGAGTAGTGCTGCAAGTGGAGAACACCTTGGTTCTGACTTCAAGCATTCTGGTCAGACCACTTGCTCCCAGTCATAGCGTTATGTATTTATGCTTGAGGTCACCAGACATCAGGGGGCGCCAGTGTCAGAGGTCATCGGGCTGTATGCACGCGTGCACGCTCACTGGTATATAAGAGTGGGTACCATGTCACACGGGTTACTTTGGGTGCGAATAAAGTTGGATCAGGTTTACACCTGAGGCAGTTTACAATAACAAGTCTTTTGAGTCATTACATTCATTACATTTGGTGACGAGGTAACTTAAGAATCTTCGCATGTACAATGGGCACTATTGGAATTCTGGAGAGATTCGCGGATGGCGAGGATTGGGTGGATTTTATTGACCGCCTGGATCAGTATTTTGTGGCCAACAAAATGGAGGGAGAGGCTGACGCAGTTCGGCGCAGGGCAGTTTTCCTCACCGTTTGTGGTCCAAAAATTTATGGCTTCATGAAGAATCTTCTCTCACCTTTACGTCCAATGGACAAAGAATATGGGGATTTGTGTGCTTTGGTGCGTAACCATCTTAAGCCAAAAGAGGGGATCACCATCTTACGCTATTGCTTCTACACACATGTTCGTGCTGAGGGCCAGGATGTGTCGGGATTTGTCGCCGACTTGTGATGTCTTGCTGAGCCGTGTAAGTTTGGGAACATGTTGGAAGACATGCTGCGAGATTTCTTCCTGATAGGCATCAACCATGATGTGGTTCTTCGGAAGTTATTGGCCGAAGAGAAGCTGGATTTGGACAAGGCCATCGCGACTGCCCTGGCATGCATGACGACTGATGATAATTTGAGGCAGATATCATCGAAGAGTCGGAGTTCCACAGCAAGTACTGTAAACAAGATTGTGTCATCACCTGGCAGAGTTGCTTAAGGCAGGGCCTACTCGACTGCTTATGTGAAACTGCTCAAAGTCCGCCAACTGGTACGAATCCGATTTCAGCCTGTTGGCATTGTGGGGGCAATCATCGGCCTCATCAGTGTCAGTTTAAACAGTACTCCTGCAATGGCTGTTCGAAAGTGGGGCACAACTGAGCAAGCATGCTGCCGCTCATCACATTGCTGATGGTGACCAGTCGAGTGCTGGCCCGGATACACAACCCGAGGAGGAAGTGTATGGTCTGTATTCGTTCTTGGGAAAGAACCAGCTGATAATCGTTAATGTGAAGCTGAATGGCGTGCCTGTATCAATGGAGCTGGACACGGGTGCGAGTCAGTCGATAATGAGCCAAAGGACATTCGACAAGCTGTGGGACACTGAGCCTGTGAAGCCTAAGCTGAGTCCAGTCAATGCCAAGTTGCGTACTTACACTAAGGAACTCATACCGGTGATTGGCAGTGCAGTAGTCAAGGTGTCATATGATGTTGTGGTTCATGATCTAAGGTTATGGATTGTTCCAGGTAATGGCCCAACGCAGCTCGGCAGGAATTGGCTCGAGAAAATCAAGTGGAATTGGAATGATATGAAAGCGTTGTCATCGATGGATGATACTTTGTGTGCTCAAGTGTTGAAGAAGTTTCCTTCTTTGTTTGAACCAGGCATTGGTAGTTTTACTGGAGCCAAGGTGCAGATTCACCTGGATTCTGATGCAAGGCCTATCTATCATAAGGCTCGGTCTGTTCCCTACATGATGAGGGAGAAGGTTGAAATTGAGCTTGACAGACTCCAACGTGAAAGGATCATATCACCGGTTGAGTTTAACAAGTGGGCCAGTCCTATTATTCCTGTGTTGAAGAGTGATGGCACTGTCAGGATTTGTGGAGACTACAAGGTTATGATTAACTGATTTTCGAAACAGGATCAGTCCCCGTTACCGAAGGCTGATGGCCTGTTCGCCATGCTAGCTGGTAGAAAGTCATTCACTAAACTGGATCTGATGTCAACCTATATGACACAGGAGCTTGTCGACACTTCGAAGAAACTTACCTGTATCAACACCCATAAACAGTACGTGTCCTTTTGGAATTCGTTCCGCTGCAGCCGTATTTCAGAGGAATATGGAGAGCCTATTGAAGTCCGTTCCTAGAACTGTCGTGTTTCAAGATGACATTCTGGTCACAGGTCGCGACACTACTGAATATCTGAACAATCTTGAAGAAGTCCTACATCGTCTGGACAAAGTGGGACTCAGGCTGAAACGTTCGAATTGTGTCTTTATGGCACCTGAAGTTGAATTCCTGGGGAGGAAGATTGCTGCTGATGGCATCAGGCCTACTGGTTCGAAAACCAAGGTCATCAAAAATGCAACCAGGCCTCAGAATGTGACGGAGCTGCGTTCATTCCTTGGGCTACTCAACTACTTTGGTAATTTCTTACCCAGTTTGAGCACTTTGTTAGAGTCAGTGCATGTGCTACTCAGAAAAGGCGACAACTGGGTCTGGGGCTTGTCTCAAGATAGAACCTTTGAGAAAGCTAAGAATCTGCTCTGTTCCAACAAGTCTCTTATTCATTGTGATCTGTGTAAGCGCCTTGTATTGGCCTGTGATGTTTCATCATAGGGGGTTGGCTGTGTACTCCAACAAGCAAATGAGTCGGGTAAATTACAACCTATTGCGTATGCTTCGAGAAGTTTGTCAAAGGTAGAAAGAGATTACAGAATGGTAGAAAAAGAAGCTTTGGCTTGTGTGTATGAGGTCAAAAAGATGCATCAGTTTGGTCTTTGTTTTGAACTCGAAATGGATCACAAGCCACTTATTTCATTGTTTTCGGAAAACAAAAGGATTAATACCAATGCATCATCCCGTATCCAGAGGTGGGCATTGACATTGTCTGCCTATGATTATGTTATTCATCATAGACCTGGCACTGAGAATTGTGCCGATGCACTGAGTCGTCTGCCATTGTCCACACCTGAGGTGGAAATGCCTCAACCTGCAGATCTACTGTTAGTAATGGATGCTTTTGAGAGTGAAGGAACTCCTGTCACTGCTCAACAAGTTAGGATCTGGATCAGCCATGACCCTATTTTATCAGTTGTGAAACGTTGTGTCCTCAGTGGTGATTGGTCTACAATACCTATGGAAATGTGTGATGAGACCAAATCTTACAACTGTCGCAAAGATGTTTACTGTGGGGTAATCGTGTTGTTATGTCTAAGAAAGGTAAGAAAAATTTGTACGTGAACGTCAAGATGAAAGCCATTGCTAGGGCTCATGTATGATGGCCTGGAATTGACTCTGATCTGGAATTATGTCTGCATCAGTGCAATACTTGCATGCAGCTAAGTAAAGTACCAGCGGAATCTCTGCAGACTCTTTGGTCGTGGCCACCTAAACCATGGTCGAGGATCCACATCGATTTTGCGGGCCTTTTCCTGGGAAAGATGTTTTTTGTTGTGGTGGATGCAGTGCATTATTATGTCATCCAGTACATCTACAGCTACTATTGAGAGCCTTCGTGTCATGTTTGCTAATCATGGTTTGCCTGTCATTGTTGTGAGCGACAATGGATCTTGCTTCACAAGTCTGGAATTTCAAGAGTTCATGAAACTCAATGGTATTAAACATGTGAGGTCAGCCCCATTCAAACCTGCTTCTAATGGTCAAGCAGAGCGTGCTGCTCAAATGATCAAGCAGAGTATGAAACGTGTAACTCCGGGTTCACTGCAGACTTGCTTGTCCTGCATACTGGTCCGTTACAGGACAAGACCTCATATGCTTAATGGGGTCTCCCCTGCTGAACTACTGATGAAGAGAAATCTCAAGACCAAGCTTTCTCTTGTTCATCCCGATTTGAATGATCGTGTTGAAAACAGACGTCAAAGTCAGCAAGGGTATCATGATCATACTGCTGTGTCACGTGACATCTCTGTCAACGATCCGGTTTATGTACTGAACTATGGTCAAGGTCCAAAGTGGATCGCCGGTACTGTTACAGCCAAGGAGGGTAACAGAGTGTTTATTGTCGCGCTCACGAATGGGCAAACATGCAGGAAACATTTTGATCAGATAAAACTGCGGCACACGGATGAACTGGAACCGCTTGAGGAAGATGCAGTCAGTGACCAACCAACCAATGTTCATTCATCAGAGGACTTTCCTCTCATTATTGAAACTGGACCTCCAGTCTCTGATGTGGTCATTACCACTCCCATCAGATCGGTTACTCAGCCTTCAGTCACAACTGACTCGCAACGCTCGCCTAGAACTGAAGTTGAACTGAGACGATGAACCCGTGAGCGGAAAGTCTTAGACCGTCTTAATTTGTAAAAAGACTGATATAAAGATCTTGAAAGGGGATGTTGTTATGTATTTATGCTTGGGGTCACCAAACACCAGGGGGCGCCACTATCGGAGGTCATCGGGCTGTACCCACGCGTGCACGCTCACTGGTATATAAGCGCGGGTACCATGTCACGCGGGTTACTTTGGGCGCGAATAAAGTTGGATCAGGTTTACACCTGAGGCAGTTTGCAGTAACAAGTCTTTTGAGCCATTACATTCATTACACATGGGTGCTCCAGTTTTCATCCCCTTTGGCCTGCAGTATGTCAGGAAGATGGAGCATAGGCAATGAAGAAGAGGACAAGCTGCTCGCAGGGGAGGAGGAGGGGCATAGGGATCTCAGCTGGAGGCCTTACCCACCAAGGGTCTTCGAAGAGCAATTCTCTAACCTCAACAGCTATGTGAGGCCTCTGCGCTTTGTGAAGGAGGTGCTTACAGAAATCTTCCACCTCTTGCAACCAGACCTGCAGCTTCACTTCACTGCCAGTGGCTATGAAGGTGACTGTGGTCCTGAATTCCTTTGAATCGGGATCCCTCTTTAAAAGAACCTTTTAGAAGAGGTGGCTATGGAGATAGTGGATGTATTAGTTATCTTTCAAATTTCCATAGATTCTAGAACGGTTCTCGTGGATTGGAAGGTAGCTAATGTAACCCTGCTATTTAAGAAAGGAGGGAGAGAGAAAATGGGGAATTACAGACCAGTTAGTCTGGCATCAGTAGTAGGGAAAATGCTAGAATCTATTATTAAGGATGTAGTAACAGAGCACTTAGAAAATAATAATAGGATTGGGCAGAATCAACACAGATTTATGAAAGGGAAATCATGTTTGACAAATCTGTTAGAGTTTTTTGAGGTTGTAACTAGCAGAATAGATATGGGGGAACCAGTGAATGTGGTGTATTTGGATTTTCAGAAGGCATTTGATAAGGTGCCACACAAGAGGTTATTAAACAAAATTAGGGCTCATGGGATTGGAGGTAATATACTTGCATGGATTGAGGATTGGTTAACATACAGAAAACAGAGAGTAGGAATAAACGGGTCATTTTCAGGTTGACAGGCTGTAACTGGTGGGGTGCCGCAAGGATCAGTGCTTGGGCCCCAGCTATTCACAATCTATATCAATGATTTGGATGAGGGGTCCAAATGTAATATATCCAAGTTTACTAATGTTACAAAGCTAGGGTGGAATGTTATGGTGCAAGGAGGAAGTAAAAAGGCTTCAAGGGAATATAGACAGGTGAAGTGAGTGGGCAAGAACATGGCAAATGGAATATAATGTAGAGAAATGTGAAGTTATCCACTTTGGTAGGAAAAATAGAAAAGCAGAGTATTTTATAATGGTGAGAGATTGGGAAATGTTGGTGTTCATAGAGACCTGGGTGTCCTTGTACATGAATCACTGAAGGTTAACATTCAGGTACAGCAATTAATTAGAAAAACAAATGGTATGTTGGCCTTTATTTCAAGAGCCTTTGAGTATAAGAGTAAAGACGTTTTACTGCAATTATAGGGCCCTGCTGAGACCTGGAGTATTGTATACAGTTTTGGTCTCCTTATCTAAAAAAGGATTACTTGCCATAGAGGGAGTGCAAAGAAGGTTCACCTGATTGATTCCTGGGATGGGGGAATTGTCCTATGAGGAAAAGTTGAGTAGACTTGGCCTATATTCCTGAGAGTTTAGAAGAATGAGAGGTTATCTGATTAAAACATACAAAATTCTTACAGTGCTTAACAGGGTCGATACAAGGAGGACGTTTCCCCTAGCTGGGGAGTCTTGAACTGGGGGTCACAGTCTCAGAATAAGGGGTCGGCCATTTAGGACTGAGATGAGGAGAAATGCTGAGAAACTCAGCGGGTGGTGAACCGGATGGTTGCGAAGGCTCAATCGTTGAGTATATTTAAGACAAAAATCGATAGATTTTTGGATATTAAGGGAATCAAGGGATATGGGGATAGTACAGGAAAGCGGAGTTGAGGTCGAAGATCAGCCATGGTCTTATTGAATTGTGGATTTGTTATGTTCTGATGTTCTTCCAGGCTGGAGCAGGTGACCTCTGTGACATCTCACAGCTCATCGTCCACTGCTGCATAAGAGAGGTGACAGATGCTCTTTATGTCAGAAGAAAGGACTTCATTGTCTTTTCTCTGACCAGAGAGAAGCAGACAGAGCATGCTCATGGCTTTACCAGGATAGTAGAGTTCTCCGTGGTACAGGTGCCATCGACTACATGCACATGGCTTTACGGGCACTGTATATAAATGCTGAGATGTACCGCAACCACAAAGGTTACCACTCATTGAATGTACAGTTGGTGTGCAACTCTGCTCAGCATATCATGATGGTAATTGCCCAGTATCCTGGCAGCCATCATGATGTTTTTATTTTGTGCCAGTCAGCTGCTCCCTCAGTCTTTGAGCCACCAAAACAAATCAGAGGGCAATCCCTTGACCACCTGAATCATGACTACACTCCGCAACCCAAAGCGCACATGGGCAGCAATGTTCCCTCTAAGCTGCGCAGCTGGGTAAGGTACCGTGCAGGCCACTCACCGGCTTCTCCATTGTAAACACCGCACATCCCCGGTAATTTAAAGGGGCCACACACTCAAAAGAACAGGCTGCATAGAAAAAAGCACAGCTTACAGGGAACATTGGTGGGCAGAATGCATCCAAGAAGAGCCATGCAACCATACGAAAAATAGAACAGACCATTGGAATCCTTAAACAATGTTTCTGCTGCCTGGACCGCTCTGGAGGAGCCCTACTGTACTCGACGGCGTGTGGGTCATGGTCTGCTGCCACCAGGGATATGGCTACCAGCTCAGGAGCAGGAGAACATAAGAACATAAGAAATAGGAGCAGGAGTAGGCCATTTGACCCTTTGAGCCTACTCCGCCATTCAATAAGAGAAATTTGAGAGAAGAAATTCTTCCTCATCTCAGTTCTAAATGGGTGACCATTTATTCTGAAACTATGTCTCCTAGTTCATGAGGGGAAACATCCTCTCTTCATCTACCCTGTCAAGCCCCCTCAGAATCTTATATGTTTCAATAAGATCACCTCTCATTTTTCTAAACTCCAATGAGTATAGGCCCAACCTGCTCAACCTTTCTTCATATTAACAATCCCTTCATCTCAGGAATCAACCTTGTGAACCTTCTCTGAACTGCCTCCAATGCAAGTATGTTTGGTTCCTTAAATAAGGGACAAAAACTGTACGCAGTACTCCAGGTGTGGTTGTACCAACTTCCCTGCTTTTATACTCCACCCTCCTTGCAATAAAGGCCAACATTCCATTTGCCTTCCTGATTACTTGCTGTACCTGCATACTAACTTTTTGTGTTTCATTGACAAGAAACCCCAGATCCCTCTATACTACAGCATTTTGTAATCTCTCCCCATTTAAATAGTAATTTGCTTTTTAAGTTTCCTACCATTTTCCCACATTATATTCCATCTGCCAAATTTTTGCCCACTCACTGAGCCTATCTGTATCCCTTTGTAGATTCATTGCATCCTACTCACAACTTGCTTTCCCACCTATCTTTGTATCATCAGCAAATTTGGCTACATTACACTCAGTCCCTTCATCCCAAATCATTAATATAAATTGTAAATAGTTGAGGCCCCAGCACTGATCCCTGTGGCACCCCACTGGTTACAGTTTGCCAACCTGAAAATAACCCATTTATCCTGACTCTCTGTTTTCTTTAGTTAGCCAATTCTCTATTAACGCTAATATATTATGCCCAACCCTGTGAGCTCTTATCTTGTACAGTCTTCTTCTTCTTAGGCAGTCTCTCGGAGTTGAGGATGACTTGCTTCCACACTAAAAATGAGTTCTTATGTGACTGATGAGTCCAATGTGGGACCTACAGTCTCTGTCACATGTGGGGCAGACGGTGGTTGAAGGGACGTTGGATGTGGGGATGGGTGGGTGGGGTGCTCGGGTTTTCATGCGTTCCTTCCGCTGTTTGCGCTTGGCCTTCGCTTGCTCCTGGCGAAGAGATTTGAGGTGTTTGGCGCCTTCCCGATGCTTCTCCTCCACTTTGAGCAGTCTTGGGTCAGGGATTCCCAAGATTCGGTGGGGATGTTGAACTTTTTCATGGAGGCTTTGAGGATGTCCTTGAAGCGTTTCCTCTGCCCACCTGCGGCTCGTTTGCCGTGTCGGAGCTCTGAGTAGAGCGCTTGTTTTTGGAGTCTCGTGTCGGGCATGTGGATGATGTAGCCCATCCATCAGAGCTGATTGAGTGTGGTCAGTGCTTCGATGCTGGGGTTGTTAGCCTGAGGAAGAACACTGACGTTGGTGCACCTATCCTGCCAATGGATTTGCAGGATCTTGCAAAGGCTGCATTGGTGGCACGTCTCCAGTGCTTTGAGGTGCCTGCTGTATATAGTTCATGTCTCTGAAGCATATAGGAGGGCAGGTATCACTACTGCTCTGTAGACCATAAGCTTGGTGTCGGGTTTGAGGTTCTGGGGCCAGACTTTCAGCTTCATTGTTGCCGATTTTCTCGGCGTTACAGCTGGTTTTCTGCCCTGCGAGAGTTTCCATATAAGTTTTTCAATGGTATTGCCCACATCTGAAGTCGCCCGCCAGGACCAAACCGCCCACGTGCAACGCCAAGAATAACATGTACAGAGGTTGGTGCTGTCCCCCGCATTTCTCTTGGATTTTAGGCGCAGTGAAGATCATAGCACACTGGTTCCGGGCTGGGGGAGTCTCTGAGACGGCCAACTAGCTCATTTTTTATGGTGAAGCCTACCCTATGGAGACGGCATTTTTCTTCTGGTTTACCTTTCCAGAAGAAGGTGCAACCACCACCTTGTTCTTTGAGCTGGCCTTCCCCTGCCTGCTGAGTCTCACTTAGGGCGGCAATGTCGACGTCGAAACGTCTGAGTTCCCGGGCTACAATAGCAGTACGGCATTGCTGTTGCTGTTGGGGTTGTCCATAAGGATGCTGACATTCCAGGTCCCGAACTTCATTTTAAAGGGTGGAAGATGCCCGTGCATGAATTCTTTTAACGTAGGGTGACCATTGCACATCAGCAACCACACCGGCCTGACAGAGCAAGGTCTTGACCCAGTGGCAAATGGATCCAAGACGATTGGAGACCAGGCTCCACTGCATGGGCCAAGAACATACACACAAATATACTCCTACTGTCCTGCTTCCTCCTTCCCACAGGACCTCTCTCCCTGGAATTCATAGGGCGCTGTTGGCCCGTGCTGCTCCTTCCCTGGGCCCACCCCACTGCTGGTTCCTCCACTCCTGGCCGACCCTGACCTTGGCTCTTCCCACTCCTGAGTCCCGACCCCTCTGCTGGGTTCGACCTCACTCCAAGATTCACCACCAATCAGCTACCTGGATATTGGTGACGTCGATTTTTATCGCCCTCTTTGATTTTGTCGCCCTCTTGGGGTGGCTCACACATCCCGGCCCGCAGCAAACGCGCTTCTTTGAAGAGGTGTCCGCTCTTCTTGGCTCCGTCGACGTCGGCGACTGCATTGTCCTCGGGGGGGATTTTAACTGCACCCTCAAGGCGAGGGACCGCTCCGGTGCCCCGCAGTGCATGACGGCGATGGAGAAGTTGAGGGACCTGGTCGGGTCCTTCGACTTGGTGGACGTCTGGCGAAATCTCCACCCCGACTCCAGCGCCTTTACTTGGGTGAGGCCTGGAGTTGGATGGTCTAGAGTCGACCGCCTTTACGTGTTTCGGGCGTACGTTTCCTGCGTCCCGGCGGCCTCCATGCGGCCGGTGCCGTGTTCGGACCACCACCTGGTGTGGGCGGAGCTCGCTTCGCTCCGCGCGAGGACGGGGTCCGCGTACTGGCACTTTAACAACCGGCTGCTGGAGGACGTGCGGTTCCAGGACTCGTTCCGTCGATTCTGGTCCGACTGGAGAAGGAAGCAGGGGGGCTTCCCCTCCTTGAGGCTATGGTGGGACGTGGGCAAGGCTCACGTCCGCGTCTTCTGTCAAGAGTATGCGAGGGGGTCGACCAAGAGGCGGGCGGCCAGAGTCGGGCGCCTAGAAAAAGAGGTGCTCGACCTGGAAGCCCGTCTCGGTCAAGTCGTCCAGGACCCGGCCCTGCGGACGGTGTACGAAGCGAAGAAGGCCGCGCTGAAGGACCTGCAGCTCGTCGGGTCCCGAGGCGCGTTCGTGAGGTCGCGGATCCGGTTCCTACGGGATCTGGACCACGGTTCCCCCTTCTTCTACTCGCTGGAAAAAAGGCAGAGTGTCCGTAAGCAGCTCTTGACGCTGCTGGCCGACGACGGCTCTCTCGTCTCGGATCCGGAGGGCGTCAACAACAGGGTCCGTGAATATTACGGGGCTCTGTTCTCTCCGGATCCGTCCAGCGAGGAAGCGCGTAGAACATCCATCTGGTCCGGGACCTCATCCATTGTTCCCAGGAGGCTGGTCTGTCGGTCGCCTTCCTATCCCTCGACCAAGAGAAGGCGTTCGACAGGGTGGATCACGACTATCTGCTCGGAACTCTGCGCGCTTTCGGGTTCGGGACGCATTTCATCGCCCGGATCCGACTTTTGTACGCCGCCGCGGAGTGTCTGATTAAGGTTAACGGGTCCTTGACGGCGCCCCTTCGCTTTAGGAGAGAGGTGCGCCAGGGATGCCCCATGTCCGGCCAGTTATACGCCGTTTGCGTGGAGCCTTTCCTGCGCCTCTTGCGGACGAGGTTGACGGGACTGGCTCTGCAAGGGCCGGGCGTGGAGGTCGTCCTCTCGGCTTACGCCGATGACGTGCTCCTCGCGATAGAGGATCCCGCTGACCTGCGGAGGATGCGTGAGTGCCAGGAGATTTACTCGGCCGCGTCCTCCGCCAGGATCAACTGGGAGAAATGTTCCGGACTCCTGGTGGGTCAGTGGCGGGTGGACTCCCTGCCGGAGGAGCTCAGGCCTTTTGCCTGGAGCACGACCCATCTCCTCTATCTGGGAGTCTACCTTAGCCCCGACGAGGGAGCCTGGCCGGCGAACTGGCAGGAGCTGGAGGCCAAGGTCGCCGCTCGCCTAGGGCGCTGGACAGGACTGCTCCGAGTGCTGTCCTACAGGGGTCGAGCGCTAGTCATAAACCAGCTGGTGGCCGCAATGCTGTGGTACCGGCTGGTCACTTTGACCCCTCCCCCTGCGTTTGTCGCCAAGATACAGAAGAAGCTGGTGGACTTCTTCTGGAACAACAGGAAGCACTGGGTCTCTGCTGCGGTCTTGAGTCTCCCGCTTGAGGAGGGCGGTCAGTCGTTGGTGTGCGTCAGCGCCCAGCTCGCGACTTTCCGTCTTCAGACCCTGCAGAGATACCTTTACGTCGAGCCCCCTCCTAGGTGGTGCGCTCTGGCGAGGTATTTCTTCCGCCAGCAGCTCGACCTCAATTATGACACGCAGCTCCTGTTTGTGAACTTGGGGGGTGCCAGGACCGCCCTCCGGGAGCTGCCTGTCTTTTACAGGGAACTCATCAGGGTCTGGAACAAAGTCTCCACCAAGCGCAGCTCTCCGCCGGCTGGAGTGGCGGCCGTCCTGCAGGAACCGCTGCTCGGGAATCCGTACCTCCACGGCCGAGGCTTTATGTGGCGGTCGGAAGAGAGGGCTGTGGCTGGTGAGGTGACCAGGGTCAGGGACCTGCTCGATGGCGGAGGAGCGGGCTGGATGGCGCCAGACACGCTGGCGCGGCGCCTAAATTCTGCCAACGTCCGCCACGCGGCCGATGCCATCGAGTCGCTAAAAACAGCTCTGGGCCCTGACTCCGTTAGGTGCATCGAGGAGGCTCCAGCACGTGGGGAGATCCCGTCCGAACTGACCCCCGTCCGGACGGAATTCCTCATCGGCGCCAAACCCCGGAACCTCCCTCGGGGGCCGGCGCCTCACAACTTGAGCCGCCTCGGGGAAATCCCCTCCGTGCCTTTCAGTTCCGCGCGGAGGGTTTTCCTGTACGGGCTGCTCCTGCACACCCTCAACTTTGCCATCCTCGCCGGCCGTCCGGACACGCCATGGCGTACCATCTTGCCGTCCGGAGGAGGCGGGGGTCCCCGATGGAGGGCACTCTACGCAGGGGTCCTCCCACTATTCATCGGGGACTTGGCCTGGAGGGTGGTGCACGGAGCAGTGCCGTGCAATAAATTTTTAAGCCGGTTCACGGACTCCCAGGCCGCCTGCAATTTCTGCGGTCTGGAAGAGTCCGTGTTCCATGTTTTTATGGAATGCACAAGGTTGCAGCCCCTGTTTTATTATTTGAAGGGGCTGCTCCTGAAATTCTGGCTGCACTTCAGTCCCACTCTCCTGATCTTTGGGCACCCTGTGCGGGGGGGAGCGGGTAGGTCCGAAGGCCTCCTCGTAGGACTGCTCCTGGGCACGGCCAAGGGTGCCATCAGCCGGTCCAGGCAGCGGGCGGTCGAGGGGGTCGTTCAACCTGACTGCCTGCCTCTCTTCCGCTCTTACATCCGGTCCAGGGTGTCCTTGGAGATGGAGCACGCGGTGTCCACCGGTACGCTCGCGGCCTTCCGCGAGAGGTGGGCACCGGAGGGACTGGAGTGCATCATCACGCCCGGCAACCAAATTTTAATTTGATTTTACGTTTTAAAGTTAATTTGTTTTAATTGCCGGTGCTTTTAGTGTCCCCTTCCCTTTTATAGGGGGCACTGGGGAAAAATTGTGATTTTAGTGCCCAAAAAAAAAAAAGAAAAACACAAAAAAAAAACAAAAAAAAGGGGGGAAAAAAAAAAGGGCCTTGTAAATGTCTGGAGTGTCACCCAGGTCGGGTGGCACCGTTTAATGTTTTATGTTTTGCAGGTGAACTCCAAAAAGAGTTTCAAGCACAAGGACCAATTGTGAAGCAGTGGAGGCGTGTCCTGCTCAGTTGGAGCTGAGCTGCAGAGAGGAGCAGCTAGCAACTTGAGCTCCTGCCTGGAGAGCCCTGAGACCAGCCCAGGAAGAGAAGGAAGGAAGGGGCTTCACCACCAATTTTACCCAGAGGGAGAGGAGGAGAACAGAAAACATTTCAAAATTTTTTACCATTCTGCAAGGAGTTGGAGAGAGGGGGAAAAGACCAACAACATCCAGTGTGGAAGGAGGGAGACTCTACATTCTACAGGTGGGTGTGGGTGCATTTCCCAAAAAGACTTTGTTGTATCGGTGGGGGGAGGAAAGAAGACCACTGAGGGCCGGAACATCGCGGGGGGTGTGTGTGTGTGTGTGGTAGTGTGCGTGGGGGCCGTGCTTACAACTAGGCCCCCCCCCACAATTGGAACCCCCCCCACCCCCCCACATTTGCCTAGCCTGGGATAGCTGGAGCTACCAGGCTGAAGATTTACCCAATTAACATCGTTAGGAGTGCGTGCCTGGTGGCTCTAGCTACCCCAGGTGAAGACATCTTCTCCCCCCACCTGAAGACCAACCCAAAGACTGTGCTTGTGTGTTTTGCCATCTGGGGAGTGCACCCACCCACACCCCCCTCTCTCTCTCTCCGTTACTCTGTTTCTCCCCTCTCTCTCTGAGAACCCTTTTCTTCCTAATTTAAAAAAAAACAATTAAGACAACTGAGCAGAGGGAGCAAGGCCTCTCCCCAATTGCCAACGAGGGGAGAGGTGCCTCGTTAAGGGCTCCTCTGCTCAGTTAATATACGAGGCCATTAAAGACCATTAAGGCCTGTGACTTTGGGGTGGGTGTAGCCCTTAAAGGGACCCCGTGATGGCGACCCCATCCACGCCGGTGGCAGGGCCAGCGAAGACGTATGTGCAGGTGGCAACCGCTTCCACGGCACCTCCTGCGCCACCCGCTGCCCTGCCACCGTTCAGACTTATAACCAGGAAACACGGGGTCAAGAGCTACACTCACCCCACAATGAGCATCGAGGAGTGCGTGCGGGCGATGGCTGGGGTAGTCGGCCCCTCGGCCATTGTCGCAGCCTCCAAGATGTCTGGGAAGGCTGTGTTCTTCCTGGGGTCGGAGCGAGCGGTGTCCCTGGCCCTCGAAAGGGGGCTCACGGTGGGCGGGACGTTCCTGCCGGTGGATCCTCTCGAGGCCACCGCGCAGAGGGTCATCGTGTCGAACGTCCCGCCCTTTGTTCCCGCTGAGCTCCTCCTCCCTCACCTACACCAACTGGGGGAGGTAAGGTCGGGGATCAACCCCATACCGCTCGGCCTCGGAGAACAGCCTGCGCCACGTGTTCTCCTTCCGCCGCCAGCTCTTTGTCCGGCTGGCGCGGGAGGAGACGACGGAGGGAAGTTTTAATGTGGTGCACGAGGGGACTGCCTACCGCGTCTTCTGGACGTCGGACGGCGTGCGGTGCCATGCCTGCAGGGAGGTGGGGCATGTTCGCAAGAACTGCCCCGCCTCCAAGGCCGCCAAACCACCGAAGGCGGCCAAGGCTGGCGCCGCCGTCACCCCTCCCCCTAGTTGCGTCCGCGTGCCGGGAGCCGTAGGTGCGCGGGCATTGTCGGAGGCCTTTGTTTTCAGGGCCTCCGGCGGGGGGGAGGGAGAGCGTCCGAGCGGAAAGAAGGCGCGGAACAAGAAGAAACATCTAGAGGCGGGTCCCCTCAGTGCGCCAGAAAGATTGACCACCGCGCTCAGCCCAACCCCGTCACCGGCGAGCGCGGGGTGCCCCGAGCCCGTGCCCGAGCCCTTGAACAACACCACAGAGGGGCCCGGGCGCGGGCAAGAAAAGGAAAAGGGGGGGGCGGAGCGGGAGGCCTCGGCAGACATGGAGGTCTCCCTGACTCCGCGCGCCCCCAGGAACAAAAAGAGGCACCGCCCCAATGAGGCGGAGGGGGAACAAAATCCCTCCGCGGAGGAGTCGGTGCCCGCCGCGTGTCCCGCGTCCCCCACCAGCGCCCCCAAATTGCGCTGCAGGCGCGAGGAGTCTTTCCCCGGGGAGGGTGAGGCAGTCGAGGCTGCCCAGCCGCTGCCTCCTGGGGAGGGCGTGGAAGATCTGCCTGTCGTGGGGGGCGTGGGGCCAGAGGAAGAATGCGTAGCCGCCGGGTCGAGCGTCCCGGGGACCGAGGCGGGCGGGGCCGAAAAGGCCAAACCTGAGCCCGCCCAGCCAATACCCAACTTCCCCCGGGATTTGCTCGACTCGGTAGAAACTGAAAAAATGGGAAAGTTTAATGAATCCGTACACGCTGGGCTGGGGGGAGGCGGCGGGGAGGGGGAAGAACAACAACCCTCGCCCCCTACTTTGGAGCTGAGGGACTTGGTGGACCTGGAGAATTTTCTAAACCAGGTCTCTCCGTGTTCCCCGGCTCCTGGGGCGGAGGAGGAACCCCTTCCGCTGTCGCTTCCCGACCCAGCACCAATTTTAAAAGAGCCCAGTGGGGACTCCTCTGCCGACGATCCTGGGGGTGGGATCGGGGCAGAGCCAGGGCCAGATGGAGCGGCCGGGCCATTTGCCGTACCTCGTGCGGTCGACGGGCCGGCTGCTAGCGGCGACCTCCCGGAGGGGGACGGGGACTCGGTGGAGGACGCGGGTGAAGATCTCGAGTCCATCGCCAGTGAGGCGGTGGATCTGCTCGCGGCCGCCACTGAGACCCTCCTCATTCCCGCAGAGGAACTCCTGGACTTTTTGGTCCAGTGCCGGGGTCGCCGCGACCAAGCCCGTCTGGCCCTGGAAAGATGGTCCGTGCCGGGGCTGCTCGTCGCGTCCGTCCGCGCCGCCGCTAAAACCATGGCCGCGGGCGGGCCCTTATTAAAGGCTCAAGGCCTTGAGCTGCGCCGGCTCAAAAAGTTCCTCGCTGGGCTGCTGAAGGAGCGGAGTTCAACAAAAGACTCCGCTCCCTCCCCCACAATAGGTTAAGGTAGAGGTTGCACTATGCTTTTGCCATGAAGATAACCATAGCCAGCCTCAACATCAACGGCGGCAGAGGGGCACGCCGTAGATTTGACAATTTTTCGCTCCTGCGGGAGGGGAAATATGCGATGTGCTTCCTGCAAGAAACCCACACCGTTCCGGGAGACGAAGCCACGTGGCTCCTGGAATGGCAAGGAGAGGTCCGCATGAGCCACCTCACCGCCATTTCTAGTGGGGTGGCCATCTTGCTGGGCCCGCATTTTCAGCCGGAGATCTTGGGGGTCGAGGAGCCCGTGCCAGGCCGCTTGCTGCACGTAACGGTTCGCCTGGGGGACGTGCCGCTCCATCTCGTGAACGTGTACGCCCCTCATCCCGGCCCGCAGCAAAGGCGCTTCTTTGAAGAGGTGTCCGCTCTTCTTGGCTCCGTCGACGTCGGCGACTGCATTGTCCTCGGGGGGGATTTTAACTGCACCCTCGAGGCGAGGGACCGCTCCGGTGCCCCGCAGTGCATGACGGCGATGGAGAATTTGAGGGACCTGGTCGGGTCCTTCGACTTGGTGGACGTCTGGCGAAATCTCCACCCCGACTCCAGCGCCTTTACTTGGGTGAGGCCTGGAGTTGGATGGTCTAGAGTCGACCGCCTTTACGTGTCTCGGGCGTACGTTTCCTGCGTCCCGGCGGCCTCCATGCGGCCGGTGCCGTGTTCGGACCACCACCTGGTGTGGGCGGAGCTCGCTTCGCTCCGCGCGAGGACGGGGTCCGCGTACTGGCACTTTAACAACCGGCTGCTGGAGGACGTGCGGTTCCAGGACTCGTTCCGTCGATTCTGGTCCGACTGGAGAAGGAAGCAGGGGGGCTTCCCCTCCTTGAGGCTATGGTGGGACGTGGGCAAGGCTCACGTTCGCGTCTTCTGTCAAGAGTACGCGAGGGGGTCGACCAAGAGGCGGGCGGCCAGAGTCGGGCGCCTAGAAAAAGAGGTGCTCGACCTGGAAGCCCGTCTCGGTCAAGTCGTCCAGGACCCGGCCCTGCAGACGGTGTACGAAGTGAAGAAGGCCGCGCTGAAGGACCTGCAGCTCGTTGGGTCCCGAGGCGCGTTCGTGAGGTCGCGGATCCGGTTCCTGCGAGATCTGGACCGCGGCTCCCCCTTCTTCTACTCGCTGGAAAAAAGGCAGAGTGTCCGTAAGCAGCTCTTGACGCTGCTGGCCGACGACGGCTCTCTCGTCTCGGATCCGGAGGGCGTCAACAACAGGGCCCGTGAATATTACGGGGCTCTGTTCTCTCCGGATCCGTCCAGCGAGGAAGCGCGTAGAGTTTTGTGAGAGGACCTGCCGAAGGTCAACCCGGAGGGCGCCGAAAATCTGGAAGCTCCGCTAAGCCTGGCGGAGCTGACCGGTGCCCTCACCCGGCTCTCGAGGGGAAAATCCCCGGGGCTGGACGGGCTGACCGTGGAGTTCCACAGGGCGTTCTGGGACGTCCTGGGGAGCGACTACGCGCGGGTCCTGGGGGAAAGTCTGGCGACCGGGGAGATGCCCCTCTCTTGGCGCAGGGCAGTCATCGTCCTGCTGCCTAAGAAGGGCGATCTCCGCCTCCTTAAGAACTGGCGCCCTGTCTCCCTCCTCAGCACGGACTACAAAATCTTCGCCAGGGCGATGTCTGCTCGCCTTGGTGCCGTGCTGGACCACATGATCCACCCCGACCAGTCCTACACGGTCCCGGGCCGGACAATCCACGATAACATCCATCTGGTCCGGGACCTCATCCATTGTTCCCAGGAGGCTGGTCTGTCGGTCGCCTTCCTATCCCTCGACCAAGAGAAGGCGTTCGACAGGGTGGATCACGACTATCTGCTCGGAACTCTGCGCGCTTTCGGGTTCAGGACGCATTTCGTCGCCCGGATCCGACTTTTGTACGCCGCCGCGGAGTGTCTGATTAAGGTTAACGGGTCCTTGACGGCGCCCCTTCGCTTTAGGAGAGGGGTGCGCCAGGGATGCCCCATGTCCGGCCAGTTATACGCCGTTTGCGTGGAGCCTTTCCTGCGCCTCTTGCGGACGAGGTTGACGGGACTGGCTCTGCAAGGGCCGGGCGTGGAGGTCGTCCTCTCGGCTTACGCCGATGACGTGCTCCTCGCGATAGAGGATCCCGCTGACCTGCGGAGGATGCGTGAGTGCCAGGAGATTTACTCGGCCGCGTCCTCCGCCAGGATCAACTGGGAGAAATGTTCCGGACTCCTGGTGGGTCAGTGGCGGGTGGACTCCCTGCCGGAGGAGCTCAGGCCTTTTGCCTGGAGCACGACCCATCTCCTCTATCTGGGAGTCTACCTTAGCCCCGACGAGGGAGCCTGGCCGGCGAACTGGCAGGAGCTGGAGGCCAAGGTCGCCGCTTGCCTAGGGCGCTGGACAGGACTGCTCCGAGTGCTGTCCTACAGGGGTCGAGCGCTAGTCATAAACCAGCTGGTGGCCGCAATGCTGTGGTACCGGCTGGTCACTTTGACCCCTCCCCCTGCGTTTGTCGCCAAGATACAGAAGAAGCTGGTGGACTTCTTCTGGAACAACAGGAAGCACTGGGTCTCTGCCGCGGTCTTGAGTCTCCCGCTTGAGGAGGGCGGTCAGTCGTTGGTGTGCGTCAGCGCCCAGCTCGCGACTTTCCGTCTTCAGACCCTGCAGAGATACCTTTACGTCGAGCCCCCTCCTAGGTGGTGCGCTCTGGCGAGGTATTTCTTCCGCCAGCAGCTCGACCTCAATTATGACACGCAGCTCCTGTTTGTGAACTTGGGGGGTGCCAGGACCGCCCTCCGGGAGCTGCCTGTCTTTTACAGGGAACTCATCAGGGTCTGGAACAAAGTCTCCACCAAGCGCAGCTCTCCGCCGGCTGGAGTGGCGGCCGTCCTGCAGGAGCCGCTGCTCGGGAATCCGTACCTCCACGGCCGAGGTTTCATGTGGCGGTCGGAAGAGAGGGCTGTGGCTGGTGAGGTGACCAGGGTCAGGGACCTGCTCGATGGCGGAGGAGCGGGCTGGATGGCGCCAGACACGCTGGCGCGGCGCCTAAACTCTGCCAACGTCCGCCACGCGGCCGATGCCATCGAGTCGCTAAAAACAGCTCTGGGCCCTGACTCCGTTAGGTGCATCGAGGAGGCTCAGGCACGTGGGGAGATCCCGTCCGAACTGACCCCCGTCCGGACGGAATTCCTCATCGGCGCCAAACCCCGGAACCTCCCTCGGGGGCCGGCGCCTCACAACTTGAGCCGCCTCGGGGAAATCCCCTCCGTGCCTTTCAGTTCCGCGCGGAGGGGTTTCCTGTACGGGCTGCTCCTGCACACCCTCAACTTTGCCATCCTCGCCGGCCGTCCGGACACGCCATGGCGTACCATCTTGCCGTCCGGAGGAGGCGGGGGTCCCCGATGGAGGGCACTCTACGCAGGGGTCCTCCCACTATTCATCGGGGACTTGGCCTGGAGGGTGGTGCACGGAGCAGTGCCGTGCAACAAATTTTTAAGCCGGTTCACGGACTCCCAGGCCGCCTGCAATTTCTGCGGTCTGGAGGAGTCCGTGTTCCATGTTTTTATTGAGTGCACAAGATTGCAGCCCCTGTTCCATTATTTGAAGGGGCTGCTCCTGAAATTCTGGCTGCACTTCAGTCCCACTCTCCTGATCTTTGGGCACCCTGTGCGGAGGGGAGCGGGTAGGTCCGAGGGCCTCCTCGTAGGACTGCTCCTGGGCACGGCCAAGGGTGCCATCAGCCGGTCCAGGCAGCGGGCGGTCGAGGGGGTCGTTCAACCTGACTGCCTGCCTCTCTTCCGCTCTTACATCCGGTCCAGGGTGTCCTTGGAGATGGAGCACGCGGTGTCCACCGGTACGCTCGCGGCCTTCCGCGAGAGGTGGGCACCGGAGGGACTCGAGTGCATCATCACGCCCGGCAACCAAATTTTAATTTGATTTTACGTTTTAAAGTTTAATTTGTTTTAATTGCCGGTGCTTTTAGTGTCCCCCTCTCCTTTTATAGGGGGCACTGGAAAAAAGGAAAAATTTGATTTTAGTGCCCAAAAAAAAAAAAAACCACAAAAAAAACCCCCAAAAAAACAAAAAAGGGCCTTGTAAATGTCTTGTGTGTGTCATCCAGGTCGGGTGGCACGGATACATGTTTTATGTTTTGCAGGTTAACTCAAAAGAGTTTCAAGCACAAGGACCAATTGTGAAGCAGTGGAGGCGTGTCCTGCTCAGTTGGAGCTGAGCTGCAGAGAGGAGCAGCTAGCAACTTGAGCTCCTGCCTGGAGAGCCCTGAGACCAGCCCAGGAAGAGAAGGAAGGAAGGGGCTTCACCACCAACTTTACCCAGAGGGAGAGGAGGAGAACAGAAAACTTTGAACAACTTTACCATTTCTGCAAAGAGTTGGAGAGAGGGGGAAAAGACAAACAACATCCAGTGTGGAAGGAGGGAGACTCTACTATCTCTACAGGTGGGTGTGGGTGCATTTCCCAAAAAGACTTTGTTGTATCGGTGGGGGGAGGAAAGAAGACCACTGAGGGCCGGAACATCGCGGGGGGTGTGTGTGTGTGTGGTAGTGTGTGTGGGGGCCTTGCTTACAACTGGGCCCCCCCCCCACAATTGGAACCCCCCCCACCCCCCACATTTGCCTAGCCTGGGATAGCTGGAGCTACCAGGCTGAAGATTGTTTTCTTAATCACCCAATTAAAGATCGTTAGTAGTGTGAGCCTGGTGGCTCCAGCTACCCCAGGTGAAGACATCTTCTCCCCCCACCTGAAGACCACCCCAGAGACTTTTTGTTTTGCCATCTGGGGAGTGCACCCACCCACAGCTGCGAGGGGAGACCTGCCCTTGCAGCCCCACCCCCCCCTTCCCACCCCCCTCTCTCTTTCTCTGTTACACTGTTTCTCCCCTCTCTCTCTGAGAGCCCTTCCTTCCAAATTTAATTTAAAAAAAAACCAATTAAGACAACTGAGCAGAGGGAGCAAGGCCCCTCCCCAATTGCCAACTAGGGGCGAGGTACCTCGTTAAGAGCTCCTCTGCTTCAGTCTTTTAGATAAGAGGCCTAATTAAGACCATTAAGGCCTGTGACTTTGGGGTGGGTGTAGCCCTTAAAGGGACCCCGAAGATGGCGACCCCATCCACGCCGGTGGTAGGGCCAGCAAGGACGTATGCGCAGGCGGTGTCCACATCCACGGCACCTCCTGCGCCACCCGCTGCCCTGCCACCATTTAGATTAATTACTAAAAAACACGGGGTCAAGAGCTACACTCACCCCACAATGACCATCGAGGAGTGCGTGCGGGCGATGGCTGGGGTAGTCGGCCCCTCGGCCATTGTCGCAGCCTCCAAGATGTCTGGGAAGGCCGTGTTCTTCCTGGGGTCGGAGCGGGCGGTGTCCCTGGCCCTTGAAAAGGGGCTCACGGTGGGCGGGACGTTCCTGCCGGTGGACCCTCTCGAGGCCACCGCGCAGAGGGTCATCATTTCAAACGTCCCGCCCTTTGTTCCCGCTGAGCTCCTCCTCCCTCACCTACACCAACTTGGGGAGGTAAGGTCGGGGATCAACCCCATACCGCTCGGCCTCAGGGAGAACAGCCTGCGCCACGTGTTCTCCTTCCGCCGCCAGCTCTTTGTCCGGCTGGCGCGGGAGGAGACGACGGAGGGGAACTTTAATGTGGTGCACGAGGGGACTGCCTACCGCGTCTTCTGGACGTCGGACGGCGTGCGGTGCCATGCCTGCAAGGAGGTGGGGCATGTTCGTAAGAACTGCCCCGCCTCCAAGGCCGCCAAACCACCGAAGGCGGCCAAGGCTGGCGCCGCCGCCACCCCTCCCCCTAGTTGCGTCCGCGTGCCGGGAGCCATGGGTGCGCGGGCATCGTCGGAGGCCTTTGTTTTCAGGGCCTCCGGCGGGGGGGAGGGAGAGCGTCCGAGCGGAAAGAAGGCGCGGAAGAAGGATAAACATCTAGAGGCGGGTCCCCTCGGTGCGCCGGAAAGTTTGACCACCGCGCTCAGCCCAACCCAGTCACCGGCGAGCGCGGGGTGCCCCGAGCCCGTGCCCGGGCCCTTGAATAACACCACAGAGGGGCCCGGGCGCGGGCAAGAAAAGAAAAAGGGGGGGGCGGAGCGGGAGGCCTCGGCAGACATGGGGGTCTCCCTGCCTCCGCGCGCCCCCAGGAACAAAAGGAGGCACGGCTCCGATGAGACGGAGGGGGAACAACATCCCTCCGTGGAGGAGTTGGTGCCCGCCGCGTGTCCCGCGTCCCCAACCAGCGCCCCCAAGCAGCGCCGTAGGCGGGAGGAGTCTGTCCCCGGGGAGGGTGAAACAGTTGAGGCTGCCCAGCCTCTGCCTCCCGGGGATGGAGTGGAAGATCTGCCTGTCGTGGGGGGCGTGGGGACCGCGGAGGAATGCGTAGCCGCCGGGCCGGGCGTCCCGGGGACTGAGGCGGGCGAGGCCGAAAAGGCCGAACCTGAACCCGCCCAGCCAATACCCAACTTCCCCCGGGAGTCGCTCGACCCGGCAGAAACACAAACTATTAAATATGACACTGTAAATGCTGGGCCGGGGGGTGGCAGCGGGGAGGGGGAGGAACACCCACCCTCGCCTCTTACTTTGGAGCTGGAGCACTTGGGGAGCCTGGGGATTTCCTATGGCCGGGTCTCTCCTTGTTCTCCGGTTCCTGGGGCGGGGGGGGAACCCCTTCCGCTGTCATTTCCCGACCCAGCACCATTTTTAAAAGAGCCCAGTGGGGACTCCTCTGCCGACGATCCTGGGGGTGGGATCGGGGCAGTGCCAGGGCCGGTTGGAGCGGCCGGTTCATTTGCCGTACCTTGTGCGGTCGATGGGCTGGCTGCTGGCGGCCACCTCCCGGAGGAGGACGGGGACTCGGTGGGGGACGCGGGTGAAGACCTAGAGACCACCGCCAGCGAGGCGGTGGATCTGCTCGCAGCCGCCGCCGAGACCATCCTCATTCCTGCAAAGGAACTCCGGGACTTTTTGGCCCAGAGCCGGGGTCGCTGCAACCAAGCCCGACTGGCCCTGGAAAAATGGTCCGAGCCAGAGCTGATCAAGGCATCCGTCCGCGCCGCCGTCAAAACCTTGGCCGCGGGCGGGCCCCTGACAAAGGCGCAACACCTTGAGCTGCGCGAGCTCGAGGGACTCCTCGCTGGGCTGCGGAGGGAGCGGAGTTCAACAAAAGACTCCGCTCCCTCCCCCACAATAGGTTAAGGTAGAGGTTGCACTATGCTTTTGCCATGAAGATAACCATAGCCAGCCTCAACATCAACGGCGGCAGAGGGGCACGCCGTAGATTTGACAATTTTTCGCTCCTGCGGGAGGGGAAATATGCGGTGTGCTTCCTGCAAGAAACCCACACCGTTCCTGGCGACGAAGCCACGTGGCTCCTGGAATGGCAAGGAGAGGTCCGCATGAGCCACCTCACCGCCATTTCTAGTGGGGTGGCCATCTTGCTGGGCCCGCATTTTCAGCCGGAGATCTTGGGGGTCGAGGAGCCCGTGCCAGGCCGCTTGCTGCACGTAACGGTTCGCCTGGGGGATGTGCCGCTCCATCTCGTGAACGTGTACGCCCCTCATCCCGGCCCGCAGCAAACGCGCTTCTTTGAAGAGGTGTCCGCTCTTCTTGGCTCCGTCGACGTCGGCGACTGCATTGTCCTCGGGGGGGATTTTAACTGCACCCTCGAGGCGAGGGACCGCTCCGGTGCCCCGCAGTGCATGACGGCGATGGAGAAGTTGAGGGACCTGGTCGGGTCCTTCGACTTGGTGGACGTCTGGCGAAATCTCCACCCCGACTCCAGCGCCTTTACTTGGGTGAGGCCTGGAGTTGGATGGTCTAGAGTCGACCGCCTTTACGTGTCTCGGGCGTACGTTTCCTGCATCCCGGCGGCCTCCATGCGGCCGGTGCCGTGTTCGGACCACCACCTGGTGTGGGCGGAGCTCGGTTCGCTCCGCGCGGGGACGGGGTCCGCGTACTGGCACTTTAACAACCGGCTGCTGGAGGACGTGCGGTTCCAGGACTCGTTCCGTCGATTCTGGTCCGACTGGAGAAGGAAGCAGGGGGGCTTCCCCTCCTTGAGGCTATGGTGGGACGTGGGCAAGGCTCACGTCCGCGTCTTCTGTCAAGAGTACGCGAGGGGGTCGACCAAGAGGCGGGCGGCCAGAGTCGGGCGCCTAGAAAAAGAGGTGCTCGACCTGGAAGCCCGTCTCGGTCAAGTCATCCAGGACCCGGCCCTGCGGACGGTGTACGAAGCGAAGAAGGCCGCGCTGAAGGACCTGCAGCTCGTCGGGTCCCGAGGCGCGTTCGTGAGGTCGCGGATCCGGTTCCTGCGGGATCTGGACCGCGGCTCCCCCTTCTTATACTCGCAGGAAAAAAGGCAGAGTGTCCGTAAGCAGCTCTTGACGCTGCTGGCCGACGACGGCTCTCTCGTCTCGGATCCGGAGGGCGTCAACAACAGGGTCCGTGAATATTACGGGGCTCTGTTCTCTCCGGATCCGTCCAGCAAGGAAGCGCGTAGAGTTTTGTGGGAGGACCTGCCGAAGGTCAGCCCGGAGGGCGCCGAAAATCTGGAAGCTCCGCTAAGCCTGGCGGAGCTGACCGGTGCCCTCACCCGGCTCTCGAGGGGAAAATCCCCGGGGCTGGACGGGCTGACCGTGGAGTTCCACAGGGCGTTCTGGGACGTCCTGGGGAGCGACTACGCGCGGGTCCTGGGGGAAAGTCTGGCGACCGGGGAGATGCCCCTCTCTTGGCGCAGGGCAGTCATCGTCCTGCTGCCTAAGAAGGGCGATCTCCGCCTCCTTAAGAACTGGCGCCCGGTCTCCCTCCTCAGCACGGACTACAAAATCTTCGCCAGGGCGATGTCTGCTCGCCTTGGTGCCGTGCTGGACCACATGATCCACCCCGACCAGTCCTACACGGTCCCGGGCCGGACAATCCACGATAACATCCATCTGGTCCGGGACCTCATCCATTGTTCCCAGGAGGCTGGTCTGTCGGTCGCCTTCCTATCCCTCGACCAAGAGAAGGCGTTCGACAGGGTGGATCACGACTATCTGCTCGGAACTCTGCGCGCTTTCGGGTTCGGGACGCATTTCGTCGCCCGGATCCGACTTTTGTACGCCGCCGCGGAGTGTCTGATTAAGGTTAACGGGTCCTTGACGGCGCCCCTTCGCTTTAGGAGAGGGGTGCGCCAGGGATGCCCCATGTCCGGCCAGTTATATACTGTTTGCGTGGAGCCTTTCCTGCGCCTCTTGCGGACGAGGTTGACGGGACTGGCTCTGCAAGGGCCGGGCGTGGAGGTCGTCCTCTCGGCTTACGCCGATGACGTGCTCCTCGCGGTAGAGGATCCCGCTGACCTGCGGAGGATGCGTGAGTGCCAGGAGATTTACTCGGCCGCGTCCTCCGCCAGGATCAACTGGGAGAAATGTTCCGGACTCCTGGTGGGTCAGTGGCGGGTGGACTCCCTGCCGGAGGAGCTCAGGCCTTTTGCCTGGAGCACGACCCATCTCCTCTATCTGGGAGTCTACCTTAGCCCCGACGAGGGAGCCTGGCCGGCGAACTGGCAGGAGCTGGAGGCCAAGGTCGCCGCTCGCCTAGGGCGCTGGACAGGACTGCTCCGAGTGCTGTCCTACAGGGGTCGAGCGCTAGTCATAAACCAGCTGGTGGCCGCAATGTTGTGGTACCGACTGGTCACTTTGACCCCTCCCCCTGCATTTGTCGCCAAGATACAGAAGAAGCTGGTGGACTTCTTCTGGAACAACAGGAAGCACTGGGTCTCTGCCGCGGTCCTGAGTCTCCCGCTTGAGGAGGGCGGTCAGTCGTTGGTGTGCGTCAGCGCCCAGCTCGCGACTTTCCGTCTTCAGACCCTGCAGAGATACCTTTACGTCGAGCCCCCTCCTAGGTGGTGTGCTCTGGCGAGGTATTTCTTCCGCCAGCAGCTCGACCTCAATTATGACACGCAGCTCCTGTTTGTGAACTTGGGGGGTGCCAGGACCGCCCTCCGGGAGCTGCCTGTCTTTTACAGGGAACTCATCAGGGTCTGGAACAAAGTCTCCACCAAGCGCAGCTCTCCGCCGGCTGGAGTGGCGGCCGTCCTGCAGGAACCGCTGCTCGGGAATCCGTACCTCCACGGCCGAGGTTTTATGTGGCGGTCGGAAGAGAGGGCTGTGGCTGGTGAGATGACCAGGGTCAGGGACCTGCTCGATGGCGGAGGAGCGGGCTGGATGGCGCCAGACACGCTGGCGCGGCGCCTTAATTCTGCCAACGTCCGCCACGCGGCCGATGCCATCGAGTCGCTAAAAACAGCTCTGGGCCCTGACTCCGTTAGATGCATCGAGGAGGCTCAAGCACGTGGGGAGATCCCGTCCGAACTGACCCCCGTCCGGACGGAATTCCTCATCGGCGCCAAACCCCGGAACCTCCCTCGGGGGCCGGCGCCTCACAACTTGAGCCGCCTCGGGGAAATCCCCTCCGTGCCTTTCAGTTCCGCGCGGAGGGGTTTCCTGTACGGGCTGCTCCTGCACACCCTCAACTTTGCCATCCTCGCCGGCCGTCCGGACACGCCATGGCGTACCATCTTGCCGTCCGGAGGAGGCGGGGGTCCCCGATGGAGGGCACTCTACGCAGGGGTCCTTCCAATATTCATTGGGGACTTGGCCTGGAGGGTGGTGCACGGAGCAGTGCCGTGCAACAAATTTTTAAGCCGGTTCACGGACTCCCAGGCCGCCTGCAATTTCTGCGGTCTGGAAGAGTCCGTGTTCCATGTTTTTATGGAATGCACAAGGTTGCAGCCCCTGTTTTATTATTTGAAGGGGCTGCTCCTGAAATTCTGGCTGCACTTCAGTCCCACTCTCCTGATCTTTGGGCACCCTGTGCGGGGGGGAGCGGGTAGGTCCGAAGGCCTCCTCGTAGGACTGCTCCTGGGCACGGCCAAGGGTGCCATCAGCCGGTCCAGGCAGCGGGCGGTCGAGGGGGTCGTTCAACCTGACTGCCTGCCTCTCTTCCGCTCTTACATCCGGTCCAGGGTGTCCTTGGAGATGGAGCACGCGGTGTCCACCGGTACGCTCGCGGCCTTCCGCGAGAGGTGGGCACCGGAGGGACTGGAGTGCATCATCACGCCCGGCAACCAAATTTTAATTTGATTTTACGTTTTAAAGTTTAATTTGTTTTAATTGCCGGTGCTTTTAGTGTCCCCCTCCCCTTTTATAGGGGGCACTGGAAAATTTGATTTTAGCGCCCCAAAAAAAAACAAAAAAACAAAAAAAAAAAGGGGCCTTGAAAATGTCTGCTGTGTCACCCAGGTCGGGTGGCACCATTTAATGTTTTTATGTTTTGCAGGTAAACTCAAAAGAGTTTCATGCACAAGGAGGTACGCTCGCGGCCTTCCGCGAGAGGTGGGCACCGGAGGGACTGGATTGCATCATCACGCCCGGCAACCAAATTTTAATTTGACTTTACGTTTTAAAGTTTAATTTGTTTTAATTGCCGGTGCTTTTAGTGTCCCCCTCTCCTTTTATAGGGGGCACTGGAAAAAGGAAAAAATTTGATTTTAGTGCCGAAAAAAAAAGGGCCTTGTAAATGTCTGGTGTGTCATCCAGGTCGGGTGGCACGGATACATGTTTTATGTTTTGCAGGTAGACTCTAAAAGAGTTTCATGCACAAGGACCCCCAGGTCCCTCTGTAATTTCATGTTGTAATTTCTCTCCATTCAAATAATATTCCCTTTTCCTGTTTTTTTTCCCAAGGTGGATGACCTCACACTTTCCGACATTGTATTCCATCTGCCAAACCTTAGCCCATTCGCTTAACCTATCCAAATCTCTTTGCAGCCTCTCTGTGTCCTCTACACAACCCGCTTTCCCACTAATCTTTGTGTCATCTGCAAATTTTGTTACACTACACTCTGTCCCCTCTTCCAGGTCATCTATGTATATTGTAAACAGTTGTGGTCCCAGCACCGATCCCTGTGGCACACCACTAACCACCGATTTCCAACCCGAAAAGGACCCATTTATCCCGACTCTCTGCTTTCTGTTCGCCAGCCAATTCTCTATCCATGCTAATAAATTTCCTCTGACTCCGCGTACCTCTATCTTCTGCAGTAACCTTTTGTGTGGCACCTTATTGAATGCCTTTTGGAAATCTAAATACACCACATCCATCGGTACACCTCTATCCACCATGCTCGTTATATCCTCAAAGAATTCCAGTAAATTAGTTAAACATGATTTCCCCTTCATGAATCCATGCTGCGTCTGCTTGATTGCACTATTCCTATCTAGATGACCCGCTATTTCTTCCTTAATGATAGTTTCAAGCATTTTCCCCACTACAGATGTTAAACTAACCGGCCAAAAGTTACCTGCCTTTTGTCTGTCCCTTTTTTAAACAGAGGCGTTACATTAGCTGCTTTCCAATCCGATGGTACCTCCCCAGAGTCCAGAGAATTTTGGTAGATTATAACGAATGCATCTGCTATAACTTCCGCCATCTCTTTTAATACCCTGGGATGCATTTCATCAGGACCAGGGGACTTGTCTACCTTGAGTCCCATTAGCCTGTCCAACACTACCCCCCTAGTGATAGTGATTGTCTCAAGGTCCTCCCTTCCCACATTCCTGTGACCAGCAATTTTTGGCATGGTTTTTGTGTCTTCCACTGTGAAGACCGAAGCAAAATAATTGTTTAAAGTCTCAGCCATTTCCACATTTCCCATTATTAAATCCCCCTTCTCATCTTCTAAGGGACCAATATTTACTTTAGTCACTCTCTTCCGTTTTATATATCTGTAAAAGCTTTTACTATCTGTTTTTATATTTTGCGCAATTTTACTTTGGTAATCTATCTTTCCTTTCCTTATCGCTTTCTTAGTCATTCTTTGCTGTCGTTTAAAATTTTCCCAATCTTCTAGTTTCCCACTAACCTTGGCCACCTTACACTTATACGCATTGGTTTTTAATTTGATACTCTCCTTTATTTCCTTGGTTATCCATGGCTGGTTATCCCTTCTCTTACCGCCCTTCTTTTTCACTGTAATATATTTTTGTTGAGCACTATGAAAGAGCTCCTTAAAAGTCCTCCACTTTTCCTCGATTGTGCCACCGTTTAGTCTGTGTTTCCAGTCTACTTTAGCCAACTCTGCCCTCATCCCACTGTCGTCCCCTTTGTTTAAGCATAGTACGCTCATTTGAGACACTACTTCCTCACTCTCAATCTGTATTACAAATTCAACCATACTGTGATCACTCATTCCGAGAGGATCTTTTACGAGGAGATCGTTTATTATTCCTGTCTCATTACACAGGACCAGATCTAAGATAGCTTGCTCCCTTGTAGGTTCTGTAACATACTGTTCTAAGAAACAATCCCGTATGCATTCTATGAATTCCTCCTCAAGGCTACCCCGTGCGATTTGATTTGACCAATCGATATGTAGGTTAAAAATCCCCCATGATTACTGCCGTTCCTTTTACACATGCCTCCATTATTCCCTTGATTATTGCCCGCCCCACTGTGAAGTTATTATTTGGGGGCCTATAAACTATGCCCACCAGTGACTTTTTCCCCTTACTATCTCTAATCTCCACCCACAATGATTCAACATTTTGTTCATTAGAGCCAATATCGTCTCTCACAACTGCCCTGATATCATCCTTTATTAACAGAGCTACCCCACCTCCTTTCACTTCTTGTCTATCTTTCCGAATTGTCAGATACCCCTGTATGTTTAATTCCCAGTCTTGGCCACCCTGCAACCACGTTTCTGTAATGGCCACCAAATCATACCCATTTGTAATGATTTGTGCTGTCAACTCATTTACTTTATTTCGAATGCTGCGTGCGTTTAGGTAGAGTGTTTTAATACTAGTTTTTAAACCATGATTTTTAGTTTTGACCCCTCCTGCAGCCCCTTTATATTCATACATATTGTCCCTTCCTATCACCTTGTGGTTTACATTTACCCCAGTGCGATTCTGCTCTGTTGCCTCCTGCCTTTTGCATTCTTTCTTGGAGTCCTGTTCATCTGAGCTCTCACCCACTCTAACTAGTTCAGAGCCCTCTCCTGGGTTCCGAATACTCCTCGCATTGAGGCACCGAGCTTTCAGGCTTGCCTTTTTATTACACTTTGACTCTTTAGGATTTTGCTGTATAGTGGCCCTTTTTGTTTTTGCCTTGGGTTTCTCTGCCCTCCACTTTTACTCATCTCCTTTCTGTCTTTTGCTTCTGTCTCCATTTTCTTTCCCTCTGTCTCCTTGCATTGGCTCCCATCCCCCTGCCATATTAGATTAACTCCTCACCAACAGCACCAGCAAACACTCCCCCTCGGACATTGGTTCTGGTCCTGCCCAGGTGCAGACCGTCCGGTTTGTACTGGTCCCCACCTCCCCCAGAACCAGTTCCAATGCCCCAGGAATTTGAATCCCTCCCTGCTGCACCACTGCTGAAGCCACGTATTCATCTGAGCTATCCTGCGATTCCTACTCTGACGAGCTCATGGCACTGCTAGCAAAAGAAAAGGTTCAGCATAGACACTGAGGAACCTGAGGAAGAGCTTGAGATGTTATCCGCACCACTGCCAGTGGACGAGCAACAAGGACATTCACCAACATGCACAGTCCCTGTGGCCAGCCCGGACAGGTCGGAATCACCTCAGCTGACAGAGATGCATGCCAAGGCTCAGCCACCAGAGCCCCAACTGCGGCGCTTCACGAGAGAGCGTCGACCACCTGAAAGACTTAACCTGTGACACAAAAAGACGTGAGGGGGGAGGTGATGTCATGTATGCAACCTTCATACAATTATAACCTTCATGTAACTGTAACCTTCATGCAACCACACTGTACACTGTATATATGTCCTGGAAATACACACCTTGACCACAGGGGGTGAACTTGTGGGAGACACTCCTCACCTGGGCACTCAGGTATTTAAAGGGAGGTCCCACGCAGGGTCATCACGTCTTGGTCCTGGGAATAAAGAAAGGTCACGCAGTAACCGTGTCTGCAGTACATGCCTCATGTGATTCAGTAGCAAGGTGCAGGGACACCACAGTTATACTGCTGGCATTTACCTCAGTGACTCTCTGCTCTTACTGCAGTCTGGTTTGTTGCCTGGAGGACTCTCACCTGAAGTTGACCTCCTAGACTAACACTTCCAGTGCTGCATTCAAGAACCTTGGTGCCCTTTCTCTGGCCTGGTGAGCCATTGCTCAGTCTTCTTTTTTATGACAGTAGCCTCTACAAGCAGTTTCAGTACCAGTTACAGGCAGAAGGCACCTCCTCTTTAGGAGGTGCAGACTCTCTTCAAATAGTGCAGGCTAGCTTTAATTGGAGCTAGCCTCATATTAACTTGGGCCCCATGCTGAGCGTTCAGCCACTCAGCAGCGCATTCAGCACTCGGCTGAATGCTGCTATCATGCAACGTGAATGTTACGTGTTGCCTGTAATACTCTGACACAATTTGCTATCGCATCGCAATCCCTGTGTCCATTTTTGGGGGATACCAAATTTCTAGGCCATAAACATTAAAATGAAACAGAAAAAGGAAGCTTATGTAAATGTCAGGTTCATAATACAGTGGAGAATCAAGCAAATTGTGCAGAAGAAAACTCTAAAAGGGGATAAGTAGGGCAAAGAGAGTATATGAGAAAATATTAACTGGTAACATAAAAGGGAACACTAAAGTCTTTTATAAACATATAAATAGTAAAAATAAATCAAAGGAAGGATGAGGCTGATTAGTGAACAGAAAGGAAATCTTGTGGAGGCAGAGGGCATGGCTGAGGTAATAAATGAGTACTTTGCATATGTCTTTCCAAATGAAGAGGATGCTACCAGCATCACAGTAAAGGAGGATGTCGCAGAGAAATTGGATAGGATAAAAAAGATTAAAGGCTGTCAGCGCTCAAAGTAGAAAAGTCACCCAGTCTGGACGGGAAGCTGAGTGAAGTAATGGTGGAAACTGCAGAAGCTCTGGCCACAATCTTTCAATTCTCCTTATATATGGGAGTGGTGCCAGAAGGCTGGAGGGTGGCAAATGTTATACCCGGTTCAACAAACAGAGAGGGATAAACCTGCTCACTACAGGCCAGTCAGCCTAATGTTGGTGGTGGAGAACATTTAGAGACTATAATCCAGGACAAAATTAATTGGCACTTGGAAAAACATGGGTTAATAAATGACAGCCAGCATGAATTTGTTAAAGGCAAATCATGTTTGATTAACTTGATTGATTCTTTGATGAAGTAATGGAGACGATTGATAAAGCTAGTACGGTTGATGTTATGCATATATACTTTCAAAAGGCATTTGATAAAGTATAATAAAATAGATTTGTTAGCAAAATTGAAACCCCTGGGGTTGAAGGGTCAGTGGCAGCATGGATACAAAATTAACTAAGGGACAGAAAACAGAGAGTAGTGGTGAATGGTTGTTTATCAGATTGGAGGGAAGTATACAGTGGTGTCCCCTCGGGGTCGGTATTAGCACCACTGCTCTTTTTGATAAATATTAATGATGTAGACTTGAGTATACAGAACATAATTTCAAAGTTTACAAATGATATGGAGCTCAGAAATGTAGTGAACAGTGAGGAGGATAGTAACAGACGTCAGGAGAACTTAGACAGATTGGTAAAATGGGCAGGCACATGGCAAATTAAATATAATGCAGAGAAATGTAAAGTGATGCATGTTGGAAGGAAGAATGAGGAGAGGCAACATAAACAAAATGGTACAATATTAAAGAGGGGGCAGGAACAGAGAGACCTGGGGTGTATTTACACAAATCTTTGAATATAGCAGGACAAGTTTAGAAGTCTGTTTAAAAAAAAAGTAATATAGTAGGTTGGGCTTTCTATAGAGGCATAGAGTAAAAAAGCATGGAAATTATGCTAAACCTTTGTAAAACACTGGTTAGGCCTCAGCTGCAATTCTGTTCACTATACCTTAGGAAGGATGTCAAGGCCTTGGGGAGGGTGCAGAGATTTACTAGAATGGTACCAGGGGTGAAAGACTTCAGTTATGTGGAGAGACTGGAGAAGCTGGGATTGTTCTCCTTAGAGCAGCAAAGGTTATGGGGAGATTCAAAATCATGAGGAGATTTGATCGAGTAAATAATAAGGAACTATTTACACTGTTGGAGGGATGATAATCTTTTTATTTTAAGATTTAAGGTAAGTGGTAAAAGGACCAGAGGGGAAACAAGGATAATTTTTTTTTACACAGCGTGTTATATGATCTTGAATACACTACCTGAAAAGGTGGTGGAAGCAGATTCAATAGTAATTTTCAAAAGGGAATTGAATAAATACTTGAAGGGGGAAAAATGCTCGGCTATGGGGAAGGAGCAGGGGAGGGAGAATAATTGGATAGCTCTTTCAAAGAGCCGCCACAGGAACGATGGGCACAATGGCCTCCTTCTGTACCAGATTCTATGAACTGGAGATATATGATGATGCTGTTGTTGATCTTCATATCTAATCATAGTTATACTTACTGTTACAGTGGCTTAGAGTACTGTAGCAGCTGCAACAACATTACAGCCTATAAAGGAAAAAGAGCGTTCCTTAATTTCTTTTCATGCTGTTCTTACTCGCCTTCCTCCCCTTCCGGTGCTCCTCAGGTGATTGAATATGCAAACGTATCTGTTAATGGCATAAGCGCTATTCTTTAATTATCCTACTGGGGAGAATGAATGAGTGATTTGCTACAGATTGGTCCGGATTTTGTGTAGATAATAATGATGAGGGTAACAACACTCACTATTATAACAGAGAAAATCGGACAGTAACTTTCGGCATTGCACATGCACAGTTAACTGCAGAAATCCAGAAGTTGCTGTCAGAGATACCCCCAGGCTATGCTGTAAGAGTCCTCACCAATAGGCTTGGCACTGAAATCAATGCAAAGGTATGAAGTTGGGGTAATTACTCATTAGTTCTCCACTAAAGTTGCCAAAAAAAGTTTGGGCTGGTGCATTCAGAAGTATGTGACTTTTTAACAGTGTGATAAGTGATGATTACTGCAAAACAAGATCTCTGGTCATGAGAATTTATTTTTACAAGTGTGGAGTTTCATTCATTCAGAAATTAATTAGTGTTGGAGATTTTTTTTAATAACTTTAAAAAAAATTCTGACTGTCTCTTTTATCTCTCTCTTAATCTCACCTGTATTTCCCAATCTTTATTTCACTTTCTGTATATGATTTAATACTAATTTATACTTCCTGCTTTATACTTTATACTGCTTTATACTTCCTGGTTTAGACTCTGCAGGTGAGGATTCTTCAATCTGATTGGTCGAAGAGTCTCACTGTTCTTTTTCTGCTCACAGATGTCACAGATCCCCTGTAGAGGGCGGACACTGTATCAAATGGCAGATTAGAGCAAGACTCCACTCAAAAGCCTGCAAAAGCAGTTGTCAGCGAGGTGAATGTTGAGTGCCACTCCTTCCCTGCTGACCGCAAAATCCAGGCCAAAGTTTCATGCACATGATGGTTTGTGGTTATGCTGCAATTCAAAACTGTGAAACTCACCCCAATAACCCCTGGCTAGAAAACATAGCAGTGGAGTTTAACATAAGGAACATAAGAAACATAAGAAACATAAGAAGTAGGAGCAGGAGTAGACCATATGGCCGCTCGAGCCTGCTCCGCCATTTAATACAACCATGGCTGATCCGATCATGGACTCAGGTCCACTTCGCTGCCCACTCCCCATAACCCCTTAATCCCTTATCTTAGGATTTAAGCTTCAGTCTCCTGGTTCAGAATCTAATGCAGCACCATCATAGCTATGGCATCTAAAATATATATTTGTCCTAATGTTACATGATGATGTCAGTGCTATTTTGAAAGTCAATGTAAAATGGAATGCTGATTGAGCAGTTCAATGGATAACAATATGATAGCAAAGAGAAAGTTATAATTCTACTGTAACTGAATGTAGCATTCTCCTGAATTGACAGGGTTAAATCTAGTTGACTAAATAATTATTGAAAGCTTGCTGGAGGATTTTTGTTCTATCCTGAGTATTGAACAATCACTCATTGATTGGAACTACCTACTTTATATACTAGTCAGGTATTTGGAGCTTCCTTTTTCTTGACTCCAAGTGTCAAACTAAACTGTTGAGCCTGGCGTTGTACCATACCGTTACCTAGTTATAGTAAAAGATGTGCTTATATGCTTTTAAGATCCAAAGCTAAGTGTACAGACATAAATATATCCATGTGTGAGTACACCTCACTGCCTAAGGCAGATGGTAACAAATAGGATCTTGTGGGATGGTTTATGGAATTGTCCAAGCTTCCAAGGTAGTGCCAATTCAGAGGGATAAGTTCAATTATGCAGATGGAGGATTTTGAAGAAAAGCTGCCACGAAGATTCACAAAGGAATAAGGACAGTAAGAATTTTAAGATGCCAATGTTTCTAATGTAAAATTAAGATGTGAACAGAAGTAGGCATGCAGGTACAGCAGGCAGTAAAGAAAGCAAATGGCATGTTGGCCTTCATAGCGAAAGGATTTGAGTTTAGGAGCAGGGAGGTCTTACAACAGTTCTACAGGACCTTGGTGAGACCACACCTTGAGTATTGTGTGCAGTTTTGGTCTCCTAATCTGAGGAAGGACATTCTTGCTATTGAGGAAGTGCAGTGAAGGTTCACCAGACTGATTCCTGGGATGGCAGGACTGACATATGAAGAAAGACTGGATCGACTGGGCTTATATTCACTGGAATTTAGAAGAATGAGAGGGGATCTCATAGCGGCATATAATATTCTGACGGGATTGGACAGGTTAGATGCAGGAAGAATGTTCCTGATGTTGGGGAAGTCCAGAACTAGGGGTCACAGTCTAAGGATAAGGGGTAAGCCATCAAGGACCAAGATGAGGAGAAACTTTTTCACTCAGAGAATTGTGAACCTGTGGAATTCTCTACCACAGAAAGTTGTTGAGTCCAGTTCATTGGACATATTCAAAAGGGAGTTAGATGTGGCCCTTACGGCTAAAGGGATCAGGGGGTATGGAGAGAAGGCAGGAGTGGGGTACTGAAGTTGCATGATCAGCCATGATCATATTGAATGGTGGTGCAGGCTCGAAGGGCCGAATGGCACCTATTTTCTATGTTTTTATGTTTCTATGTTTCTATGGGCTCATAAAATATGGGCAAATTGCATGATGTCAGAGCTTCTGTTAAACAACATTTCATTGCTTATTTTCAGCTTTTTTTTTAAAGTCTGCCTTTAAAAGACAAGTTGGCTCTTGTGTTGCCTAACTTAGTAGCGAGTGGGATGTGAAAATGAGAAATAATTTGCTTTGGCATTTTAGCCTTTATTGAGTTTCAAAGCTGCAGAGAATCTGTTTCAGTTTGAATCTCATCTCATTGGTGACACGGTTAATTCAATTAGCACACCAAATTATAGGTTCAGTGATCAATTTGATCCGTTCCATTTACAATATATGAGCAGCTGTAAACCTCTAAAAACTTGGATCAAGTATTCATCCCAATAAATAAGCCTTATTTATTATGATATGTCATATATTTAGTGGAAAAGAGTGTTAGAGTTTGTTTATCAGCCAGTCAGTCACTGGGTGTAGTTCCACGAACTGTACTCATGCTGAAGTGAAACCCTACTGTTTCACACACACGACGGTTTGTGGTTATGGCACAACTCAAGCTAGTTTTCAATGGAAAGCCACACACATGGTGGTCTACGGAGCCATCAGTAGTGCTAGATTTCAGTGTACATGCCACTTTGTGGCTTGGTGATTTATAGTGCTGTTGACACAGAGTTACGCACTTTTATTTTAACCCTTTCACTAGTCGATTGGGGATTCTGCTACAGCTGTGATGACTGCACTACATTTAGTTGTAGTTTTTTTATATGACTGCCTATACAGTTCAAAACTTTTTTCACATGCTCTTCTTTCTTAGACTACCATGCACAGTACTTACCAAATTATAGTCATCTGTCATTTAAATATTTTAAACTATGAAAACACCTACTCCATATTAAGCTAGATTTTATACAATATGTTGTCAAATTTATATGATGAGCCAAAGATATCTTTAATTTACTTGCTTTATAAATTAAGGGCTAGAAATTAATTATCGCCCCCGTTTGGGGGTGGTAACATCCGGGAGGCGGGACATTTTGCCCCAGAGTTACTGCCCCCAGATAGAAGTGGAACGCTAAACTCACTTGCTTCCTGGGGCAGTAACGGGGCGCACTCCTCAGCAGCACTTCGCGCTAGGCCATGCAGCACTGCCACGTACAAGGGGCTCTTCCCTCAATTAAGGCGAATAGCCCAAGTTGCATATTCTGCATAAGAGGAACCCACCTACCTGGACCATCGGGGAGCAGGGGTGCCTCGTGATCAGCCTGGCACTCAAGCAGAGTGCCGGGCTAAGCGATCGCGGCACTAACCCCGCCAACAAACCGCGACCGGAGCAACAATGAAAATTGCACTTTTTTTTAAGCAGAAGCTGGGCACCTCCTCTTTAAATTTCACCCCAGTAGCATTTGTGTCTCCTGAAGCTGTCGCTCTTATCGCCTAGTGCAGCTTTAGGAGACAAAACACAATTTAGGGGCCGTGGTGCTACAGACCGATGCGCGTGCCGATGACGTCACGATCTTCGGTGCAGAAGATCGGGGCACAATGCTGTAGCGCTGCCGCTAAACTCCCACCGAATTTAGTGGTAGTCGTTAGCGGTGCTGCACCTGTTTGCAAAGTCATTTGCACCCGGTTAGTGCCCCTGGGGGGCACTAATGGGAGGCGCAAATGGATCCAATTTCTCTCCCGAAGTTCTCACAGCATCACTGGACAAAAGACCTCCATTATAAAGTATGAAACGTTCAGTAAATGAATGGACGAAATGAAGATGCTGCTGAAATTAATTGGACAAAATGTTTATAATATTACCTAGTAGCTTGAGTGATTGAGCACTTGATTCTCGAGCAGAAGAGCACTTTGAGTTTAAGTCCCCGGGTTACCATGCACACATACTTGCTTATGAATAGTAATAGACAAGTAGTAGCTGCCAACTGAACTACCTACACATAACTTGATAGCCTGAGTTATGCAAGTAAAATTGGTTCTACTCTTCATGATGTTTTTCTGTGTTTTTAAGTCAATAATAGTCCGCACGTAGTAAAACTTTACATATTTGAAAACATTTTTTCTTGTGAACATTGAACTGCACTTAACAAAAAGTTATATTTCAGAGCACATTGATTTTAAGACAAAGAGATGGAAGGGCGGTTTTCAACAGCTGGTCGCCTCTTTCTCATTTGAAAAATGGGCTAGCAGCAAAGGATAACCTGTTGGGGACATGGTGAACCTATTTGCCCAGCTGATTACATTTTCAGAAAGGCCTTTAATTGGACAACCAAACCCCCAGGCCCAAAACAGGTGGAGGCAGTTTAAATATGCAAACTGAGGTCCTACCCCGTTGTAGGACCTGGATTACATGCATGGCGCATGCGAGTACCACTCTCTGCAGGCTGTGAGATACCTAACCAGAGGGCCTTGACTTCGATGGAAAGGTCAAATTAGGCAGGGTATATAATGAGTGGCCGATCTGCTATACAGCCCATTTTCCATCACCGCTGGAAGTGAAAATCTCCCCTAATGTACGATTGTGAGAGAAAATCAGAGCAAAAAGAATAAAGTATCTTAAAAATCTGAAAAGAAAATGTGTCTCATGAATGATGCTGTCCATCATCTTTGAACACCTCTCGAAGTGTTTACGGTTTTAATTTGATTTGCACTCAACACATTCAGCACAGGTTGCACAAACACACTTGATTCAAAATGCAACTCTTTTTGAGCCATGCATTTTTCACTACTTACAGGCTGGAGTATATATCCTATATTGTTTTACCTATGTAGCCTTTAAACCAATGGGATACAAATTTGAAAATCTAGATTTTATAGATAAAAGAATGAAAAGAGAAAGATAAATGGAAAAGGCTCTGTCCAGTTTGTAGTGTTTATACTCTTTTTGTTTGTTACAAGACACGAGAGGCACTAGGACCCTGCGGGAGCTATTCACACGCTGCTGTAATCATTCTGCTCATGCTGGTTTGGGGACACCATTTTGGAAGTTGCTATAAAGCACACAGTTAGTTACATTACTCCTGTTGCAGTCTGCCTGTTAATTTATGTGCACAACGTAATTTGGCGACGAGGATTGAATCAGTCTACAAGCATTCCATCGAGATCCATCATTGAGCTTGTAGGTGTGAGGGCTGAACTTTCGCCCAATCTGTTTTGGAGGTGAAAGTGAAGATGCGAGATAATGACTCCGATTTGGGCACTTAACTCTGACCCAATCTTCGTTCTTCAGTTGGGGCTTTTGAGCACGTCATTTTGTGTCAGTGCACGAGTTCGCTTTTCATCGACGTTCAGAAATCTAGGATGTGAGTGTGGTTATCTTCGCGCTAGGTTTGGCTGGGGGTTGAGAATGTCCAGTAGTTAGCGAAGATTCCGCCCAATCATGAGCTCAGCGGGTGTCCTCCCTGTTAGCAACTGCTTTGTCGAGCGGTATGTGTGGAGAATGGTTTGAACCGTTTCGTCGAATGTTTGGCCTGCTGCAAAGTTGGCTTTCAAACCCTCTTTGATGATGCAGTTAAATCACTCAACACCTCCGTTGCTTTGAGGATTGTACTGAGCAGTAAGGCGATGCTCGATAGCATGACGAATGAGGAAATACGCGAACTGGCCAGACACAAACTGTGGTCCATTGTCAGTGATTATGACCTCTCGGAGGCCCCACTTCATGAACATATGCTGCAGAATAGTGACAATCGCTGTTGAGGTCACTGAACTTGTAGCGATTTCTGGCCATTTGGAATGCAAATCATGTACTACAACAAGGAAACGCTGGTGCTGTGGAGCTGCTTCAACTGGACCGAAGATATTCAACTTAAGTTGTTACCATGGTCTTTGTGGCCATGGAATGGGCTTCATTGGCACTGGTCAGATGTTTGTGGCCTTTTTGCTCAGACTGCATGCTTCACAGTGTGAGATAAACTCCTCGATGCAAGTGTCAATCCCAGGCCACCATAATGAATCGTGCCATCTCTGCTTCATGCCGATAATGCCAGGGTGTCCATCATGTGCCAATGAGAGAACACACTGTTGAAGCGACTTTGGAATTACTGCTCTATCACCACGAGCTAGGCAGCCATCGTTCCAAACGGAAAATTCATCGCGAAGTCTGACAAAGGTTTTCAGCTCTTCCGGAATTTTCTTCGACCACTCAGTCTGGAGAAGTGGCATACGTACTGGAGCGTAGCATCACTCTGTGATTCAGTTTTGAGTTCGTCACAGGAGACCAAGGCCCAAAATTGGTGGCCTTACCGTCCACTACCGCCGGCTGCTGACGAGTTTGTTTCATGGTCTCCCCTTGGTGACAGATTCTTCCAGGTCTGCCGCCGGCGGGAGGGGAGGACCACTGTTAAACGCCCGCTGACGGCTGCTAGCGCACAAGGCACGTAAGTGACATCCCGCCCGCCGAGCTGGCTGATTCCTCCAGGCGGGAGTTGGCGGCACCAGGGGGAAGGACTGCTGCGTGAAGGCAGGTCTAACCCTGACGGTAAGTAATAAGACCTGCAAAAAAAGGTTAGTGAACTTCTTTTAATTTATCTGCGATTTATCTGTATGGGGTCCCCTGAACGTGTTCCAGTGTGTTTTTTTTGTGAAGATTTTTATTTTAGATTTCCCCCCTGCCCCCCCACCTCCCCCATCCCGGGCCTGACTCAATCCTCGGCGGCACTTTGGCGAAGATCGCATTTATCGGCAAGGTTGGTAGCTCCAAGCCCCTGCTGCCAAGATTGATGGTTTAAGTCATTATTTTGCCGTCTGGCGGTCCGGCCATCTCTTTGAGAGGAATCTTCCTGGCAAAGTACCACCCGGTCTCTCGGTGGCCCTCAGCGGTCCTTTGGGCGACACTTGGGCGGGCCTTGGCTTTGACCAAGTTCGGGCCCAAGGTTTCTGATGGACTGAGTGATGATCGACGAGACATATGTGTCGTCATCTGTGAACAAGTCAGCATCAGGGTTCGAAACAGATTTCGCGTGGCTAAGCATGTCAGCTAGGTGGTTGCAACTGCCAGCGATGTACTGTACATCAAAGTTATACTGATGAAAACGATCTGACCATCGGCTGATTTGTAGTGGTCTGTGCCCATATCCAATTGGAGCGAGTAGCATAGTTAGTGCTTGGTGATCCGTATGGAGGGTAAATTTCCTGCCATAGAGTAGATGTGCTAGTGTTCACATGCGTAGATGCAAGCGAGTGCTTCGCGTTCCTCTGTACAGTATTTACGTTATGCAGACGAGAGCGTGTGAGAGGCGAAAGCTACTGGGCATTCCAGGCCGTCAATCCATTGTGAGAACACAGCACCCCATGGCGGTGCCTGATGCATCCGTGGTGACATACATAGTGGCATTCGGATCAAAGTGCGCGAGGATAGGACGGGATGTGATTTTCTCCTTAAGCATGGTGAATGCCTGAGCCTGGGAATCTGTCCATTCCCAAGGGATGTCCTTGCGCAGCAACTGGCGAAGTGGTTCGGCGATGTGCACGTAGTGCGGGACTGTATTTGACCTCTTGTAACTTGTATGACACCTGACCATCAGAGCGCCCACCTGTTGGAGTCCCAAGGGATCCCAGAATCCTTTGGGAGCACGGTATATAAGCAGGCCACCCACGAGGTACCTGCACTCTGGAGTCTTATTAAAGGAGCAAAGGTTACACTTGCTCATTGTACACAGTAATTGGTTTCATCCTTTATTTTGAGTGTACCAATTGACGACAAGGTAACAAACAACCGCCACGAAAATGCAAAGAACAGTCGGTATCCTGGAGAAGTTCTCAGAAGGGGAGGCTTTCGTGGAGAGACTCAACCAATACTTGGTGGCCAACGAGCTGGAAGGGGACGAGAACACTACCAAACGAAGGGCGATCTTTCTGTCTGTGGGGCAACAACCTATGGCCTCATGAAGAATCTCATGGCTCCGGCAAAACCAACAGAAAAATCCTACGAAGAATTGTGTGCGCTGGTCCGGGAGCACCTAAATCCTAAGGAAAGTGTTTTGATGGCGAGATATCAGTTCTACACATATCAACGATCGGAGGGCCAGGAAGTGGCGAGCTATGTCGCCGAACTAAGTCGCCTCACAGGACATTGTGAGTTTGAGGGATTCCTAGAACAAATACTCAAAGACTTTTTTGTACTGGGCATTGGATATGAGACAATCCTTCGCAAACTGTTGACTGTAGAAACTCCGAATCTAAGTAAAGCCATAACGATAGCCCAGGCATTTATGTCCACCAGCAACACCAAACAGATTTCGCAGAGTAAAGAATTTTTGGCCAGTATTGTGCATAAAGTAACGTCGGTTTCGAGCAGAAATGTACATGGCAGAACGTACATGCCAGCTGCTGCTGCCCGACCTCAGTTGATCCAGAGTCCGCCATCAATCGTTAATATGAGGCAGTTAACACTTTGTTGGCATTATGGAAGTGATCATCGGCCCCATCAATGCCGCTTCAAGCACTATGTGTGCAATGGTTGCAGAAAAATGGGACACCTCCAGCGAATCTGCAAACCCTGCAAACCACCATGTTGCAGAGGAAGATCGATCCACTGTAGATCAGGCTGAATTGGAGACTCGTACCAAGGAGGCAGAAGTGTACGGGGTACACACATTCACCACGAAATGTCCACCAATAATGTTGAAATTTGAACTGAATGGTATTCCAGTATCTATTGAACTGGACACGGGTGCAAGTCAGTCCATAAAAAGTAAAAAGGCCTTCAACAGGCTGTGGGGCAAAAATGCACACAGGCCCAAGCTCAGCCCCATTCACACCAAACTAAGGACTTACACCAAGGAACTAATCCCTGTAATTGGCAGTGCAGAAGTCAAAGTCTCCTATGACGGAGCACGAACTCCCGCTGTGGATCGTGCCAGGGGATGGCCCCACGTTGTTTGGCAGAAGCTGGCTGGGAAAAATTCCCTGGAACTGGGACGACATCCGAGCGCTTTCGTCTGTCGACGACGCCTCATGTGCCCAGGTTCGGAGCAAGTTCCCATCATTCTTTGAGTCAGACATTAGAAGCTTCTCGGGGGCGAAAGTGCAGATCCATGGGTGGTACCGTACATGATGCGTGAAAAAGTGGAAATTGAGCTGGACAGGCTGCAGCGAGAAGGCATCATCGTGCCGGTGGAATTCAATGAGGGGGCTAGTCCGATTGTCCCAGTACTTAAAGAGGACGACACGGTTAGAATTTGTGGGGACTATAAAGTAACGATTAACCATTTTTCGCTGCAGGACCAGTACCCGCTACCCATGGCAGACGACCTATTTGCGACCCTGGCTGGAGGGAAGACGTTCACTAAGCTGAACCTGACCTCGGCCTACATGACGCAGGAGCTGGAGGAGTCTTCGAAAGGCCTCACCTGCATCAACACGCACAAAGATCTGTTCATCTATAACCAGTGCCCGTTCAGGATTCGTCGGCTGCGGCTATCTTCCAGCGGAACATGGAGAGCCTGCTAAAGTAGATTCCTTGCACCATGGTTTTCCAGGACGACATACTGGTTACAGATCGGGACACCATTGAGCACGAAGAATCTGGAGGAGGTTCTTAGCCGATTGGATCGCGTGGGGCTCAGGTTGAAATGCTCAAAGTGTGTTTTCCTGGCGCAGGACGTCGAGTCCTTGGGAAGAAGAATCGCGGCAGACGGCATCAGACCCACCGACGCCAAGATGGAGGCCATCAAGAACGTGCCGAGACCACAGAACATGACGGAGCTGCGGTCGTTCCTGAGACTCCTTAACCATTTCGGTAATTTCCTACCTGGGTTAAGTACCCTGCTAGAACCCCTACATGTGCTACTGCGCAAAGGAGATGACTGGGTATGGGGGAATTCACAAGAGGCTGCCTTTAAGAAAGTCAGAAATCTATTGTGTTCAAAAGAAATTGCTTGTCCTGTATAACCCTTGTGAACGATTAGTGCTAGCTTGCGATGCATCGTCATACGGGGTCGGATGTGTGTTACAACAGGCTAACGAATCGGGGATTTTGTAACCGGTCGCTTATGCGTACAGGAGTTTGTCCAAGGCCGAAAGGGCCTACAGCATGATTGAAAAAGAGGTTCTGGCCTGTGTTTGCGGGGTAAAAAAAATGCACCAGTACTTATTTGGCCTCAAGCTTGAAACTGACCACAAGCCTCTCATATCGCTGTTCTCTGAGAGCAAAGAGATTAATACCAATGCCTCTGCCTGCATCCAAAATTGGGCACTCACGCTGTTGGCATACAACTATGTAATCCGCCAGAGACCGGGCACAGAGATCTGTGCTGATGCTCTCAGTCGGCTGCCATTGCCCACCACCGGGGTGCAAATGGCACAGCCAGCGGACTTGCCAATGGTCATGGAGTCATTCGAGTACGATAAGTCTCCCTTTACGGCCCGCCAGATCAGGACCTGGACCAGCTAGGATCCTTTACTGTCCTTGGTAAAAAACTGTGTCCTCCATGGGAGCTGGTCCGGTGTCCCAGCAGAGATGCAGGAGGTGATTAAGCCGTTCCACAGATGCAAAGACGAGTTGTCCCTGCAGGCGGACTGTCTTTTGTGGGGCAATCGCGTGGTCTTGCCCAAGAAAGGCAGAGATACGTTCATATGTGAACTTCACAGCACCCACCCAGGCATTGTAATGATGAAAGCCATAGCCAGATCCCATGTGTGGTGGCCTGGCATCGACTCAGATTTAGAGCCATGCATGTGCCAGTGCAACACTTGCTCTCAGCTGAGCAATGCACCCAGAGAGGCACCGCTAAGTTTGTGGTCGTAGCCCTCCAAACCATGGTCGAGGATCCACGTGGACTATGCATTTCTCGGCAAAATGTTTTTGGTTGTCGTGGATGCTTACTCAAAATGGATTGAATGTCAGTAAGCACGTCCACAGCCACTATTGAAAGCCTACGAGCCATATTTGCCACATATGGCTTTCCTGATGTCTTAGTCAGCGACAATGGGCCGTGCTTCACCAGTGCTGAATTCAAGGAATTCATGACCCGCATTGGGATCAAACATGTCACATCTGCCCCGTTCAAGCCCACATCCAACGGCCAGGCAGAACGGGCAGTTCAGACCATCAAGCAAAGCTTGAAACGTGCGTCGGAAGGCTCCCTGTAGACCCGGCTGTCCCGAGTGCTGCTCAGCTACTGCACCAGACCCCACTCACTCATCGCGGTTCCCCCAGCCGAGCTGCTCATGAAAAGGGTGCTTAAAACAAGGCTCTCTCTTGTCCACCCTGATCTCCATGATCATGTGGAGGGCAAGCGGCATCAACAAAGTGTGTACCATGACCGCGCAAATTTGACACGCGATATTGAGATCAATGATCCTGAACTTGTGCTCAATTATGGACATGGTCCCAAATGGCTCGCTGGCATGGTCACAGCCAAAGAGGGGAGTAGGATGTTTCAGGTCAAATTGGCCAATGGACAAACGTACAGAAAACATTTGGACCCAAATCAAATTGCGATTCATCAACAGCTACGAACAGCCTGAAGAAGACACCACCAACTTTGACCCTTCAAACACACACAATGGCAACTGACATCATGGTTGACCATGAAGCTAAACTCACCATCCCCAGCAGCCCGGCAAGGCCGGCTGCCCAACAGCCCAGTGAAGAACTAACCAACTCACCCACACCCGCATTTGTACCGAGACGATCAACAAGGGAGCGAAAAGCCCCAGATTGTCTCACCTTGTAAATAAGTGTACTGTTGACTTCACGGGAGTGATGTTATGTATTTAATCCCTTGTAACCTGTATGACACCTGACCACCAGAGGGCCCACCTATTGGAGTCCCAAGAGAACCCAGCATCCCTTGGGAGCACGGTATCTAAGCAGGCCACTCACGAGGTACTTGCACTCTGGAGTCTTATTAAAGGAGCTAAGGTCACACTTGCTCATTGTACACAGTACTCAGTTTCATCCTTTATTATGAGTGCACCAGGGACGAACTTCAGATAGAAGTTGCAAGTGCCGAGGAATGATGAAAGTTCTTTGACGTTGGTAGCCTCCTGCATTTGCTGGATTGCATCAATGTTGTCAAGCGTTGGCTTGACACCTTGTGCTGTGACTCTGTAGCCCAGAAAGTTTATTTCTGCAGCAGCGAATATACACTTATCAGCATTAAGTGTAATGTTATGTGTAGCAAGTCTAGCCATAACTGCGTGAAGTCGCTGGTCATGTTTTCCATTGTCCATCCATGGACGACGATATCATCAAGCAGACTGAGGGCGCCCTCTATGGCTGCTAGCATAGTAGTAACAATCTTCTGAAATGCACTTAATGCAGAAGATCGTCCATAGGGAATGCGTCGATACTGATACAGACCATCATGTGTCGTGAATGCCGTGAGCGATTTGCTCTCCTCCACTAGGGATATTTGCGGCGCATGTCGAGTTTCATAAAAACTATTCAGTCGTGGAATTCTGAAGACAGTTCGTCGATGGTAGGAAGAGGGTACTTGTCAGGGATGATAGCCTTGTTGACCTCTTTCAGGTCGATGCATAGGCGGATCGCTCCATTTTTACGGCAAGCAATGACTAAGTTTGAGATCCAACGTGAGGAGTCGATGATTCCCTGAGATACTTGGTCACGAACCGCGAATGGGAGGCGGCTAAGTCACTGCGTAACCAGTTTGACGGAACGGTCAACATGGAGACGATGGAAGAATTCTGTTGTCACTCCAAATCCTGTGAAGATTGAGAGATGCTGCTTGTCAAAGTCCACCGTGTACACAGGTGTCCCGGTTGGGTCATAAACTTTGAACCCAAGCTTGCTAAATAGGTCAACACCCATGAGGCTTCGTCCCTTTGCAACATGAAAGGAAAAGTTCTCCAATGTTATGTCCTTGTAGTATATTGGGACAGATATGACCCCAAGTACCTCAATTTTGGAGTCGGAGTACGCATGTAGAGTGGAAGTTACAGGCTGCAGTTGAAAGTGCGTGAAGTCGGTTTTGTACACAGCCTCGCTCAATATGGAGACTTTGGCTCCAAGGTCAATGAGGAGGCAGCAGGGCATGCCGTCAATGTTTACCTCACAGTCCTTGAATTTTCCCGATGTGCGAAATGTCACTAACGGTGTAAACTATACTGGGTTCATCACTATCGGTGTTATTCACATGTCAAATATGCTGCGACGAGTGACAGACACTAGCAAAGTGGTTAATTTTACCACATGCAGAGCATTTCTTCCCACGTGCAGGGCAGTTAGGACTCTTTGCTGAATGTGATTTGTCCCCACAGTTAAAACAGTGGAAGTTCGGCCCGTGATCCATAGTGGGTGGATTATTACTAGCCCTAGGTCTCTGCTGTGATTTCCACTTTGGACGAACGCCTTTCTCATGGGCTGTAGCTGCAGTCTGCTGTACAGGGGGAGCAGGGGATCTGATCGCTTTTGAATTGGAAAGCGCTGATTCGATTTGGATGGCCAAATTAGTTGCTTTGTCCAATGTCAATTTATCAACCTCCATTAGCAAGCATTCCCAAATGCAGGAGATCGTTGTTTTCTCAATAATTTGATCCCTGATCATTTCCTCTGTGAGTCCTCCAAAGTTACACGTAGCGGCCAGTTGAGTTAATGCAATGATATACTGTTTAATTGGTTCACCGTTCCCTTGCCCCCTTTGCTGAAATTTGTATCTCTCCATCATTAAACTTTTCTTTGGCCCACAATATTTCTCTAGGGCGCTTACTGCTTTGTCGGAGGACTTCGTGTCTTCGATTTGGCCAAAGATGCATCGGCCGTCGGTGCCGAGGGTGGATAAGTATTGCACGGCGGAGAGCTGATGTTACGTTGTCGCCATCTAACCCACTCGCTGTGATTTATGTCGAAAAGCTTTTTATCCATCTCGGCCACGGAATTGGAGTGTCCCCACGTGTGAAGAGTAAAGGCAGGGGTGGGGAGGTTAATTTGATTCATCCTCGGTACACAACACAGTTGACTTCTGTTGGAATCTACTTAAGCTTCTCTACTGTTTACACATAATATGGAGGAAGGCACATGTAGTTGAATATAAGAACGTAAGAAATAGGAGCAGGAGTAGGCCATTTGGCTCCTCGAGCCTGCTCCACCATGGCTAATCTGATCATGGACTCAGCTCCACTTTCCTGCCTGCTCCCCATAACCCTTTACTCCCTTATCGCTCAAAAATCTGATTATCTTCGCCTTAAATATATTCAATGACCCAGCCTCAACAGGTCTCTGGGGCAGAGAATTTCATAGATTTACAACCCTCTGAGAGAAGAAATTTCTCCTCATCTCAGTTTTAAATGGACGGCCCCTTATTCTGAGACTATGTCCCCTACTATGATTGGAAATATCCTCTCTGCATCCACCTTGTCGAGCCCCCTCATTATCTTATAAGTTTCAATAAGATCACCTCTCATTCTTCTGAACTCCAATGTATATAGGCCCAACCTACTCAACCTATCTTCATAAGTCAACCCCCTCATCTCTGAAATCAACCTAGTGAACCTTCTCTGAATAGCCTCCAATGCAAGTATATCCTTCCTTAAATATGGAGACCAAAACTGTACGCAGTACTCCAGGTGTGGCCTCACCAATACCCTGTACAGTTGTAGCAGGACTTTTCTGGTTTTATACTCTATCCCCCTTGCAATAAAGGCCAACAATCCATTTGCTTTCCTGATTACTTGCTGTACCTGCATACTAACTTTTTGTGTTTCATACACAAGGACCCCCAGGTCCCCCTGTACTGTAGCACTTTGCAATTTTTCTCCATTTAAATTATAATTTGCTTTTCTATTATTTCTGCCAAAGTGGATAACCTCACATTTCCCACATTATACTCCATCTGCCAATTTTTTACCCACCCACTTAGCCTGTCTATATCCCTTTGCAGATATTTTGTGCCCTCCGCACAATTTGCTTTCCCACCCATCTTTGTATCATCAACAAACTTGATTACATTACACTCAGTCCCTTCACCCACGTCATTAATATAGATTGTAAATAGTTGAGGACACAGCACCAATCCCTGCGGCACATCACGAGTTACTGTTTGCCAACCGGAAAATGACCCATTTTCTGTTCATTAGTCAATCCTCTATCCTATAGCTAATATATTACCCCAACCCCATGAACTTTTATCTTGTGCAGTAACCTCTTATGGCGCACCTTATCGAATGCCTTCTGGAAATCCAAATACACCACATCCACTGGTTCCCCCTTATCCACCCTGCTCATTACATCCTCAAAGAACTCCAGCAAATTTGTCAAACATGATTTCCCTTTCATAAAACTATGCTGACTCTGCTTGATTCAATCTTGCTTTTCCAAATGTCCCGCTACTGCTTCCTTAATAATGGATCCAGCATTTTCCCAACAACCGATGTTAGGCTAACTGGTCTATAGTTTCCTGCTTTTTGTCTGCCTCCTATTTTAAATAGGGGCATTACATTTGCGATTTTCCAATCGGCTGGGACTGTCCTAGAATCCAGGGAATTTTGGTAGATTACAACCAATCCATCCACTGTCTCTGCAGCCACTTCTCTTAAGACCCTAGGATGTAAGGCATCAGGTCCAGGGGACTTGTCCGCCTTTAGTCCCATTAGTTTACCTAGTACTACTTCATTATTGATAGTGATTGTATTAAGTTCCTCCCTCCCTCTAACCCCTTGATTATCCACTATTGGGATGTTTTTAGTGTCTTCTACCTTGAAGACCGATACAAAATATTTGTTCAACGTCTCTGCCATTTCCCTGTTCTCCATTATTAATTTTCCAGTCTCATCCTCCAAGGGACCAACATTTACTTTAGCCACTCGTTTCCTTTTTATGTACCTGTAGAAACTTTTACTATTTGTTTTTATATTTCGTGCTAGTTTACTTTCATAATCTATCTTCCCTCTCTTTATCATTTTTTTAGTCGTTCTCTGCTGGCTTTTAAAAATTTCCCAATCCTCTGGCTTCCCACTTGTCTTGGCCACATTGATTGCCTTTATTTTCAATTTGTGACCCTCTCTTATTTCCTTAGTTAGCCACAGATGGTTATCCCTTCTCTTACAGTCTTTCCTCCTCATTGAGATATATTTTTGTTGAGAGTTATGAAATATCTCCTTAAATGCCTGCCACTGCTCATCAACTGTTCCTTTCTGTAGTCTATTTTCTCAGTCCACTTTAGCCAACTCTGCCCTCATAACTTTGTAGTCTCCTTTATTTAAGCTTAGGACCCTGGTTTGAGAACCAACTTTCTCACACTCCAACTTATTTTGAAATTCAACCATAGTTTTGTGTCACATTTGTCTGTTTGCCTTATGTTTGCATAATTAACCAGTGCATGAGGAATTCATAACATTGAAATGGATCTGGTTGAATGCATTAATTTGATGAGCTAAATAATAGCAGGTAGGAATTAATGTGTAAAATGTATGCTAATTCATATTAAGATGAGAACACAAGGGCAAGATTTTCGACTTTCGTGGGTTTTTGGCGAAAACGGTAGCGATATGTGAAACTGCGCTACAGATTTTAGGCCGGACTTTCAGCCTTTAGGTGTGCAATAAGGGAGGCATTGCACAAGCACAACGCGAGTTTCATCAACTTTAGTCTGGGGCCATTTGCGCTGCGAGAGACGCCTTGGAGGGGGAAAAAAAACATTCCCAATACATAGAAACATAGAAACAATGGGCCCAAGTTTCGGCCTCAGTTGCTCCTGATTTTTTGGAGCAACTGGTGTAGAACGGAGTATCTTAGAAATTCAAATTCTCGGCATTTAGTTTGCTCCAGTTCTAGTCAGTTAGAATAGTTTCACTTTGGAACACAATTTTTTTTTCAAAAGGGGGCGTGACCGGCCACTTACGCCTGTTTTCAAAGTTTCGACAGTGAAAACTTACTCCAAACTAACTTAGAATGGAGTAAGTGAAGATTTTTGTACGCTCGAAAAAACCTTGTCTACACTTTAGAAAATCAGGCGTAGGTTACAAATCAGGCGTAGGGAATGGGGGGGGGGGGGGTTTAAAGGGAAGTTTACAAACATTAAACACTTCAGTTTTACAAATAAAGAGCCATCATCAATAATAAATGATAAAAACCATCAATAAACCAACCAATAAACCAATCAAAAAAAATTAATAAGAATTTTTTTTTTTAAATCAATAAATAAAACATTTTCTACTTACCGACTGCAGCACCGGGAGCCCCCCCCCCCCCCCCCCCCCCAGTGTGTCTCTGTTAGTGTCTCTATCTCTCTGTCTGTCTGTGTGTCTCTCACTCTCTGTCTGTCAGTGTCTGTGTTTCTGGCAGCGAGGGGTGGTGGGGAGGGGGAGGATGGGGAGGGGGGGTGGAGGGGAGGAGGGGTGGTGGAGTGGGGAAGAGGGGGTGGGCAGGGAGGGGGGTGACAAGTGAGGGAGGGGAGGGGGGGTGAGAGGAGGGAGCGGAGGGGGTTGAGAAGGGAGGGAGGGAGGGGGGGTGAGAGAAGGGAGGGAGGGAGGGGGGAAGAGAAGGGAGGGAGGGGAAGGGGGGAGAGAAGGGGGAAGAGAGAGAGGGAGAGAGAGAGAGAGAGAGAGTGAAAGAAAGGAGAGGGAGGCTGAACGGGCCGGGCCCAAGACTTCGAGCTTAGACTTACCGGATTGACAGGCAGGTGGCGTCGGGACCGGGGTCCTGGGGGGTCGGGAGCGCGGATCGGGGGGAGCGCGGGTGAGGCGGAGGGGAGGGGGGGTCGGTCGGGGGGGGCGCGGAGATCGGTCGGGGGGGGGGTAGATCGGTCGGGGGGGGTGGTAGATCGGTCGGGGGGGGTGGTAGATCGGTCGGGGGGGTAGATCGGTCGGGGGGGGTGGTAGATCGTTCGGGGGGGTGGTAGATCGGTCGGGGGGATGGATCGGTCGGGGGGGGAGGAGATCGGTCGGGGGGGGATAGATCGGTCGGGGGGGGTGGTAGATCGGGGGGGTGGTAGATCGGGGGGGGTGGTAGATCGGTCGGGGGGAGTGGTAGATCGGTCGGGGGGGGTGGATCGGTCGGGGGGGGCGCGGAGCTCGGTCGGGGGGGGTGTAGATCGGTCGGGGGGGGTGGATCGGTCGGGGGGGGCGCGGAGCTCGGTCGGGGGGGGTGTAGATCGGTCGGGGGGGGGTAGATCGGTCGGGGGGGGTGGATCGGTTGGGGGGGGATAGATCGGTCGGGGGGGTGGTAGATCGGTCGGGGGGGGTGGTAGATCGGTCGGGGGGGGTGGATCGGTCGGGGGGGGCGCGGAGATCGGTCGGGGGGGGTGTAGATCGGTCGGGGGGGGTGGATCGGTCGGGGGGGGCGCGGAGCTCGGTCGGGGGGGGTGTAGATCGGTCGGGGGGGGGTAGATCGGTCGGGGGGGGTGGATCGGTTGGGGGGGGATAGATCGGTCGGGGGGGTGGTAGATCGGTCGGGGGGGGTGGTAGATCGGTCGGGGGGGGTGGATCGGTCGGGGGGGGCGCGGAGATCGGTCGGGGGGGGTGTAGATCGGTCGGGGGGGGGTAGATCGGTCGGGGGGGGTGGATCGGTTGGGGGGGGCGCGGAGCTCGGTCGGGGGGGGTGTAGATCGGTCGGGGGGGGGGTAGATCGGTCGGGGGGGGTGGATCGGTTGGGGGGGGATAGATCGGTCGGGGGGGTGGTAGATCGGTCGGGGGGGGTGGTAGATCGGTCGGGGGGGGCGCGGAGATCGGTCGGGGGGGGTGTAGATCGGTCGGGGGGGGGTAGATCGGTCGGGGGGGGTGGATCGGTTGGGGGGGGATAGATCGGTCGGGGGGGTGGTAGATCGGTCGGGGGGGGTGGTAGATCGGTCGGGGGGGGCGCGGAGATCGGTCGGGGGGGGTGTAGATCGGTCGGGGGGGGGTAGATCGGTCGGGGGGGGTGGATCGGTTGGGGGGGGATAGATCGGTCGGGGGGGGTGGATCGGTTGGGGGGGGATAGATCGGTCGGGGGGGGTGGTAGATCGGTCGGGGGGGGATCGGTCGGGGGGGGAGGAGATCGGTCGGGAGCGGAGGTCAGTCGGGGAGGGGGGGGAAGGTCGGGAGTGGGGGAAGCGGAGGTCGGGTCGGTGGTGGGGGGTGGGGGGGGGGGCGGTCCGGTGGGGGAGTGGGAGCGGGAGTCAAGTCAGTTCGGGTCCGGAAGCAGGAGCTGGCCGTGGGAGGAGCCTTATGCACGCAGCCCCAGTGAGGCCATTCGGCCAGGAGTAGGGGCTGCGTGCTTTGGGCCGCTCCCACACAGTTTTGGGCGCCTGGAGCTACTGCACTTGCGTGCCCACTGTAGCGCGCATGTGCAGAGGTCCCGGCACTGTTTTCAGCGCAGGGACCTGGCTCCGCCCCCCACAGCTCGTGCTGCACCGCGCCGAGGGCCAGAGGACCTGCAGGGAGGTGGAGAATCTGGAAGGTTTTTTTAGGCGCACTTTGTGGCGCGAAAAACGGGCGTCCAGGTCGGGGCTGCGCCATTCTAAGCGCGGCCCGAAACTTGGGCCCATAGAAAATAGGTGCCGGAGTGAAGAAATTCCTCCTCATCTCAGTCTTAAATGGCCGACCACTTATCCTGAGACTATGCCCCTTATTTCTAAACTCTGCAGCCAGGGGAAACAACCTCTCAGCATCTACCCTGCTAATCCCCTTCAGTATCTTATATGTTTCAATGAGATCACCTCTCATTCTTCTAAACTCCAGAGAGTATCGGCAAAATCTACTCAATCTCTGCTCATAGGACAGCCTCTCATCCCAGGAATCAATCTAGTGAACCTTTGTTGCACCGCCTCTAAGCCAAGTATATCCTTCCTCAGAGAAGGAGATCAAAACTGATTATCGAAAGAGTAGCGTCATTCATGAGAAACCCTTTCTTATTAGACACTACTTTCTCTCAACTTTCTCTTTTCTGCACATGTTAACTTCAAGGAGGACAAGCAGGGTGGTCTGATTTAGGAGCTTTATGCTAAGTGCACTCTGACAAGTTGGCAGTAGGCATAGCACAAACACAGTATCAACAGCTGGGGTCTGACAGAAAGTTGGAGAAGGAAAAGTATTTTATTGTGATTGACAATTATTCACGAAAAAAGCCAGATGTTGTAAGGCCATTAACAACAATTTAAATCAGATCCAGGGATTTATCGCAGTGGGTTTTTATCGCAAGACAAAGCAGATTTTAACCCTTTAACACATGTTGGTAGTATATATTTAAGCTTGTGCATATCAACCGAGTGATATTTATTTTCAATGCAAGAAACTTGAGGTTCAGTTGCAACCAAACCTTCAGCACCATCATTTCCTGAAACAACTGGGTCTCCAGTTATGCTTATCAGCTTAAATGAAGATGTGTCCTATCCTCGTGTTAACAAGATACATGGGTCCATGGCACCAGAGCATAGAGTTCATAAACCTTTCATACCAAAATATGGGCTAGCAGAATAACTATTTTAAGAAAGAAAGATTTGCATTTATATAATGTCTTTCACGACCTCAGGCTGTCTCAAAGTGTTTTACAGCCTTTTAAGTACTTTTGGAAATACAGTCACTGTTGTAATGTACAAAATGTCTCATCTGAAAGACAGTACCTTCGACAGCGCAGCACTCCATCAATACTGCACTGTCAGTTTAGATTTTGTGCTCAGGTCCCTGAAGCGGGACTTGAACCCACAACATTCTGACTCAGAGGTGGGAGTGCTAACAACTGAGTCACAGCTGACACCTTGGGGAGAATTTTAACCGAAAAAAAATTGGATGGTTTTGTAACTTGGGTATTGTGTCTGTAGTGTACTTATGAATGACTCCACGAGGCAATGTGTTGTATTCAAACTGCAGTGACCTTAGTCCTTTACTCCAAACTCCAGAGTGAGGCAGCCGCATGGTGGCTCCCCTTTTATACAGCCCCTGCCACCAGGGCAGGAAACCCCGGTCTCCACCAGTTGCACCCTCTAGTGGTGCCAGCATGTATATACACAGTGTAAACCTTATTGACAGTACATCAGGTAAACAAGTCTCCATCTTATGCAATTATACAGTGACGACACAGAGAGTACATCTATAGTCTGCATATCTAACCTTTGTGCCAATTACCTTTGCACTATGTGCTCAGGCTTAGCTCTCCCCAGACTTAAGTGCCAATAGCACTTGCACCTTGGCTGTGCTTTGGCTTGGCTCTCTCCCTGTCCAAGTCTCCCAAGTCCCAAGTCCTTTTGCCACAATGTTGGGTAGTGGTTGCCAGTTTGGATGGTTCGATGATGCAGTGGAGGTTCCAGTGGGTTTTGGGTGTGTTCCATGTGTGTGTCCATGGCTATATACATCCATTTCCCCCCCTCCCCACCACAGTGAGATTGTGCAGCTGGCCCATTACATTAACCTACAGGATCAGACACAGTGCAAGTACAAAGAAAGGGAGTTACAGTTTGTATCGTGACACCTTGGTTCAGTGACTTATATTCGTTACATTTTACGGTCGTGCGCCAGGATTGGGTAGATTTCATTCATGGTTCAGTCATGGTCAGTACTGAGGCAGCGAGGACGCAGGTTCCAGAGCAACCGGACGGGGTCCTAGTCGTCTGACGGCAGCGCTGCAGCCCCTGCTAGCGGGGTGTGCTTGGTTCGCTCACCTTGCCAGGACTCGGGGCCTTTGCTGTTGCCTAGTGGTGGGCAGAGCCACAGATGTGTGTGGCCTCCCTGTCCTCCTTTGATGGCTGCAGAATCTTGTGCCTGCTCTCTAACAGTATTGAGAACCTGGTTGTTCCAGGTCCCGTTTGGGGAGCTCGTTGATTCTGACCTTTTGCTCCAGGACATAGCCGAGGTAGCGACTGGGTCTGGGTGATGGGCAACGGTGACCGACTGCACGTATTGGCGCTGTTTTTGTTTCCAGTTCCGTGGCGAATAGTGCCATCGGGTGCCTGCAGCGTGGGATAGATGTGGGGCAGGGTATCAGGATCAGTGCCTTCACCCTCCTAAATTCGCTCGTTTGCAAATTTTGGGGACACACTATTCCCGACATCTCGCAACATTTTGTTCTTTACATTCTTAATCGGTTTGTTACATTGATTGTCATGCATACAATGTCTCTTTAAGTTCAGTTGGTTGCAGGAATCCTTTAAGAGAACCCTGCCACGCCACGCTGTACCTTGCTGCAGCAGGGACGCCATCTTGCCTCTGTCTTCGAGATCGACTGCTTTGATTCTTCTCTTCTGCGATTCTGCCACAAAAGCCTGTGAATTCGATCTTCCTCTGCAGGAGTCCTGCCACTGGAGCCACGAAGGCAGTTTTAGGTCGTTCAAGTCGGATCATTGTCACACAGTTGCGATGGACGGTCTGTGCCTCAGGTGCTGCACTGGTCTGAATGACGTGAATAGCACGTTTAGTGAGTTGGTCTTACCGCAGGTAAAGGTTACACAGTCAGATAGGGGATGGGTGACCAACAGGAAGAGCAGTGGAAGGAAGGTAGGGCAGGGGTCCCCTGCAGTCATCCCCCTGCAAAACAGATACACCACTTTGAGTACTGTTGAGGGGGATGACTCATCAGGGGAGAGCAGCAGCAGCCAAGTTCATGGCACCGTGGGTGGCTCTGCTGCACAGGAGGAGAGTGGGAGAGCGATAGAGATAGGGGATTCTAATGTAAGGGGAATAGATAGACGTTTCTGCTGCCGCAACCGAGACTCCAGGATGGTATGTTGCCTCCCTGGTGCAAGGGTCAAGGATGTCTCAGAGCGGCTGCAGGGGGAGGGTAAACAGCCATTTGTCGTAGTGAATATAGGTACCAACGATAAAGGTAAAAAATGGGATGAGGTCCTACAAGACGAATTTAGGGAGCGAGGGGTAAATTAAAAAGTAGGACCTCAAAAGTAGTAATCTCAGGATTGCTACCAGTGCCACGTGCTAGTCAGAGTAGGAATCGCAGGATAGCTAGGATGAATACGTGGCTTGAGGAGTGGTGCAGAAGGGAGGGATTCAAATTTCTGGGACATTGGAATCGGTTCTGGGGGAGGTGGGACCAGTACAAACCGGACGGTCTGCACCTGGGCAGGACCGGAACCAATGTCCAAGGAGGAGTGTTTGCTAGTGCTTTGGGGAGGAGTTAAACTAATATGGCAGGGGGATGGGAACCTATGCAGGGAGACAGAGGGACAGAGGGAAGTAGAATGGGGCAGAAGCAAAAGATAGAAAGAACAAAGTAAAAGTGGAGGGCAGAGAAACCCAAGACAAAAAGCAAAAAGGGCCGTATTACAGCAAAATCCTAAAGGGGCAAAGGGTGTTAAAAAAACAAGCCTGAAGGCTCTGTACCTCAATGCGAGGAGTATTCATAATAAAGTGGATGAATTAACTGCTCAGATAGCAGTTAACGGATCTGATGTAATTGGCATCAGGGAGACATGGCTCCAGGGTGACCAAGGCTGAGAACTCAACATCCAGGGGTATTCAACATTTAGGAAGGATAGACAGAAAGGAAAAGGAGGTGGGATGGCATTGCTGGTTAAAGAGGAAATTAATGCAATAGTAAGGAAGGACATTAGCTTGGATGATGTGGAATCGGTATGCGTGGAGCTACGGAATACCAAAGGGCAGAAAACGTTAGTACAGACCACCAAACAGTAGTAATGAGGATGGGCACAGCATCAAACAAGAAATTAGGGATGCGTGCAATAAAGGTACAGCAGTTATCATGGGTGACTTTAATCTACATATTGATTGGGCTAACCAAACTGGTAGCAATGCGGTGGAGGAGGATTTCCTGGAGTGTATTAGGGATGGTTTTCTAGACCAATATGTCGAGGAACCAACTAGAGGGCTGGCCATCCTGGACTGGGTGATGTGTAATGAGAAAGGATTTATTAATAATCTTGTTGTGCGAGGCCCCTTGGGGCAGAGTGACCATAATATAGTAGAATTCTTTATTAAGGTGGAAAGTGATACAGTTAATTCAGAGACTAGGGTCCTGAACTTGGAGAAAGGTAACTTCGATGGTATGAGACGTGAATTGGCTAGAATAGACTGGCGAGTGATACTTAAAGGGTTGATGGTGGATAGGCAATGAATACATTTAAAGATCACATGGATGAACTTCAACAATTGTACATCACTGTCTGGAGTAAAAATAAAACGGGGAAGGTGGCTCAACCGTGGCTAACAAGGGAAATTAAGGATAGTGTTAAATCCAAGAAAGAGGCATATAATTTGGCCAGAAAAAGCAACAAACCTAAGGACTGGGAGAATTTTGTAATACTGCAGAGGAGGACAAAGGGTTTAAAGGGGACAAAGGAGGGGGAAAATAGAGTATGAGAGGAAGCTTGCTGGGAAAATAAAAACTGACTGCAAAAGCTTCTATAGATATGTGAAGAGAAAAAGATCAGTGAACAAAAACGTAGGTCCCTTGCAGTTAGATTCAGGTGAATTTATAGTGGGGAACAAAGAAATGGCGGACCAACTAAACAAATACTTTGGTTCTGTTTTCACGAAGGAAGACACAAATAACCTTCCTGTACTAGGGGACCGAGGGTCTAGTGAGAAGGAGGAACTGAAGTATATCCTTATAAAGCGGGAAATTGTGTTCGGGAAATTGATGGGATTGAAGGCCGATAAATCCCTGGGGCCTGATAGTCTGCATCCCAGAGTACTTAAGGAAGTGGCCCTAGAAATAGTGGATGCATTGGTGATCATTTTCTAATAGTCTATCGACTCTGGAACAGTTCCTATGGACTGGAAGGTAGCTAAAGTAACATCACTGTTTTAAAAAAGGAGAGAGAGAGAAAACAGGTAATTATAGATTGGTTAGCCTGACATCAGTAGTGGGGAAAATGTTGGAAATAATTATTAAAGATGAAATAACAGCGCATTTGGAAAGCAGTGACAGGATCGGTCCAAATCAGCATGGATTTATGAAAGGGAAATCATGCTTGACAAATCTTCTGGAATTTTTTGAGGATGTAACTAGTAGAGTGGACAAGGGAGAACCAGTGGATGTGATGTATTTGGTCTTTCAAAAGACTTTTGACAAGGTCCCACACAAGAGATTGCTGTGCAAAATCAAAGCACATGGTATTGGGGGTAATGTACTGACATGGATAGAGAACTGGTTGGCAGACAGGAAGCAGAGAGTTGGGATAAACGGGTCCTTTTCAGAATGGCAGGCATAGTGGAGTGCCGCAGGGCTCAGTGCTGGGACCCCAGCTCTTTACAATATACATTAATGATTTGGATGAAGGAATTGAGTGTAATATCTCCAAGTTTGCAGATGACACTAAACTGGGTGGCAGTGTGAGCTGTGAGGAGGATGCTAAAAGGCTGCAGGGTGGCTTGGACAGGTTAGGTGAGTGGGCAAATGCATGGCAGATGCAGTATAATGTGGATAAATGTGAGGTTATCCACTGTGGGGTCAAAAACACGAAGGTAGAATATTATCTGAATGGCGGTAGATTAGGAAAAAGGGGAGGTGCAACGAGACCTGGATGTCATGGTTCATCAGTCAGTGAAAGTTGGCATGCAGGTACAGCAGGCGGTGAAGAAGGCAAATGGTATGTTGGCCTTCATAGCTAGTGGATTTGAGTACAGGAGCAGGGAGGTCTTACTGCAGTTGTACAAGGCCTTGATGAGGCCTCACCTGGAATATTGTGTTCAATTTTGTTCTCCTAATCTGAGGAAGGACATTCTTGCTATTGAGGGAGTACAGCGAAGGTTCACCAGACTGATTCCCAGAATGGTGGGACTGACATATGAGGAGAGTTTGGATCAACTGGGCCTGTATACACTGGAGTTTAGAAGGATGAGAGGGGATCTCATAGAAACTTATAAGATTCTGACAGGACTGGGCAGGTTAGATGCGGGAAGAATGTTCCCTTTGATGGGGAAGTCCAGAACCAGGGGACACAGTCTTAGAATAAGAGGTAGGCCATTTAGGACTGAGATGAGGAGAAACTTCTTCAGTCAGAGAATTGTTAACCTGTGGAATTCCCTACCGCAGAGAGTTGTTGATGCCAGTTCATTGGATATATTCAAGAGGGAGTTAGATATGGCCCTTACTGCTAAATGGATCAAGGGGTATGGAGAGAAAGCAGGAAAGGGGTACTGAGGGAATGATCAGCCATGATCTTATTGAATGGTGGTGAAGGTTCAAAGGGCCAAATGGCCTACTCCTGCACCTATTTTCTATGTTTCTATGTTTCTATGTTTTCTTGTGCCTAGCCTAAGCGAAGGTGAGGTTTTGCTCTCCTTCTGAGCACAGGGGACATCGATTGCTGGAGTGAAGAGGTCTTCCCATTTCCACTGCATCTTCCCCATCCACCTTCTTCCGAGTAGCGTTGGACAATCACCTGCAACAATCCACAGAGGTAACTTGTGCACCACGCCATTATAGATTACAGTTATATCCGCACTACCAAGGACTGGGATCAGCTCCTTGTTGTCGGTGCGCAACTTTTCCTGTGTTGGAACCAGCTCGGGTCGTTTTTTGTTCCATAGCCTCTCAAAGGCATCCTGGCTCATCACTGACTGGCTCGCTCCCGTGTCCACTTCCATGAAGACTGGAACGCCGTTTATCTCGACTTCCATCTTCAGTGGAGGACAATTGGTGGTGCAGTCCATACACTTCTTCTTAGGGCTGAACTGCCTCTCTGGCCAAATCATCATTCTCCCCACTGGATTCAAAGTCATCTACTGACTCCCCTGCTAGGCGGTGAGTCATATTTCCTTTACACATACACTGGAAGTGGCCCTTCGTGTTACAGGCTTTGCATACGTACTCAGCAAAGTGACACTGGTGAGCCCTATGGTTTCCTCCACAACACCAGCATGGTGCTACTCGATTAGCACCCCTCGGCAGACTGTGAGTTCTGGAACCCTGAGGTCTGTGCTCTCTGCCCTGGGCAGAGCCATGTTCTACAGTCTTGCCTGTGAAAGGCACCATTCTGTGTACAGTACTTGCCGGGTTTGAGTCCACAGGATGAATCATTTACTTGGTGCTGCAGGTCGAGGCCATGAACGCCTGACTGATGCTGATGGCCTTCTGCAGGTTGACTGTGGTGTCGGCAGGTAATAGCTTGTGAAGGAGGCCCACATGACCAATTCCCATAACGAAGATGTCTCGCAATGCTTCGTTGAGGAGCATGCTGAAATCACACGGTGCCGCAAGTCTCCTGAGGTCGGCAGCATATTTTGCAAACTCCTGGCCCTCAGGTTTGCGGTGAGTGTAGAATCTGTGCCTGGCCGTGAGGATGCTCTGTTTTGGTTTTAGATGGTTGCGAATTAGTTCAGTCAGCTCATCATATGTCTTATCCTTGGCCTTCGTGGGTGCCAGCAAGTCCCTGACGAGGTTGTAGACCTCAGGCCCACAACTGGTCATCAGTATAGCCTTGTGCTTCTCTGCCAATGTGTCCGTCTCCCCTGCCAGGTCGTTTGCCACAAAATATTGCTCGAACCTTTCCTTGAAGGCATCCCAATCATCACCCTCTGCAAAATCTTTTAGTGTGTCACGTGAAAGTCCGTATTTTCGTCGCCAGTTATTCATAAGTCTGTACTTATGAATGACTCCACGAGGCAATGTGCTGTACTCAAACTGCAGTGACCTTAGTCCTTTACTCCAAACTCCAAAGTGAGGCAGCCGCATGTTGGCTCCGCTTTTATACAGCCCCTGCCACCACCCCGGTTTCCACCAGTTGCACCATCTAGAGATGCCAGCATGTATATACACAGTGTAAACCTTATTGATAGAGATCAGTTAAACAAGTCTTCATCTTATGCAACTATACAGTGACTACACAGAGAGTATATCTATAGTCTGCAGATATAACACTGGGGATAGTTAAATTGTTAGAAATGGGAATCCTGACCAGAACCCGCCTCCAGCTCACCCATTTCCGGTTTTAACGGAGGCGGGATGGGGGCCGGCAGCTAACCTGCTGCCAGGAGGCAGTTACTCATTAAAATATTATAATGAGGCTCGAAGCCTCTTCTTCAAATTCCCTTTCTATTTAACTGCAGCTGGTCAGGTTTCACACACTTCATAAAACCCGGCAGCTACAGCAAAGCAAAGACTGCTGCATCCGGGAGGTAAGTGCCTTTATACCTACCTCCTGGATCCATGGTCCCTGCCTAGACCAACCCCGCAATTGGAGACATCCTCACGAGGCATTCGATTACTTTCCCGGACCCCTCCCCAACCCCCACCGATGAACTTCAGGTCAGCCCCGTGCTTTGCCCCCCACTCCAATCTCTCCCTCCCCCAATGCTCCAGTCCCGATGCTTCCCTCCCTCCCCTGATTCTCTGGCCCTAATCGTTGCTTCTCTTCCTCCCCTCCACCCCACCCCCCCGATTGTCTCTCCCTCCCCCCAATCCTCCTCCGGCCCCCAACTACCTCCTGGCCCCCACCCGATCCCGTCCTCCTCTATGCGGCCTAGTGTGGCAGGCCTACTTGCTAGCTAGTTTCTCCATCAGGCTGGCTGCAGGTGGGAAACAGAGCTTGCGCATTCAAATCAGCCTCTGCCATTAAATTCAGCAGGCCCTGTGGGAAATCCATTCTTCCGGGTTTCCTGACCGCCTTGGAGCCCCCCATCCCCAACCCGCCTCCCCCATTAAAATTTAGCCCCTTAAGTATAAGAAGCTTAAGGTCACACAAGCCTATGTGTTCAAATGCTTCTTCCATTACTTGCCTGAAAAAAAATGATGCAAATCCCAGGGAGGAGTTATCCATTACAAGAAAAGCTTGTATCTCTAGGCATCTTTGATTTGGCTGGATACCAAGGGGTGTTTCACACTGCCAATTTTATCAAAGAAAGGTGATAAGCTGAAATAGCAGCAACACAAACTTTTACCTAGCAAGCATTGACTTTTTGTCTATCAGCATTAGTAAGAAAGGTAAGGTTGCTGGAATCTCGCACCCTATAATGTTGAAGTTATGCTTTTCCAACCAGTAGATGTACCCCTTCAAGATTCAGCCATCTGTTAACACCCATCAAAGGTGTGGGCTTTCTGTATGCAAGAATATGGTCACTGCTAATTGTAGTCAACCTTACTCTTATTCTCCCAAAGATTCTCTGCCATCTATAATCATCATCATCATCAGAGGCAGTCCCTCGGAATCAAAGAAGACTTGCTCCCATTCTAAAAATGAGTCCTTAGGTGGCTGAACAGTCTAATACGAGAACCATAGTCCTGTCAAGGTGGGAGAGATAGTCGTTGAGGGAAAGATGGGTGGGACCGGTTTGCCACACGCTCTTTCCGCTGCCTGTGCTTGATTTCTGCATGCGCTCGAGGTGCTCAGTGCCCTCCCGGATGCACTTCCTCCGCTTAGGGCAATCTTTGGCCAGGGACTCCCAGCTGTCAGTAGGGATGTTGCACTTTATAAGGGAGCTTTGAGGGTGTCCTTGTAACATTTCCTCTGCCCACCTTTGGCTCGTTTTCCGTGAAGGAGTTCCGAGTAGAGCCCTTGCTTTGGGAGTCTCGTGTCTGGCATGCGAACAATACGGCCTGCCCAGCGGAGCTGATCAAGTGTGGTCAGTGCTTCAATGCTGGGGATGTTGGCCTGGACGAGGACACTAATGTTGGTGCGTCTGTCCTCCCAGGGGATTTGTAGGATCTTGCGAAGACATCGTTGGTGGTATTTCTCCAGCAACTTGAGGTGTCTACTGTACATGGTCCATGTCTGTGAGCCATACAGGAGGATGGGTATTCAGCCCTGTCGACCATGGTGGCAGATTTGAGGGCTTGGTCTTCAAACGTTCTTTTCCTCAGGCGACCAAAAGCTGCACTGGCACACTGGAGGCACTGTTGAATCTCGTCATCAATGTCTGCTCTTGTTGATAAGAGGCTCCCGAGATATGGGAAATGGTCCACGGTGTCCAGGGCCGCACCGTGGATCTTGATGACTGGGGGGCAGTGCTGAGTGGCATGGACAGGCTGGTGGAGGACCTTTGTCTTACGGATGTTTAGCGTAAGGCCCATGCTTTCGTACGCCTCAGTAAATACGTTGACTCTGACTTGGAGTTCAGCCTCTGTATGTGTGCAGACTCAGGTTGTCGTCCGCGTACTGCAGCTCAACAACAGAGGTTGGGGTGGTCTTGGACCTGGCCTGGAGGCGGTGTAGGTTAAACAGCTTCCCACTTGTTCTGCAGTTTATTTCCACTCCAGCGGGGAGCTTGTTGACTGTGAGGTGGAGCATGGTAGCGAGGAAGGTTGAGAAGAGGGCAATGACGCAGCCGTGTTTGACCCCAGTCTGGACGTGGATTGGGTCTGTGATGGGTCCGTTGCTAAGGATCACGGCCTGCATGTCGTCGTGGAGCAGGCAGAGGATGATGATGAACTTTTGGGGACATCCGAAATGGAGGAGGACGCTCCATAGACCCTCGCGGTTGACAGTGTCAAAGGCCTTTGTAAGGTCGAAGAAGGCCATGTATAGGGGCTGGTGCTGTTCCCTGTCGTGCTGCAAAAATCATGTCCATTGTGCCCCGTAGGGGACAAAATCCACATTGTGACTCTGGGAGGAGCTCCTCAGCCAGAGGGAGAAGACGGTTGAGGAGGACTCTAGCAACGACTTTCCCAGTGGCTGATAACAGGGAGATTCCTCTGTAGTTGCCGCAGTCGCCTTTTTTAAAGATGGTCATGATCACGAAAGGCATCATGGGAACATAGGAGCAGGATTAGGCCATTTAGCCCCTCGAGCCAATGCCATCATTCAATGAGATCATGGCTGATCTGTGACCTAACTTCATATACCCACCTTTGCTCCATATCCCTTAATAGCTTTGGTTAACAAAATTCTATCAATCTCTGATTTAAAATTAACAATTGATCTCGCATCAATTGCAGGAGAAAGTTCCAAACTTCTACCAGCCTTTGCGTGTAGAAGTGTTTCCTAACTTCAATCCTGAAAGGACTGGCTCTAATTTTTAGATTATACCCCCTAGTCCTAGACTCCTGAACCAGCGGAAATAGTTTCTCTTTATCTACCCTCTCTGTTCCCCTTAATATCTTGAAAACTTCAATCAAATCACCCTTAACCTTCTAAATTCCAGTGAATACAGCCCTAGTTTGTGTAATCTCTCCTCATAATTTAACCCTTGGAGTCCAGATACCATTCTGGTAAATCTACACTGCACGCCCTCCAAGACCAATATCATCATCATCATCATAGGCAGTCCCTCGGAATCAAGGAAGACTTGCTTCCACTCCCAAAGAAAGTTCTTTGGTGGCTGAACAGTCCGATACGAGAGCCACAGACCCTGTCACAGGTGGGACAGACATTCGTCGGGGGAAGGCGAGGGTAGGACTGATTTGCCGCACGCTCCTTCCACTGCCTGCGCCTGACCTCTTCATGCTCGCAGCATTGAGATTCGAGGAGCTCAACGCCCTCCTGGATGCACTTTCTCCACCTCGGGTGGTCTTCGGCCAGGGTCTCCCAGGTGTCAGTGGTGATGTCGCTTTTCACCAGGGAGGCTATGAGGGTGTCTTTGTAATGTTTCCGCTGCCTACCTTTGGCTCGTTTGCCATGAAGGAGCTCTGTGTAGGGCAATTGCTTAGGGAGTCTCGTGTCTGGCATGTGAACTAAGTGGCCTGCCCAGTGAAGCTGATCGAGAATGGTTAGTGCTTCAATACTGGGGATGTTAGCCTGGGCGAGGACACTGATGTTGGTGTGCCTGTCCTCCCAGGGGATTTGCAGGATCTTGCGGAGACATCGTTGGTGATATTTCAGATAGATAGAATTTTAACCAATAAGGGAATTAAGGGTTATGGGGAGCGGGCGGGTAAGTGGAGCTGAGTCCACGGCCAGATCAGCCATGATCTTGTTGAATGGCGGAGCAGGCTCGAGAAACTAGATGGCCTACTCCTGTTCCTAATTCTTATGTTCTTATGTTCTATCTCCAGTGACTTGATGGTCTTCTGTACATCGTTCATGCCTCTGATCCATACAGGAGGGCAAGTATTACTACAGCCCTGTAGACCATGAGCTTGGTGGTAGATTTGAGAGCCTGGTCTTCGAACACTCTTTTCCTCAGGCGGCCGAAGGCTGCACTGGCGCACTGGAGGCGATGTTGGATCTCCGCATCAATGTCTGCCTTTGTTGACAAGAGACTCCCGAGGTATGGGAAGTGGTCCACGTTGTCGAGGGCCGCACCATGAATCTTGATGACTGGGGGGCAGTGCTGTGCGGCGATGACAGGCTGGTGGAGGACCTTTGTCTTACGGATGTTAAGCGTAAGGCCCATGCTTTCATATGCCTTTGTGAATACATCGACTATATCCTGGAGTTCAGCCTCAGAATATGCGCAGAAACAGGCGTCGTCCGCGTACTGCAGTTCAACAACAGAGGTTTGGGTGATCTTGGACCTGGCCTGGAGGCGGCATAGGTTAAACAGCTTCCCACTGGTTTGGTCGTTTAGTTCCACTCCAGCGGGGAGCTTGTTGACAGTGAGGTGGAGCATGGCAGCGAGGAAGATTGAGAAGAAGGTTGGAGCAATGACGCAGTCCTGTTTGACCCCGCTCCGGACGTGGATTGGGTCTGTAATGGAACCGTTGGTAAGGATCACGGCCTGCATGTCATTGTAGAGCAGGCGAAGGATGTTGACAAACTTTCGGGGGCATCCAAAACGGAGGAGGACGCTCCATAAGCCCTCACGGTTAACAGTGTCAAAGGCCTTTGTAAGATCGAAAAAGGCCATGTATTTTTCCTGCAGTTGTCGTGTTGCAAAGATCAGGTGCGTTGTTCCCTGTAGGGGACAAAATCTGCCCTGTGACTCTGGGAGGAGCTCCTCGGCCACAGGTAGAAGATGGTTGAGGAGGACTCTAGCAACAACCTTCCCAGTGGTTGATAGCAGTGAGATTCCCCTGTATTTGCCTCAGTCGGATTTGTTCCTGGTGTGGTGCCCAGAACTGCTCACAGTACTCCAGACGTTATCTAACCAGGGCTTTGTATTGGTGTAGCTTAACTTCTATCCCTTTATTCTAGTCCTCTGGATATAAAGGCTAGCATTCCATTAGCCTTTCTGATTATCTTCTCGACCTGACATTGATATTTCAATGATCTATGTACATGGACTGCCAAGACTCTTTGGACCGACACTGCTTCTAGCTTTTCACCATTTAGAAAGTACTCTATTCTATCCTTTTTTGATCCAAAGTGGATGACTTCATATTTGCCTACACTGAAAATGTTCACAGTTTTGCCCATTCACATAGAGCCCAAACGTGGTCAAAGCTAAGGCACCCAAGTGCTGCCCAAAGGACTGCTGAGAGACCTGGCGGTACTTTGGCAAGTTGGTTCCTCTAAAAGATCGGCAAAGACCGCCCGGCGGCAAAAAAACGACTTATGTCCTGAATGTGGGCGGCAGCGGGCGGGAGCTCCCAATCTCGGCGGCAAATGCGATCCTCACCAAAATGCCGCGAAGGATTGAGTCGGGCCCAGGGAGGGGGGAGCACATAAAAATAAAAATTTACAAAAAAAAAAAGAACCAGTGGAAAACCTTCAGAGGACCCCATCCACACGAATCGCTGTAAAAAAAATCAATAAAAGAAGTTTACTTAGCGCTGAGGCTAGGCCAACTCCCGGAGGAATCTGGCAGCTTTGCGAGCGGGAAGACACTTATGTGCCTTATGCGCTAGCGGCCATCAGCGGGCGGTTCCCAGAGGTCCTCCCCTCCCGCTGGCGGGAGACCTAGAGGAAACTGGCATCGAAGGGAGACTGGCCAAAAAACTCGGTGGCAGTCGGCGGCAGCAGGTGGAGTCCACCAAGTTCGGGGCATTAATCTATTAATATCTCTTTCTGTCAATTTATTTAATCTCATAATACTCCTGTGAAGCATCTTGAGCTGTTAAACTACGTTAAAGGCACTATATAAATACAAGTTGTTGTTGTTGTTGTTGTTTAAAATGTTTTGCTTCCATCTACACTGCTCACAATTCAGCCTATTTTTGTGTCATCGGCAAACTTGGATATATAGCTTTCTATGCCATCATCTAAGTTGTTAATAAATACTGCCCATTATCCCTATTCTCTGTCTCCTGCCACTCAGCCAATTTCCGAATCAGCTCAATAATTTGCCTTCACTTCCATGAGCTTCAACTTTAGCTAACAGTTTCTTATGAAGGACTTTATCTAATGCTTTCTGGAAGTCCATATAACTAACATCCATAGACATCACCCTGTCCACTACTTTACATCAGTATGACATTCAGAAAATCTGTAACTATAGTCTTTATTGAGATTTTGTTCAGTGATGGATTAGGTATCATTTTGGGTGGTTTCATCCTCAAAGATGATGAGATCTTTTAGAATTGGTCTTGGAGTTAATGAAAATGGACTCAAATGTGTAAAATGTTGATACAGAATGTGTTCCATCGTTATAAATGTGAATGCCATGTTTTAGTATCTGCATTACCAGCACTCACATTGAACTTCAAAAACATATCTGAAATGCAGAACATATTTTGAAACAAAATGATTGAAGTTCTATTTAGTTATGGAACCATTTGGGGCTCGACTTTCAGCATATCATCGGCCATTTAGCGCCCATATAAGTACTGAAATTCAGGCTATCACCCATTTTTGATGAAAAATGGAAACTAGCACCCGATTATAGTCCATTTATAGCCGGCGCAACATTCGGCATACAGGAATGAGCTGCATTGCCCGGCCTATTTGTTTTTTAAAAATATGATGTCATCCTCGTGCAATGCCAAGAATACTGGTTATAATGGAAACTAGCGCCCAATTATTGCCCAGATTATCGCCGACTGCTACTTTTGGCATTTCGCCCATAATTTGCCCAAATGATCACTGGCCCAAAAAGACACTGAAGAAAAGCTGCAATCACCTGACCTTAACTCGTCACTATGGATGCCATTATGTAACTCAGAGGATCTTTAATAAAAGCCTGTTTGAAGTGCTTGTCAGGAGAAGCAATTTGTGAGTGATTTTAAGGGCGTTTTTGACTTTTGCCAATCATCCAATCACATTTGTATTTGTTGAGGACAAATTAAGGGCATTTACAGTGATTTATAGTGATGTGGCCTGTAATTCCTCAACCAGTATTGATGACTAATCACATGCTGCAGAATAGAGATGGAAGAAGGTTAATTGAAGAGCATTATGTGCCCAATCAAAGAGGTGGCAGACTGTTCACGAGAAGGAGATGTTACACCCAATGTATTTACAGGGATAAGCAATCATACCTGGATTTGCCGATAACACGTGCGTTAGAAGACTGCGATTCTGAAAGAAGGTCATCAGGGAGATATGCCAGATAATTAAGCGAGATCTGCAACCTACCAGCACCATCAGGACCACACTGCCCGTTGAGGTAAAAGGTGACTGCGGCACTATCCTTCTATGCATCGGACTCCTTTCAGGCTTCAGCTGGCGACATTTGTGGTATCTTTCAGCATGCCACACATTGCTCCATTCGACAGGTGACTCAAGCCCTTTATGCTTGCAGGATGGATTTTATAAGCTTCCCTATGACCAGGGAGGCACAGGCTTTGGGTTTCTCGAGAATAGCAAACTTCCCCAAGGTCCAGGGAGCAATAGACTGCATGCACATCACCCTGAAAGCACCTTTATGGGATGCAGAGGTGTTTCGTAACCGAAAGGGATTCCACTCCCTAAATGTGCAGCTCGTTGTCGACCACAAGCAAATAATCATGGCAGTAAATGCTAAATTTCCAGGCAGCATCCATGATGTGCACATACTGCGTGAGAGTGCTGTCTCTGACCTGTTTCAGTCAGCCACAAGGTCATGGTTGGATGCTGAGGGATAAAGGATATGACCTTGCCAGCTGGCTCATCACCCCACTGCGTAATCCCCAGATGGAAGCCGAGAAGCGTTACAACGAAAGCTACATAGCCACACGCAATATCGCCGAAAAGACAATTGGAGTGCTCAAGCAGCGCTTCAGATGCCTGGACCACTCTGGAGGCAGACTACAATACCACCCTGAACAGGTCGCTGAGTTTACAGTGGTGTGCTGCATGTCGCATAACCTAGTTATAAGGCAAGGACAACAATTGCCAGATGGGGCTACTGGTCCACCTCAGGAAGGAGTGGAGGCGAAAGAGGCAGACGAGGAAGAGGAGGAAGAGGCTGGTGAGGACCTCGGGGAGGACAATCAGTCTGGTGATGAATCCATGGTCCCACACCCTGCCGCAAGACTGGAAAAGTCCCGTGGGAATTACGCGGCTGCAAAGCTGTTGCTTCAGCAGCTCATAAATGAATGTTTTGCATGAACTTACAGTCACAGTTACAGTTATGGAACGACAAGAGTTGCAGTTGCGTTATGTTTCAGCCTTGCCTGGTCTGGCCTGGCCATTGTTTTCCAACAGTTGTATTCATGTTTTACCTTACCTTATGTTATTAGAAGACACTGCACAACAATTGTAAAGTAAAATAATTTTTTTTAATTATTTAACAAAATTTTAACTGTAACACCCACCCTTCCCACCCCCACACCAACAGTGAACCAACAATAAATTTAAAAAACAACAACAATGAACAATATAACAACAGTAACAATAAAACAACTCCCTACCTGCGGCCATGTTTCCCTCCAGGTCCTGTACACCCCCGTCCCGTCTTAACCCCACCCACCCGTTTTGGTCCCTGGGCACTGAGACGTGTCTGGCATGCAGCGAGCGACGGCAAGACTTCGTGCCGTGGGGTGTGGGTGGGTGACGGTGGCTAGATCGGCACTTGGGGTGTTGGAGGGGAAGATGAAGCTGGGGAATCGTCTTCCGAGTCAGAAGGAAGTGTTTCCCCCTGACTCGCTCATGTGCTGGTGCTGGTGGTGTGTGCTACGGCACCTTGGGTTGCAGTGCCATGTCCAGACACTATCGCATGCCACCAGGCATCGACGGGAAGCGGTCGTCGCACGCATCTCCCCGATCATCTGCTGCATATCCTCCGTATTGCGAGCAGATGCCCGGGACATGTCCCTTGTGTAAACCACGAACGCCTGGAGGAGCTCACGACTTATCGTGACACTCTCCATGCACAGTCTGGTCAAGCCCTCGATGCGATTGACCAGAGCAGGTGTGTGCTGACCTTGCTGACTCGACCTCTGTGGGGTCAGCGTGAGCACTAACATGTGTCTTGGTGTCGCCAGCTGCAAGCCGCTTGGTCCCGCTACCTCTTCTGTCGAAGCCGACGTTCTGGCTGCAGGTCCCACAGGTAAATAAAGAAGAGGCAGGGGGATGCTAGGGGCATCCTCCTCCGTTTCCACCAGATCGTCTTCCTCCTCAGGCTCGGTTGTCTCTTGTTCTTCTTCCTCCTCCCCACCCGTGGTGAGGACCACCTGTAACTGTGTAGGTTCCACTCATGCCTCGCTGTGCATGGGTGTTGTTGGACCTGCAAAGCAAAATTGATCTTATTGAGTTTATTAGAACGGAAGGGTACACATTCTTGCGCTGCGCTGCGCTGGCATATGAAGGAGGAGCAGCAATACTACAATAAATGAGACCAAGAGACATTACATAATAACGCATCACATGCTGTCAACCTGAGAGTAGCACAGAGGCTGCATGGGAATCAGGATAGCTGCATGCATAACATGACATCATTCGTATATTATAATGAAATGACGTTACATTATTTTAACATTGCTTGACACATTACTCACGTGACACAAGCGAGGGCTCTGCCTCCCCAGGGATTGCTGACCGAGTGTGGTCTCCAATCAGTGCCGTAGCGCGTTCCTCCAACTCCGTGAGCATGCTGAGCTGGGCAAGGCCTCCTCCTGTGTGCCTGCGTTCAGCTTGATTCTTCGATAACTTCCTCTGCAAATGTGAAACGAGTATGGCATAAGCTAATTGACTTGATACTATCATGGAAAGACAGCAGTCTCCAATGTTATATGCTAATAGGGTTTTTATCCATAATTGATGCATGGTTATAACAAAGATTGTGTATAGGATCTAATGCTTGACACAAACATCTCTCTCGACTGCAATCTCCATTGACGAGCCTCCAGGGGTGGTGGGAATCAGGAAAGCTGGTGAACTCGGCAATGACAGGAGCTAATGTCCCAAAGTGTCCCAGGGTAGACAGTGAGCAAGGGCAGCTCTCCTCCAGTCCATGCTGGGTCACTGTAAGTGACAACAGCCAGAGAGACTTAAAAATGATGCAGGTTCATAGCCCTGTCCAGATCTTAGCAGGGAATATATGTAAGAATAACAAGCTTAATTTCAATCCTGGAGATTTATAATTATAATTCCAATTTGCATCATTACAATTTAAAATCTATACTTACTCTTGCCGAAGCAACCAGGCTGTTCCAGCGCTTCCGGCACTGGTTGGACCCCCTCGCCACATGGGACGCCGATGAGACCACGGCGGCAATTTCACTTCAAAACTTCCGGTAGGCCTGGGGTGGAGGTTTCCCACGCCCACCCCGGGTTAATTGGGCCCACTGCGAGTGCACCTCCCCGACAGGGGCCTCATTGGCCTCGTCGGAGAAGGGTTTGGTGTTCCTCCTACCCTCCACCTCATGGAGACTCTCTCCCAAGTCTTCGTGGGACATCTCCATCATAATTTTTAAATTTTTCACTGGATTTACAACAATCTTTCATTTTTAACTCCTTCACAACAATAGCACTCCTTCAAAAATCTTAGCAATCTGTCAATCCTTAAAGCTCCTCTCCCTCTCCCCTACAAACATTCTCTCTCCCTCCCTTTGCCTCTGCACATGTGTGGATGACCCTTGACCTCCCGAATCACGGGAAAACTAGCTTGCAAAAATTAACGCATGCGCAGAAGGCCGTTGCTAGGGAAGCCTTGCCTTCCACATCACTGAGGCCTGTCTTGCATCTCTAGGGCCCATTTCACATTGCTGGGCTATCACTGGGCTATCACCTCCCCAAAAGTGCCGAAAGTCGCGATCCCAAAAATGGGCGATGTTCCAGCGATCATGAAGCCTGAAACATCACTAAGGCTAGAACATCACCCATTTTTTGGGCACTAGCGATCTAAGTGGAAAGTATAGCCCAATCTTTCTTTCTCTCTCTTCATTTTGCTTTCTGTACCTGATTTAACTTTGATTCAATATTCTAACTGACACTTTCTGGTTCAGATTCTGTGCTGCTCATTAATGATTTTTCAATCTGATTGGTTAAGGAGATACACTGTTGCTTGTCCTGTTCACACAGGTCCCAGATGCCCTGTAGAGGGTGCCATGCTTGTTGGATAGTTGGCTGGCAGAAAATTTCTGTGCAATACCCTATGCCAAGCTAACGAACAACCGGCACCGTTAGTTCGCTGCTCAGTGCAATATCCGGCCCATTATTACATAGTTATGCAGAACATAGATAACTCAGGGAAATGTAAGTTAACTCAAAAAAACTTCTACCTGAGTTGAGATGGACATTTTACATCCTTCCATCTCCGTATAAATGACTTGACTTTACAAGAGTCGCATTCACACTTAGCTGGCTTTATACAGCTAAAAGGTAGTTTGTTTAATGGAAGAGAGTCATTAGGTAAAGGTAGGTGCAAAAACTGACTGTGATGTAGCACAGATTTCATTGTACGAATGATGTGCACAGATAATGGCAGCAGAATTGTAGAATTTCATATTTAGGAGTAGAATGCACTTGGCATGACTTTCCATTTGGATGCCAGAAAACTATTTGATAGAATGGAGTGTGCCAGCACTTTGTCTTGAGATTTGGCATTGCATCAAATGTCATGATGGCCATGGGAGGCTAAATTAATGGAATTTGGAACCCTTTAAATGAAATAAAAGGTTTAATTTTTTTGTCAGATTCATGAGAAATACAATATTCTCCAGTTGCATTCTTTTCTCTGTGGCTCTGATTAAGAACTTGTCTGACAAGATTTTGGATCTCATCATAGAACACCAAACAAGCTGCTTTAGATCGATTTTAAAAAGTAAGTGGACAGGAGATCACTGTTGGAAAGGCATATCACTTCATGTCAAAAAATAGGTTTGGAAGAATGCATTGCATGATGTGTGGACAAATCACCTTTCTTTATCACTCACATCAATAATATGATTTTAATTTAGGAAACATTACACTGGGTCTCATCATCTTCATGGAGAGTTTGAGTATTCAGATGGCTTTAATGGGATTAGTTTCTTTTGGGGCACATGTTGCTGTTATTTCCAAGGATTTTCTCCCCCCTCTAAAGCAGTGGCCGCCTCGTCTTGTGCGGTATTGGCTGTCCCACTGCAGTATCACTGGATATTTCTGGCCTTGCAGCAGTGAGCTAATTATTGGTCACAGGGGTTTATATTGCACATGGAATTGATCCCTAATCAAGGAAATCCTGCCCCATCCTGATACCACTGTAAAAAGGAGAACCCACCCCCAGGAGTTCACAATAATACTCCATATTATTTCCATTGTGTACATCAAAGGTAAAACAGCTCATTGTTCACCCAACAACCTTCTAACTTAGTGTACTTCATGTATACAGTCACGTTTGGTTAATATGCAGCATGGGTTTGCCTGTGAAAGTGGAGCTCTAACACAAGAAAATTCCCTCGAATGCCATCAAGTCGTAACAGCCATCCAAAATGTTATCATGTGTTCATCTAGACAGACAGGTTTTGAGGTCATTTTTGTTTAAGTCCAGTGCAGACTGATCCTCATTTACAAATGAGTACAAGTTGCAGAAACATAAACTAGGCCTTTGATGTCGACACACAAATTTTATTATTGAAAATTCAACTATTTTGTTAAAAATATAATTAGAAACCAATGTTAGTTTAATAATGAATGTATCTTTAACTTCATAGAGGAACATGTTGTATTCCCAAGTCTTGGAAATAAGCCCTAGTAATTTAAAGCAGAATAGTAAGTGGAGATTTCCATTCAGTCATTTTACAAAGTTGGGAATATCATGTGGTATTTATTACAATTTCTGTAGTATTACTGGAGCCAAGAAGTAATGCTTTTTAAATTTAGAAACTAGCTCATGAAATGTAAATTTTCATTCAATTTGAATTCCAGGCACTTAAGATAGCTGTAGTATAATTTTTGCATTTTTAAATAATTTAAATGAATTAGCTAATAAAAAAAAATGAAATAAAATTGATTGCTGATAATGTCCACAATTTTCAACAGATCATTTTAGATGTAATTTACTTTTTGTGTAAAGGAGCAAAGTAAGGCAATGAGAAAGAATATCCAATTATAGCAGAATTAAAGGTACTGGTCTGAAGTTAGATCTTTGTAGGCAGTAATGAAATAGGAACATAAGAATATAAGAACATAAGAACATAGGAACAGGAGTGGGCCATTCAGCCCCTTGAGCCTGTTCCGTCATTCAATGAGATCATGGCTGATCTGTATTTTAACTCCATTTACCAGCTTTGGTTCTGTAACCTGTAATACTCTTACCTAACAAAAACCTAGCAATCTCAGTTTTGAAATTTTCAATTCACCTAGCATCAACAGCTTTTTGGAAGGGAATGTTCCCGATTACCACTACTCTTTGTGTGAAGAGGTGCTTCATAATGTCACCCCTGAATGGCCCAGCTCTCATTTTAAGGTTGGGTTTCCATGTTCTCCCCCACTAGAGGAAATACCCTAACAAATCCTTTAATCATCTTAAACGCCTCTAATAAGTCATCCTGTAATCTTTTATATCCGAGGAAATACAAGCTTAGTCAATGCAACCGTTTCTCATAATTTACCCCTTTTAGCCCCGGTATCGTTCTGATAAATCCGTGCTACACCCTCTCCAATGCCAATATATCCTTCTTGAGGAGCGGTGCCCAGAACTGTATCATGGGTTACCATTGGCAGTAAAGCAATTTTGCCTTTTCTTCTTTTTTGTCATTTGCACTTCTATGGGGAACTAGCATATATCAATAATATATTAAAAATATGGCGGTAGAATTTTCATGAACATTCTCCCGATCTCCTAGCGTAAGTGGAAGATCAGTGGAAACCCTGGAGAAATGGCATAAACAATCACTTATGCTGTTTCTGCAGGGCTGGTGCTGATCTTCTGCTGATGTGACGGCAGGAGAGCTGGAAAATGCCTTATGTCAGCATGCACTTCCTGGCGACAAAACCTTACTTTCTGTTTACATATTTTTTGTGTCAACTTACCATTATAAATTCCTATATCAATTTATAATGGAAACTGCCTCTGTAAACTTGTCATGCTGTAATTAAACCTGTGGTGACACTGCAGCATGTCACTTGGTGCATCTCCCAGCTGATCTGCCAATACTGCAGAGAAACTCTACTCCAACCAACCCACCTCTGGTTCCCAAATTATTGTAAAGTTTTTCTATTTAAAAAAAATATTGAAATAACATCAAAATATTCTGTAAAAATAAGGACAGAATGCCTGACTGTAAAATGGGGTCTTGGCACCCTGGTGCAGTTCTCCCCAACTTCTAACTCCATTTCACCTGAAGACCAGACTTCGGGGTACATTTTAACTCCCAGATGGGCACAGCTGTACTAAATATGCTGCAGCACTAGGAATCTAGGAAGAAAAAACAGTCAGGATGGTGGTGAATTAGATATACAGGGATACTTTAGCACACCCTACGATAGTTAGAAGTTACACCAGGGCTTTACAATGCACTGGTCAGATCATACAGAGTGGTCTGCATAGAGTGCTACTAAACACTGTGCTCCTCCAGCCTCCCATGTCCTGGACAACCACATGTGCAGCTGGAGGAGAACAACGATTAGGAATTTGGAGAGAGTGGGAATTCGGAGCAGAGGGTGAAGGAGGAGAGAGTGAAATGAGCGGCCGGGGATAAAGGTAGGCCCGAGAGCCCGGAAGAATTGTGAGTATCAGGAAGTGAGATATGTGAAATCAGCCCAAGGGAAGAAGCTGAAGAGAAAAAAAATTGGTGAGTAGATGGTGATGGTTTTTTTTAAGTTTTGAGTTTATTTCTGTTAAGTTAGTTATTAGTCTATTAAATAGAGGCATGGCAGGGCACCTCAATCCTGTGGAATGCACATCCTGTGCCATGTGGCAACTCCAGGATGCTTCCTGTGTCCTGGACAACCACATGTGCAGCTGGAGGTGCACAATGTTATGTTTGCCCATATCCTCTGGTAGATCTTTGGGGTGGGATTCCCATGCCCACCCTGGGTCAATTGACCCCAGCGTGACTCCACCTCCTGCAGGAGGGAGGCATTTGCCTCACCAGAGAATCTCCTCGGTCGTTTGCATCCTCCCAATTGTTCCTCTCCCACCTCACTTCTTTCGTCAGCATCCTCAATCTCCAGAGCGTGCTGTGTCGCCTCCTCCATCCCTTCCATTTTAAATATCATTTTTTCGACGATGGAAACAACGTTCTTTGTGCTCAGCAGTCTTTTTGCTGCTGCTAAATCTCCTTTCTGCCTCCAAAAACAGCCAAACAAGCACACAACACACCCACACACGCTTTCAGTTCCTCTCTGCTCCCTCTCTCTCTCTCCTGTTCCGTGCAAGTACTGATGACCCCTGACCTCCTGAAATATGGGAAACAACCATTGCCATGCCGTTGCTATGGACGTTGACATTTTACAGCAGAAGGTCAAAATTTTTTTTTCGCTAACTCCCATTTCCAATTGCTCGCGGTAACGCCCATTTTAGAAAATGGAAAGTTGGGGTTTTGAAAATGGGCAATAATCCGGTGATCTCAAGACCTATATTTACTGCCAACACTAAAAATAACGCCCAATTTTGGGCGATCTGCACCAAAGTAGAAAGTCTAGCCCTTGGTCAAGCACATTCCCAGGTGCTGGTCAAAAAGATCTACTAATAATTTGGACCTGAATTTATTTGGTATAACCATTCTTGCACGCCACATGATACAATCTTTATTGACTGATAATTCATTCCTATGTATGAAGAATAGATGAATATCTTTGTCTGTTACCTGGTTTGGCCAGACATTTGTGATGTAATCATACACCTTTGACATAACTTGGTCATGTTTGGTTGCTCTACCAATCTTTTCAGTGTGACTGGCAATTCATCAATGTATGAAAAATAGAACACTTCTTCCCTATCAGGTGTAACTTGTGATGGGGAAGGCAATCTAGACATAGCATCAGCATTACTGTGATCAGCTGATCGTCTGTATTCAATATCATATGTAGGTTGGAACTGGGGACTTTGGATGGACGATTGCTGTCAGGGGCTTATGGTCCGTAACAATGGTAAACTTATGACCATACAAGTATTTGTGGAACTTCTTGACCCCAAAAATGAATGCCAAAGCTTCCCTTTCAATTTGCACATAATTATGCTCACTGGCACTGAGAGTGTATGAAGCAAAAGCAATTGGTCTCTCCTCCCCACTACATAGTACATGAGAGATCACTGCCCCAACTCGATGCGGAGAGGCGTCACATACTAGCTTGATCTCCTTAGATACGTCATGGTGCTCTCTACCAATTTGCTTTTACACTCCTTGAATGCTGTGTCGCATTCTTCTGACCACTTCCAATGCACTTGTTTTTTCAATAGTTCATTCCGTGGATGGAACACTGTAGACAAATTTGGTAGGAACTTTCCATAATAGTTCAAAAGACCCAAAAAGGATCGAAGTTCAGTGACATTCTTGGGAGTGGGTGCATTTCCGATTACATCCAGTTTTCCCTTGGTTAGAAGTAAAACATCTTTGTCTACTCTGTACCCTAAGAACTCCACTGAGTTTTGAAATAACTCACACTTGTGAGCAGTCACTCATACTCTGTGCTCCTCGAGCCATTTGAGGACTTCATTCAATATGTTATTACGAATTTGCCTGTTTGGTGCTGAAATTAGTATGCCATCTAAATAACATACTACTCCTTCAATACCTTGCAAAATCTGGTTCATCACCCCTTGGAATATGGCAGGGGCAGAAGACATTCCAAATGGTAGCCTATTAAATTGATATAGGCCTAGATAAGTATTTATAGTCAAGCATGACTTGGACTCCTCATCTGGTTAAAGCTGTAAGTAGGCATTCGTAAGATCCAACTTTGAGAAGATCTGACCACCTGTCAGTGTTGTGAACAAATCTTCTACATTTGGCAATGTATTGGGGAGATTACCCTCTAGAACCTGGTTTATGGTTACTTTATAATCATCACACAGCTTTACCTTGCCATCGGACTTAGGTACAACAACAATAGGAATAGCCCAATTACATATCTTAGAGATAATGTTCTCAGTCTCTAATCTTTTGAGTTCTTGCTCAACTTTCTCCTTGAGTGCATCTGGTATGGGACGTGGCTTGCAGTAAACTGGTCTAACGTCCTTCTATACCCTGACACTCGCCTTGAAGCCTTGGATCGGACTGCCTGTTTCACAGAACGCCTTCGGATGCATCTTGATGACATTAGCCTTTGATGCAAATCTCGTTTCAACACAAAAAATCTCACTCCAATCTACTAAGAGAAGCATGCTCTGAAATTGATCCTTGTATTTCACCGGTACGGTGATACGACCTACCACACAAATGTTCTCTCCCAAGTAGCCTCGCAGTTCTATCTTGGATTTCTCCAATGGGAAATCACGCAATTTGTTGAGGTATAGTGATTCCAGTACTACACTCAGTGTCGATTTCCATGGGTATCTTGGTTCCTGCAACATCTACGTGGATGATGATACTTTTTGAATCGCTGTTGGTTACCCTCGTGCTCCTGATGATGTGTAGTTCTAAAACCTCGTTGACCTGTTGTTTTTCTTCCATGCTATGTTGTCTCTGGGGATTTCAACTTATAGCTTTGAAAGTTGGTTTACTCTTCAGTCGGCATGCCTTTGCAAGATGCTCACTGATACTTTCGTCAGTTAACTGATCTTGTATTCCGAAATGATGACTTTCAGCAATTTCCAGGTATTCAGGAGTATAGTGCTGACTCTGCTTAATAGATGTGTCCTTTGGCTTGACAGACACAAGCACATTTTTCAGGGTTTCATATACCTCGGGCCCAGCTTCAGTTAAGAAAATAGCCTGCTTTCTTTCCAAAACCACCCGGTTATGGTTTTCATCATCAGAGACTTCGATGATACTATTTGCGGTGAAAAACATTTCTAGCCGCTCCACATATGCTTTGAATCTTTACGGTCATGTTGAAACTCCCCCAAGCGCCCAACTATTCCCATAGGTGCGGCCATCAGGACTCTGGCAGTTCAGCCAAGTCTGCTTGTAATTTACCTTGGATTTGTTGCTGTTAATCAAAACAGAGAAGCTCTCAAAACATCCACCAACAAAAATTTCAGCTAGGTTACCGATTATCCTGTCCTCCATCGCCAATGTTGAATTTTTGGTACGATCTCACATACATTCAGGCTTTAAGATGGCTGATAACTTCAGGAAACCAGTCAGGTGACCTGACCTGTTTATTCTTGTGAACAGCAATGGCTGCAATGCCACAGTAGTCCACTGGGTGGAGCTATATATTCCACATAAGCTCCAGATTTCAGAGCTTGAGCAGCAGCTGGCATCACTGCGGTGCATCCATAAGGATGAATGCTACATGGATAGCAGATTTCAGGAGGTAGTCACTCTGCAGCTTAAGAGTATGCAAGCAGAGATGGAATGGGTGACCACCAGACAGACAAGGCAGACCAGGCAGGTAGTGCAGGTGTCCCCTGAGTGCATCTCACTCTCTAACTGGTATACAGGTGAGGGCGTTGATTCATCTGGGGAGTATAGCCAGAGCCAAGTCTACGGCTCCATGGGTGCCTCAGCTGTACAAGGTGGAAAGAGTAAGATCTGGAAAGCAATAGTGATAGGGGATTCAGTTTAAAAAGAGGCAGCTCATGCAGAGCACGGACTGCAGCAGCATGGAGTGGCATCCGTGAGTTTGGTAAGTGGGTGAGTTTTAAGGGTTATTCTCTTTAAACCATTTGGAGGCTGGAATAAATTCTTAGTGACAATTGCCAGTAGCTTCTAAGTAAGTAGCAGTTTAATTTAAAGGGGAAAAGTTAAATAGTTGGGAATCTTTCAGGTTTAGGCAGAGAAAAACAAGGTAACTCTCCAGTAGGAGGCAATTAGCAGCTAGTTAAAACCAGTTCTGTAAACGACGGACCAGTAGTAAGTCATCTGACCTAGATACAGTTTAAAAAGAGGCAACTCGTGCAGAGCACGGACTGCAGCAGCATAGAGTGGCATTTGTGAGTTTGGTAAGTGGGTAAGTTCGGGCAAGTGGGGGTGGCAGGTGCTTTTTTGTCTTGTTTTTCCTACCAGTGCTGAGCTGAAGAGTGCGAGAGTAGGAGACGGAGGCCCAGAGACCAGCCCAACCAGCTGCAGACAAAGATAGAGGGGTGCGAAATCAAGAGGTGACGTCACAGCCAAGCTGGTAAGTGGTTGGCTGTTCGACTGGTAAGTATAACTCTCTTTTAGACTGACTTTTAGATTGATTCAATTGGCAGCGAACTACTAAGTAGCTGTTTGGTGTTTAAGTAAATTTTAGTAAGTAAATTAATTTAAGGGTTAAGTCATGGCAGGAGAGCTCGGACCTGTGTCATGCTCCTCCTGTGCTATGTGGGAAATGAGGGACACTTCCAGTGTCCCTGACGACTATGTGTGCGGGAAGTGTGTCCAGCTGCAGCTCCTGACAAACCGCATGACGGCACTGGAGTTGTGGATGGACTCACTCTGGAGCATGCGCGATGCTGTGAATGTTGTGGATAGCACATTTAGTGAGTTGGTCACACCGCAGGTAAGGGTTAGGACAGATAGTGAATGGGTGACCAAAAGACAAGGCAAGAGCAGGAAGCAAGTGCAGGAGTCCCCTGCGGTCATCTCCCTCCAAAACAGATATACCATTTTGGATACTGTTGGGGGAGATGACTTACCAGGGGAAGGCACCAGCAGCCAGGTTCATGGCACCGTGGGTGGCTCTGCTGCACAGAAGGGCGGGAAAAAGAGTGGGAGAGCGCTAGTGATAGGGGACTCTATTGCAAGGGGAATAGATAAGAGTTTCTGCAGCCGCAACTGAGACTCCAGGATGGTATGTTGCCTCCCTGGTGCAAGGGTCAAGGATGTCTCGGAGCGGCTGCAGAGCATTCTGGAGAGGGAGGGTGAACAGCCAGTTGTCATGGTTCATGTAGGTACCAGCGATATAGGTAAGAAGCGGGAAGAGGTCCTACAAGCTGAATTTAGGGAGCAAGGAGTTAAATGAAAAAGTAGGACCTCAAAGGTAGTAATCTCTGGATTGCTACCAGTACCACGTGCTAATCAGAGTAGAGGGAGCAGGATAGTTAGAATAAATACGGGGCTTGAGCAGTGGTGCAAGAGGGAGGGACTCAAATTCCTGGGACATTGGAACCAGTTCTGGGGGAAGTGGGACCTGTACAAAAGGGATGGTTTGCACTTGGGCAGAACTGGAACTGCTGTCCTGGGGTTAACATTTGCTCATGCAGTTCGGGAGGATTTAAACTAATATGGCAGGGGGATGGGAACTTATGCAGCGAGATAGGGCAAAGTAATATGGAGTCAGAAACAGATGGTAGAAATGTAAAAACCAATAGTGGAAGGCCGAGTAAACAAATGCAAGAAACAAAAAGGGCCACACTACATCATAATTCTAAAAGGACAAAGGGTGTTAAAAAAACAAAAAAACTTTGTGTCTTAATGCAAGGAATATCCGTAATAAGGTGGATGAAGTAACTGTGCAAATAGATGTGAACAGATATGATGTGATTGGGATTACAGAGACGTGACTCCAGGATGATCAGGGCTGGGAACTCAACATCCAAGGGTATTCAACATTCAGGAAGGATAGAATAAAAGGAAAAGGAGGTGGGGTAGCATTGCTGGTTAAAGAAGAGATTAATTAAATAGTTAGGAAGAACATTAGCTTGGATGATGTGGAATCTACATGGTTGAGCTGCAGAACACCAAAGGGCAAAAATCATTAGTGGGAGTTATGTACAGACCTCCAAACAGTAGTAGTGATGTTGGGGAGGGCATGAAACAGGAAATTAGGGGTGCATGCAATAAAGGTGCAGCAGTTATCATGGGCGACTTTAATATGCATATAGATAAACTGGAAGCAATATGGTGGAGGAGGATTTCCTGGAGTGCATAAGGGATGGTTTTCTAGACCAATATGTTGAGGAACCAACTAGGGGGGAGGCCATCTTAGATTAGGTGTTGTGTAATGAGAGAGGATTAATTAGCAATCTCTTTGTGCGAGGCCCTTTGGGGAAGAGTGACCATAATATGGTGGAATTCTACATTCGGATGGAGAATGAAACAGTTAATTCAGAGACCATGGTCCAGAACTTAAAGAAGGGTAACTTTGAAGGTATGAGGTGTGAATTGGCTAGGATAGATTGGCGAATGACACTTAAGGAGTTGACAGTGGATGGGCAATGGCAGACATTTAGAGATGAACTACAACAATTGTACATCCCTGTCTAGTGTAAAAATAAAAAAGGGAAGGTGGCTCAACCGTGGTTATCAAGGGAAATCAGGGATAGTATTAAAGCCAAGGAAGTGGCATACAAATTGGCCAGAAATAGCAGCGAACCTGGGGACTGGGAGAAGTTTAGAACTCAGCAGAGGTGGACAAAGGGTTTGATTAGGGCAGGGAAAATAGAGTACGAGAGGAAACTTGCAGGGAACATTGAGACGGACTGCAAAAGCTTTTATAGATATGTAAAGAGAAAAAGGTTAGTAAAGACAAACGTAGGTCCCCTGCAGTCAGAATCAGGGGAAATCATAATGGGGAACAAAGAAACGGCAGACCAATTGAACAAATACTTTGGTTCAGTATTCACTAAGGAGGACACAAACAACCTTCCGGATATAAAAGAGGTCAGAGGGTCTAGTAAGAAAGAGGAACTGAGGGAAATCCTTATTAGTCGGGAAATTGTGTTGGGGAAATTGATGGAATTGAAGGCCGATAACTCCCCAGGGCCTGATGGATTGCATCCCAGAGTACTCAAGGAGGTGGCCTTGGAAATAGCGGATGCATTGATAGTCATTTTCCAACATTCCATTGACTCTGGATCAGTTTCTATGGAGTGCAGGGTAGCCAATGTAACCCCACTTTTTAAAAAAGGAGGGAGAGAGAAAACTGGAAATTATGGACCGGTCAACCTGACATCAGTAGTGGGTAAAATGATGGAATCAATTATTAAGGATATCATAGCAGCGCATTTGGAAAGAGGTGACATGATAGGTCCAAGTCAGCATGGATTTGTGAAAGGGAAATCATGCTTGACAAATCTTCTGGAATTTTTTGAGGATGTTTCCAGTGGAGTGGACAAGGGAGAACCAGTTGATGTGGTATATTTGGACTTTCAGAAGGCTTTCGACAAGGTCCCACACAAGAGATTAATGTGCAAAGTTAAAGCACATGGGATTGGGGGTAGTGTGCTGACATGGATTGAGAACTGGTTGGCAGACAGGAAGCAAAGAGTAGGAGTGAATGGGTACTTTTCAGAATGGCAGGCAGTGACTAGTGGGGTACCGCAAGGTTCTGTGCTGGGGCCCCAGCTGTTTACATTGGACATTAATGATTTAGACGAGGGGATTAAATGTAGCATCTCCAAATTTGCGGATGACATTAAGTTGGGTGGCAGTGTGAGCTGCGAGGAGGATGCTATGAGGCTGTAGAGTGACTTGGATAGGTTAGGTGAGTGGGCAAATGCATGGCAGTTGAAGTATAATGTGGGTAAATGTGAGGTTATCCACTTTGGTGGTAAAAACAGAGAGACAGACTATTATCTGAATGGTGGCAGATTAGGAAAAGGAGAGGTGCAACGAGACCTGGGTGTCATGGTACATCAGTCATTGAAGGTTGGCATGCAGGTACAGCAGGTGGTTAAGAAAGTAAATAGCATGTTGGACTTCATAGCGAGGGGATTTGAATACAGGGGCAGGGAGGTGTTACTACAGTTGTACAGGGCCTTGGTGAGGCCACACCTGGAGTATTGTCTGCAGTTTTGGTCTCCTAACTTGAGGAAGGACATTCTTGCTATTGAGGGAGTGCAGCGAAGGTTCACCAGACTGATTCCCGGGATGGCGGGACTGACATATCAAGAAAGACTGGATCAACTAGGCTTGTATTCACTGGAGTTCAGACGAATGAGAGGGGATCTCATAGAAACGTTTAAAATTCTGACGGGTTTAGACTGGTTAGATGCAGGAAGAATGTTCCCAATGTTGGGGAAGTCCAGAACCAGGGGTCACAGTCTAAGAATAAAGGGTAAGTCATTTTAGGACCGAGATGAGGAGAAACTTCTTCACCCAGAGAGTGGTGAACCTGTGGAATTCTCTACCACAGAAAGTTGTTGAGGCCAATTCACTAAATATATTCAAAAAGGAGTTAGATGTCATCCTTACCACTAGGGGGATCAAGGGGTATGGCGAGAAAGCATGAATGGGGTACTGAAGTTGCATGTTCAGCCATGAACTCATTGAATGGCGGTGCAGGCTCGAAGGGCCGAATGGCCTACTCCTGCACCTATTTTCTATGTTTCTATGTCATAGTTAGGGGAACAGCAGGCACAGATGTCATTCCAGAATGGTGTGTTGCTTCACTGGTGCCAGGGACAAGGATGTCCTGAGCAGCTGCAGGACATTCTAAGGGAGGAAGTGTGAACAGCCAAAGGACGTGGTCCATATGGGTATCAACGACATAGGTAGAAAGAGGGATGAGGTCCTGCAGGCAGATTTTAGGAAGGTAGGAAAGAGATTAAAAAGCAGAACCTCAAAGGTAGTAATCTCTGAATTACTCCCAGTGCATTTCTAAGATCTCCCAGCATGCTGTCCTCCTTCCAGTTAAGAGAGATGCGACCATGCATTCATGCCAACAGTGCTTCTCCTTAATACTTTTGTGCCTCGGCGGGGATTCCATCTGCTACTGATGTAATGTTGTTCTTGAGCTGATGGATGGCCTTTTCTACCTCAAGCAGGGCAGGGGTTTTGCTGAGATGGTGGCGGGTAGCATGCTGCGGGATGGAGTCGAGGACACTCGTGTCAAAGGCAGACTCTCGATTAAGGAGAACACAAGAACCACAAGAACACAAGAAATAGGAGCAGGAGTAGCCTGCTCCGCTATTTAATGATCATGGCTGATTTTATCATGGACTCAGTTCCACTTTCCTGCCCGCTCCCCATAACCCTTTATTCCCTTATCGCTCAAAAATCTGTCTGTCTCTGCCTTAAATATATTCAAAGACCTAGCCTCCACAGCTCATTGGAGCAGTGAATTCCACAGATTTACAACCTTCCGAGAAAAGAAATTCCTCCTCATCTCAGTTTTAAATGGACGGCCCTTTATTCTGAGACTATGCCCCTTAGTTTTAGTTTCCATCATGAGTGGAAATATCCTCTCTGCATCCATCTTGTCCAGCCTTCTCATTATCTTCTATGTTTCGATAAGATCACCTCTCATTCTTCTGAACTCCAATGAGTATAAACCCAAACTACTCAACCTATCTTCATAAGTCAACCCCTTCATCTCCGGACTCAACCTAGTGAACCATCTCTGAACAGCCTCCAATGCAACTATATCCATTCTTAAAGACGGAGACCAAAACTGCATGCAGTACTCCAGGTGTGGCCTCACCAATACCTTGTAAAGTTGTAGCAGGACTTCTATGCTTTTACACTCTATCCCCCTTGCAATAATTCCATTTGCCTTCCTGATTACTTGCATACTAACTTTTTGGGTTTCATGAACAAGGATCCCCAGGTCTCTGTACTGCAACACTTTGCAATTTTTCTCCATTTAAATTATAATTTGCTTTTCTATTATTTCTGCCAAAGTGGATAATGTTATGTATGCATGCTTGTATTGTTATATGATGTCTGTAACACTGAATGTACCTTAACACTGTACACACCTTACCTGTATACCAGAGGGTGCTGCTGCTGGAAACCTAAGGGTTACCTGCACACTGCATGTAACCCAATATAAAAGGGAGCTCATCTTTAGGTATCCTCACTCAAGGAGCTGCAAATAAAGGACTAGTCTACACAGTTTGAGTACCATACCCCTGCCTCATGGAATCATTACCAAGGTGCCTACATACAGAATAGATAACCTCACATTTTCCCACATTATACTCCATCTGCCAAATTTTTGCCCACACTTAGCCATTGCAGATTTTGTGTGTCCTCCTCACAATTTGCTTTCCCACCCATCTTTATATCATCAGCAAACTTGGCTACATTCGGTCCCTTCATCCAAGTCATTAATATAGATTGTAAATAGTTGAGGACCCAGCACCGATCCATGAAGCATCCAACTATTCATTGTTTGCCAACTGGAAAATGACCCATTTATCCCAACTTTCTGTTTTCTGTTAGTTAGCCAATCCTCTATCCATGCTAATATATTACCCCCAACCCCATGAGTTATCTTGTGCAGTAACCTCTTATGTCTTGGTCTTGGTAGTCTGTCGTATTCAACAAAGACGATGTGCTAATCATCAATGGCATGTGTCTTCAAGTGGCTGTGTAGGCCAATTCTGGATGCACATAGTCTCTTGCACGTCGGACAAGGGAAGTTCGATGTGCCTGATGCTGACAGTACTGCCACCTGATGTCGTCTATCTCTAGTGTCCTGCAGGCATTGACATCGGCTTTCTTCGAAGGTCTGGCAGGCAGTCCTCGTGAGGGTTCGCCACTGGATTTTATTCGCTGCTGTATTCTCGAGGTCCTTTGGTCGGATGCCAGAGTACTGGAGGTTAGCCTTGATGCAATCTTTGTAGCGGTGGCGGGGGTGCCCCTGGTGTCGTTGACCTTCACAGAGCTTGCCGTGAAGAAGCTGATGAGGGATCCTTGACTCATCCATGCGGATGACATGTCCAGCCCACCAGAACTGGGCTCACATGATCATCACCTCGATGCTAGTTGATTGTGCTCTCTCCAGAACCTTGAAGTTTGACACCCGGTCTTGTCAGCGTATGTGGAGTATAGATCTGAGACTGCGCATATGGAAAGCTCCAACTTTTTGATGTGACGCCTGTAGGGTGCCCAGGTCTCACATCCATAAAGGAGAGATGATAGAACGACTGCTGTATACACCAACAGTTTAGTTGACAGTCGGATGTGGTGGTGACTCAACACCTTAGTGCACAAGCGACCAAGTGCCTGGCTGGCTTTACAGATCCTTGCATCAATCTCCTTGTCCAAGGACCCATCACTTGATATGGTGCTGCCAAGGTACTTGAAGCTGTCCACTGACTTTAGTTGTATACTGCCGATGAAGACTGTGGGAGCGGGTGCTGTGGTTCCAGGGGCAGGCTGATAGAGAACCTCGGTTTTACTAAGGCTGTTGGTTAGGCCAAATAATTCTGTTGCGTCAGCAAATTTGCTGAGTATGAATTGTAGGTCACTCTCCTTGTGTGCCATAAGTGCGCAGTCGTCAGCAAAGAGTGCCTCTAGGATGAGTCGTTTCTGTACTTTGGTCTTTGCAGCAAGGCGGCGGAGGTCGAACAGTGAACCATCCAATTGATATTTCAGGTAGATCCCAAACTCCAAGTCTTTTATGGTATTGTTCAAGACGCAGGTAAAGAATAGGTTGAACAGAATTGGAGCGAGTACACAACCTTGTTTCACTTTATTTGAGATGGCAAATGGGGCCGTAGTTGTGCCGTCTGAGAGCACTTCACCTGTCATGTTGTCATGAAACAGCTCGATGATGTGGACAAACTTCCTTGGGCACCCAAGTTTCGTCAAGATTGACCACAGCGCTGCTCTGTTGACAGTATCAAAGGGCTTGGTGAGGTCAATAAATACAGCGTACAGGTCCATGTTCTGCTCAATGCACTTCTCCTGCACTTGTCTGAGTGCAAAGATCATATCCATTGTGCTCCGACCAGGTCGAAAGCCACATTGTGTTTCTGGAAGATTTACTTCTGAGACACTAGCTATGAGTCGGTTCAATACTATGCGGGCGATGATCTTCCCAGCAATGGACAGAAGCGATATTCTCCTGTAGTTGCCACAGTCTGCTTTGTTGCCCTTGTTCTTGTAGAGGGAAACCATCATAGCATCACGGAAGTCCTGTGGCATGTCTTCATCTTCCCAGATGCTAGTTATTAGGTCATGAAAGGCCTCGAGAGTTGCTGGGCCTACTGCCTTGTAGATTTCAGCAGGGATTCCATCCTTTCTTGAAGCCTTTCCAGTATTCATCTGGTTGATGGCTTTCTTTACTTCGCTGGGAGGAAGATCTTGAACCTCTTATGTGGCACCTTATCAAATGCCTTCTGGAAATCCAAATACACCACATCCATTGGTTCCCCCTTATCCACCCTGCTCATTACTTCCTCGAAGAACTCCAGCAAATTTGTCAAATATGATTTCCCTTTCATAAAACCATGCTGACTATGCTTGATTGAATTATGCTTTTCCAAATATCCTGCTACTGCTTCCTTAATAATGGACTCCAGCATTTTCCCAACGACAGATGTTAGGCTAACTGGTCTATAGTTTCCTGCTTTTTGTCTGCCTCCTTTTTTAAAGGCATTACATTTGCAGTTTTCCAATCCGCTGGGACCTCCCCAGAATCCAATGAATTTTGTTAGATTACAACCAATGCATCCACTATCTCTGCACCCATTGCTTTAAGGACCATAAGATGCAAGCCATCAGGTCCAGGGTACTTGTCCACTTTTAATCCCATTATTTTACCGAGTACTACTTCTTTAGTCACAGTGATTGTATTAAGTTCCTCCCTCCCTATAACCCCTTGATTATCCCCTATTGGGATGTTTTTAGTGACTTCTACTGTGAGGACTGATACAAAATATTTGTTCAAAGTCTCTGCCATTTCCCTGTTCCCCATTATTAATTCCCCAGTCTCATCCTCTTGGGGACCAACATTTACTTTAGCCACTTTTTTCCTTTTTATATAACTGTAGAAACTCTTACTATTTTTAAAATTTTGTGCTAGTTTATTTTCATAATCTATCTTCCCTCTCTTTATTATTTCGTTGCTGGCTTTTAAAAGTTTCCCAATCCTCTGGCTTCCCACTAGTCTTGACCACATTGTATGCCCTTGTTTTCAATTTTATACCATCCCTTAGTTAGCCACAGACGTTTATCCCTTCTCTTACAGCTTTCCTTCTCAGTGGGATATATTTTTGTCGAGAGTTATGAAATATCTCCTTAAATGTCTGCCACTGCTCATCAACCGTCCCACTCTGTAATCTATTTTCCCAGTCCATTTTAGCCAACTCTGCCTTCATACCTTTGTAGTCTCCTTTATTTAAGCTTAGGACATTGGTTAGAGATCCAAATTTCTCACTCTCCAACTGAATTTTAAATTAAATCATGTTATGTTCACTCATTCCTAGAGGATCCTTTACTCGGAGGTTGTTTATTAATCCTGTCTCATTACACAGTACCAGATCTAAGAGAGCCTGCTCCCTGTTGGTTCTGCAACATACTGTTCAAGGAAAGTATCCTGGATACACTCTATGAACTCTTCCTGAAGGCTACCCTGGCCAATTTGCTTTGTCCAATCAATGTGAAGGTTAAAATCTCCCATGATTATTGCCGTTCCTTTTTTACAAGCCTCCATTATTTCTTGATTTATACTCCATTCAACAGTGTAGCTATTGATAGGGGCCTATAGATAGGCAATTTTGCGGCCGCAATCGAGACTCCAGGATGATATGTTGCCCCCCTGGTGCAAGAGTCAAGGATGTCTCGGAGCGGCTGCAGGGCATTCTGGAGGGGGAGGGTGAACAGCCAGTTGTCATGGTGTATATAGCTACCAACGATATCGGTAAAAAATGGGATGAGATCCTACAGGCTGAATTTAGGGAACTAGGAGTTAAATTAAAAAGTAGGACCTCAAAGGTAGTAATCTCAGGATAGCTACCAGTGCCACGTGCTTGTCAGAGTAGAAAGAGCAGGCTAGTTAAGATGAATACGTGGCTTGAGGAATGGTGCAAGAGGGAGGGATTCAAATTCCTGGGACATTGGAACTGGTTCTGGGGGAGGTGGCACCAGTACAAACAGGAAGGTCTGCACCTGGGCAGGACTGGAACCGATGTCCGAGGGGAAGTGTTTGCTAGTGCTGTTGGGGAGGATTTAAACTAGTAGGACAGGAGGATGGGAATCTATGCAGGGAGACAGAGGGAAGTAAAATGGGGGCAGAAGCAAAAGGTAGAAAGGAGATAAGGAAAAGTGGAGGGCAGAGATATATAAGGCAAAAATCAAAAAGGGCCACATTACAGCATAATTCTAAAAGGACAAAGTGTGTTAAAAAAACAAGCCAGAAAACTCTGTGTATCAATGCGAGGAGCATTCGTAATAAGGTGGATGAATTAACTGCGCAGAAAGCTGTTAATGGATATGATGTAATTGGGATTACGAAGACATGGCTCCAGGGTGACCAAGGCTGGGAACTCAACATCCAGGGATATTCAACATTCAGGAATGATGGACAGAAAGGAAAAGGAGGTGGGGTAACGTTGCTGGTTAAAGAGGAGATTATTTCAATAGTAAGGCAGGACATTAGCTTGGATGATGTGGAATCTGTATGGGTAGAGCTGCGGAATATCAAAGGGCAGAAAACGCTAATGGGAGTTGTGTACAGACCACCAAACAGTAGTAGTGAGGTTGGGGATGGCATCAAACAGGAAATTAGGGTTGCATGCAATAAAGGTACAGCAGTTATCATGGGTGACTTTAATCCACATATAGATTGGGCTATCCAAACTGGTAGCAATACAGTGGAGGAGGATTTTCTGGCGTGTATAAGGGATGGTTTTCTAGACCAATATGTCGAGGAACCAACCCGAGAGCTGGCCATCCTAGTCTGGGTGTTGGATAATGAGAGAGGATTATGAAGCAATCTTGTTGTGCGAGGCCCCTTGGGGAAGAGTGAACATAATGTGGTAAAATTCTTCAATACAATGGAGAGTGACACAGTTAATTTAGGGACTCGGGTCCTGAACTTAAAGAAAGGTAACTTCGATGGTATGAGATGTGAATTGGTTAGGATCGACTGGCGAATAATACTTTAATGGTTGACGGTGGATAGGTGATGGCAGATATTTAAAGATCACAAGGATGAACTTCAACAATTGTATATCCCAGCCTGACATAAAAATAAAACGGGGAAGGTGGCTCAACCGTGGCTAACAAGGGAAATTAGGGATAGTGTTAAATCCAAGGAAGAGGCATATAAATTGGCCAGAAAAATCAGCAAACCTGAGGACTGGGAGAAATTTAGAATTCAGCAGGGAAGGACAAAGGGTTTAATTATGAGGGGGAAAATAGAATATGCGAGTAAGCTTGCAGGGAACATAAAAACTGACTGCAAAAGCATCTGTAGATATGTGAAGAGAAAAAGATTAGTGAAGACAAATGTAAGTCCCTTGCAGTCAGAATCAGGTGAATTTATAATGGGGAACAAAGAAATGGCAGACTAATTGAACAAATACTTTGGTTCTGTCTTCACTAAGGAAGTCACAAATAACCTTATGGAAATACTAGGGGACCGAGGGTCCAGTGAGAAGGAGGAACTGAAGGAAATCCTATTAGTCAGGAAATTTTGTTCGGGAAATTGATCAGAAACCGAAGGCCAATAAATCCCTGGGGCCTGATAATCTGCATCCCAGAGTACTTAAGGAAGTGGCCCGAGAAGTAATGGATGCATTGGTGGTCATTTTCCAACATTCTATCGACTCTGGATCAGTTCCTATGGACTGGAGGGTAGCTAATGTAATCCCACTTTTTAAAAAAGTAGTGAGATAGAAAACAGGGAATTATAGATCGGTTAGCCTGACATCAGTAGTGGGGAAAATGTTGGAATCAATTATTAAAGATGGAATAGCAGCACATTTGGAAAGTAGTGACAGGATCAGTCCAAGTCAGCATGGAATTATGAAAGGGAAATCATGCTTGACAAATCTTCTAGAATTTTTTGCAGATGAAACTAATAGAGTGGACAAGGGAGAACCAGTGGATGTGGTGTATTTAGACTTTCAAAAGGCTTTTGGCAAGGTCCCACACAAGTAATTAGTATGCAAAATTAAAGCACATGGTATTGGGGGTAATGTATTGATGTGGATAGAGAACTGGTTGGCAGACCGGAAGTAAAGAGTAGGAATAAACAGGTCCTTTTCAGAATGGCAGTCAGTGACTAGTGGGGTACCGCAAAGTTTAGTGCTGGGACCCGATCTATTTACAATATATATTAATAATTTAGACGAAGGAATTGAATGTAATATCTCCAAGTTTGCAGATGACACTAAGCTGGGTGGCAGTGTGAGCTGTGAGGAGGATGCTATGAGGCTGCAGGTTGACTTGGATAGGTTAGGTGAGTGGGCAAATGCATGGCAGATGCAGTATAATGTGGATAAATGTGAGGTTATCCACTTTGGTGGCAAAAACAGAAAGCAAGAATATTATCTGAATGGTGACAGATTAGGAAAACGGGAGATGCAACGAGACCTGGGTGTCATGGTACATCAGTCATTGAAAGTTGGCATGCAGGTTCAGCAGGCAGTGAAGAAGGCAAATGGCATGTTGGCCTTCATAGCGAGGGGATTTGAGTACAGGGGCAGGGAGGTCTGACTGCAGGGCCTTGGTGAGACCTCACCTTGAATATTGGTCTCCTAATTTGAGGAAGGACATTCTTGCTATTGAGGGAGTGCAGCGAAGGTTCACCAGATTGATTCCCGGGATGGCAGGACTGACATGTGAAGAAAGACAGGATTGACTCGGCTTTTATTCACTGCAATTTCGAAGAATGAGAGGGGATCTCATAGAAACATATAACATTCTGACGGGATTGGACAGGTTAGATGCAGGATGAATGTTCCCAATGTTGGGGAAATCCAGAACCAGGGGTCACAGTCTAAGGGTAAAGGGTAAGCCGTTTAGGACCGAGATGAGGAGAAACTTCTCCTCAGAATTGTGTACCTGTGGAATTCTCTATCACAGAAAGTTGTTGAGGCCAGTTCGTTAGATATATTCAAAAGGGAATTAGATGTGGCCCTTACGGCTAAAGGGATCAAGAGGTATGGCGAGAAAGCAGAAATGGGTACTAAAGTTGCATGATCAGTCATGACCATATTGAATGCTGGTGCAGGCTCGAAAGGCCGAATGACCTACTCCTGCACCTATTTTCTGTTTCTAGAAACATAGAAACATTCAATGAGTTCATGGCTGAACATGCAACTTCAGTACCCCATTCCTGCTTTCTCGCCATACCCCTTGATCCCCCTAGTAGTAAGGATTTCATCTAACTCCTTTTTGAATATATGCTTTTATGTTTCTATTGACTACGCCCACTAGTGACTTCTTCCCCTTGTTATTCCTTATTTCCACCCAAACTGATTCAACATTTTGATCTTCTAAGGTAATATCGTTTCTCACTAATGCACTAATCTCATCCTCTATTAACAGAGTTTCCCCACCTCCTTTTCCTTTCTGTCTGTCCTTCCTAATTCAAATACCTCTGAATATTTAGTTCCCAGCCTTGGTTGCCTACAGCCACATCTCTGTAATGGCTATCAGATCATATCCATTTGTATCGATATGTGCCATCAACTCATCTATTTTGATACAAATGCTGCATGCATTCAGATAAAGAGCTTTTAAATTTGTTATTTTTCCCCTTTTTTCCTGCTTTGACCCCAGATCTTCGAAGTGCTCCTTCTAGCGGGCCCTGACTGCCCCAGTGTCCTTAATGAGTCACCCTGTTCTTGGCCATCAGCGGGGTGGGGCCTTGGGTGCTTGGACCATAGCTGGACTTAACTGCGGTGAAGAATTCTCACACGTCATGGCTGTCGGCCAGCTGCTGGTTCTCCTTTGCTTTCTCCACCCATGATCTATTATTTGGTTCACGAGTTTTTTGTTGTGAGTGTTTGAAGACCAGGACCTCAAATCTGGCACCAAGCTTCTGGTCTACAGGGCAGTAGTGATAACCGTCCTCCTATATGGCTCAGAGACATGGACCTTATACAGTAGACACCTCAAAACGCTGGAGAAGTACCACCAGCGCTGCCTCCACAAGATCCTGCAAATCCACTGAGAGGATAGACGCACCAACGTCAGTGTTCTCGATCAGGCCAACATCCCCAGCATCAAAGCATTGACCACACTCGACCAGCTCCGTTGGGTGGGCCACATTGTTCGCATGTCCGTCAGGGACTCCCAAAGCAAGCGCTCTACTCAGAACTCCTTCACAGCAAGTGAGCCCCAGGTGGGCAGAGGAAATGTTTCAAGGACATCCTCAAAGCCTCCTTGATAAAGTGCAACAACCCCACCCACACCTGGGAATTCCTGGCCCAAGACCGCCCTAAGTGGAGGAAGAGCATCCGGGAGGTCGCTGAGCAACACGAGTCTTGTCGGCAAGAGCATGCAGAAACCAAACGCAGACAGCGGAAGGAGCGTGCGGAATACCAGACTACCCACCCCCCCGTTCCTTCAACCACTGTCTGTCCCACCTGTGACAGAGACTGTAATTCCCATATTGCACTGTTCAGTCACCTGAGAACTCACTTTTAGAGTGGAAGCAATTCTTGCTCAATTTCGAGGGGCTGCCTATGATGATGACTCCCTGTGCCACGTGCTAGAGAGTATAGAAATAGTAGGATAGAGCAGATGAATGCATGGCTGCAGAGATGGTGCTGGAGGAAGGGCTTTAGATTCCTGGAACATTGGGACTGGTTCTCGGGGTGGTGGGACCTGTACAGGGCAGACGTGTTGCATCTCAACAGCACCAGAACCAATATCCTCATGAAGAGCGGGGAGGGGGTTGCTCGTGCTGTTGGATGGGGTTTTAATTAATTTGGCAGGGGGATGAGGATTTGGATATAGCATTAGAAAGGAGAAACAAGGTGCACAAAGGATTAGGAGAGACTGATAGCACTAGAGTAAGAAATAGTACGGTATTAGGTGGGTTAGACTAAGAGAGAATACAAGAAGGTCTAAGATAGGTTTAGAGTACATGTGTGTAAATGCATGAAGTGTGGTAAATAAGGTTGGTGAACTGCAGGTGCAAATAGCCACATGGGAATATGATGATGTGGTGATAAAAGAGACCTGGCTCAAAAAAGGGCATGTTTGGGTACCCAACCCCTGCATATAAGGGGGCAGAAATTGCCCGAAACGAGACGCACCTACTGCTTTTTGCCATTCATTACTGCCGCAATGGATGCGGTGGCCAATCAAGGGAGATTCAGAGTTTTTACTGGAAAAAGGAGTGGAGCGGTATTGGCGGTAATGGGCTGTTTGCCGCGGTGTGGGTGTGGAGTGACCGATTGGGCCACGACATGCAGCTGGTGCCGATTTACTACTAACGAGCCAACTGCTCCCTGGTCTTCTTATAGGGCAGGGTTTGCAGCTCGGCCCTGAGCACTGAATCAGTTTCTTGCGAAGGTATGGCGAATCCAGGAGGTGCAAGTAGGGCCAGCAGATTCTCTGATGTGGAACTCGAGACCGTGATCGAAGGTGTGGAGGGAAGGAGGCGTGTTCTTTACCCCGACACAGGCAAACCGACTCGTGTTGTGTTTGTTAATGCCTGGAGAGAGATCGCTGTGGGCGTGTCGGGGACCTCCATCCATGACCGCACCGCCACCCAATGACGCAAATGGCTCAACGACATAATTCGACTGATGAAAGTGAGTACATGTTCCCCCAACTGCTCACCTTCCATCTGCCAGCCTCTCCTTCACCTTCTCTTATTTCCAACCTTCACTATATAGTCACTGAAGCACCATTTGATTGCTGAGGCCTGTACATATATATATGTGTGCGTTCTCGCAATGGAGGCTTCCTTTAATGTGAGACTTACACCTGCATGTAATGAGCCGACACTTGCACTCATTGCAGAGGCCTCATGACACTGCTATTCAGAAAGCCTTATTTGATTTGCAGGCGAAGGTTTTTCAAAACTGTTCAGAGCAACAGAGGACTGGTGGTGGGGAGCCAGATATCCAGCTGATCACTCATCTGGAAGAAAGGGTGCAGCAGCTAGTGGGCTCACATGGTGCCTTCCCTGTGACCGCCGGTTGTGTGGATCTCACTGGGGGCAGCATCAGTAAGTGAAGGCCTTTCTTTAATGCCAGCTCTCCCTGAAAGTGCCAGCGCCTACCATGCATTTGCTTATGATTGTGTGCAAGTTGCAGGCTGCATGCTACAATGCCCCACCTCACCCTCACGGGAGCCCTTGTGCCATTTATGATTGCAGATGAGACCCTGAGTGTGAGCCAAAGGCAGGGAGAGACCGTTGAGGCCACTGGCAGCCAAAGCCAGGACGACAGCATTGAGGCCCCAGCAGCGAAAGCCAGGGAGAGACCGCTGATGCAAGTGGGAGGCAAAGCCAGGGTGACTCCCTTGAGGGCAGTGGGAGCCAAAGCCAGGGCGACATGCTTGAGGCCATTGCATCTATTGCCGGCATGTCCAATGAGGCTGGGGAAGAGCGGGACACTGCTGACAGCTCCGCATCACTGCTTGCTATACTCGCACGCACCAGCTCTGATACTGGGAACGTTAGATTTAGCAGAGGGGTTTGCACTGGGTGATGCACCGGGGCATAGCGGGCTGAAGCATGGTCAAGGCCGCCATCTCTCCGGGGGGCGAGTTCGCACACGAGCTCTGCTGCAGAGGACTCAAATGAGCCCATCGATGTTGGGGCTTATGAAAGAAGGGTGGAGGTCATGCATTCCCAAATGATGGGGGCAATAGCAAGGGTGCCCGAGAGCCTGTCGTATGTGGTCAGGGAGCATGGAGGAGTCCGCCTGCCACATTGTGGACAGCTCTGCGCACACCATGGAGCCCATCATTGTCAGTGTGCAGACGATGGTGGAATCCCAGAAAGTGACCGTGTGGATCAAGCTGTGATGCCACGTGTCGTGGGTGATGTGGCAGTTGCCATTGCAGCACAGGCATGAGGGAATGAGTGTATCAGTGCTGCTCTGGGTAGGATAGCCACTACCCTGGAAGCTCAGAATGCTCTCATGCACTCTGGGCAGCAGGCCATGGAGCGAGTTACTGCTGTCGTCGCTGGTGGCATCGAGACTGTGTCTGCTCTCATGCAATCTCAGCTGGATGCCATGCAAGATCTGATTGTTGCCAGTGCAGCTGGGTCCACCGTGGTCCATGGGGGCCTTATGGTGTCATGCCACACCACCGACCTGTACTCCAGCAGTTGGTACGGATGGTTTGGTGCTGCCCCGGGGGAGAGGCACAGGTTCCTCGGACCAGGATCCTGATGTGGTCTCTCAGGATCACAGCAGTCCTGAGCCAAGAACTCTCACTCCGCCATTGCCGCCAAGCATGGAATCGCCCCAGCCAATCCCGACTGAATGCACCGAGGAGGATGTGGCCCAGTCTGCAGCCAGCCCTTCAAGGGCCAGAGCCGATCGAGGACATCCTAGAAGGACATCTGTAGCTTCTACACCTGAAACACAGCAGCCTTCCCAGCCTATGATGCAGCCACAAGGGAGATACTGCTGCGTAGTTCAAGAATAGGTTTGCTTAAGCGGGTTATAAGGAAGTGCACAAGGATGATAAATTATTATGTGATTGATTTTTGCCCCTTTTTTCTTGTATAATAAATCTTTATTTTGTGTTTCAATATGTGTAGGTCTCTAATTTCACTGTGGGCAATGACGTGTGAAAGGTTTCATTGGGTTGCCCATGGAGATGCAAAGATGAAGGGTAAAGTACGCAGGAACTCAGCGGAAACGAGCAACAATGAGACGGTTCTGCACTTCCCTTGCAGGGTTTGGATGCAGCTGCCGCCTCCTGTGTGCCAATGACCCGCATCCTGGTCCTCCTACTTGTCCTGCGCCTCCTCCTCCTCCTATGCATCATGGTCCTGCGCCTCCTCCATCTGGTCCTCCTCCTCAGGTGGTACTGCTGGCTCGTCCTCCAAGGGTTGTGCCCACATGATTGCCAGGTTTTGAAGCATGTAGCAGATGATCACGACTAGGGAGACCCGCTCAGGTGATTACTGCAACACTCCACCAGAGCGATCCAGGCAACGGAACATCTGTTTAAGGATTCCAATGTACTGCACAATTAAGTACCTGGTGGCTGAATGAGCGTCATTGTAGGTTTGCTGCGCAGCAGTCCTGGGGTTGTGAAGGGGAGTTAGCAGCCAAGTGCACAGGAGCTAAGGAGCTTCTCCCAGAGTTACAGTATGGATTTCGTCCGCTAAGGGACACAACGGACATGGTTTTTATGGCACAACATTTGCAGGAATAATGGAGGGAACAGCACCAGCCCTTATAAATGGCCTTCTTCGATCTTACAAAGGCCTTTGACATTGTCAACCGTGAAGGTTTATGGAGCGTCCTCCTCTGTTTCGGATGCCCCCAAAAATTCTTCACCATCCTCGCCTGCTCCATGACGACATGCAGGTCGCGATCCTCACCGACGGATCCATTACAGACCCAATCCACGTCTGGACCGGGGTCAAACAGGGCTGCATCATCTCCCCAACCCTCTTCTCAATCTTCCTCACTGCCATGCTCCACCTCACAGTCAATAAGCTCCCCGCTGGAGTGGAACTAAACTATAGAACCAGTGAGAACCTGTTCAACCTTCATCATCTCCAGGTCAGGTCCAAGACCACCCCAACCTCTGTCGTCGATCTACAGTACGTGGACGACGCCTGTGTCTGCGCACATACAGAGGCTGAACTCCAAGTCATATTCAATGTATTTACTGAGGCGTACGAAAGCCTGGGCCTTATGCTAAAGCATCCTTAAGACAAAGGTCCTCCACCAGCCTGTCCTCACCGCACAGCACTGCCCCCCCAGTCATCAAGATCCATGGCATGGCCCTGGATAATGTGGACGATTTCCCATACCATGGGAGTCTCTTATCAATGAGAGCAGACATTGACAACGAGAGTCAACACTGCCTCCAGTGCGCCAGTGCAGCCTTCGACCGCCTGAGGAAAAGAGTGTTTGAAGACCAGGCCCTCAAATCTGCCACCAAGCTCATGGTCTACAGGGCTGTAGTAATACCCGCCCTCCTGTATGGCTCAGAGACACGGACCATGTACAGTGGACACCTCAAGTCGCTGGAGAAATACCACCAATGATATATCCGCAAGATCCTACAAATCCCCTGGGAGGACAGATGAACCAACGTTAGCGTTCTCGACCAGGCCAACATCTCCAGCATTGAAGCACTGACCACACTGGACCAGCTCCGCTGGGCAGGCCACATAGTTCGCATGCCAGACACGAGACTCCCAAAGCAAACACTCTACTTGGAACTCCTTCATGGCAAACGAGCTAAAGGTCGGCAGAGGAAACATTATAAGGACACCCTCAAAGCCTCCCTGATAAAGTGCAACATCCCCACCGACACCTGGGAGTCCCTGGCCCAAGACCACCCTAAGTGGAGGAAATGCATCCGGGAGGGCGCTGAGCACCTCGAGTCTCAACGCCGAGAGCATGCAGAAATCAAGCACAGGCAGCGGAATGAGTGTGTGATAAACCTGTCCCACCCACCCTTTCCCTCAACAACTATCTGTCCCACCTGTGACAGGGACTGTGGTTCTCGTATTGGACTGTTCAGCCACCTAAGAAATCATTTTTAGAGTGGAAACAAGTCTTCCTCAATTCTGAGGGACTGTCTATGATGATGATGTACAGTGGGTGGCCCTTGTCTCCAAGAAGCCAGCCGTAATCTTGGTTTGGCCCAGCAAACGCACCAGGCACACTGGTCTGGCGAAGGATGAAAGCGTCGTTGCTGCTGCCAAGATACTGGGCATCAACTGCCATGATTTTGCATTTTGCTAGCACTGTGTACCGACCCAAAAAACTGTTGTTGACACCGACAGGCAGCCAGAAGACTTTTTGAACTGAATTTACCTTCTGGGACGGAGCCGCTGCGATACACACTCTGATGACGTCACATCTGCAGGAGAGGGGCAGAAGTGGGGGCAGAGGGGTGGATCTTCAGACCACAGCAAAAACCCCTGAGGGCAATGCTGTGAGCGTCGGCCAGTCCGTCGTGAGTCGGTGGCCATTCCGCACCGCCTCGTGGTCGCCATTTTCAGGCGGCCAGAGGCCTTATTGGAAGGGGCAATTTCAGGCCTAATTTGCTCAAAAAAGATAGGGAAGGAAAGAAAGGAGGTGGAGTGGCAGTATTGATTAAGGAGAATATTACAGTGCTGGAGAGAGAGGATGTCCTCGAGTCAAGGACAGAATCTATTTGTTTAGAGTTAAGAAACAAGAGAGTGCCATTACACTACTAAGTGTATTTTATAGGCCACCAATTAGTGGGAAGGATATAGAGGAGAACATTTGCAGGGTATTACAGGGAGGTGCAAGAACTATAGAATAGTGATAATGGTGGTCTTCAATTATCCTAACAAGGCTGAGAGTAAAAGTTTGAGGGGGAAGAATTTCTGAAGTGTGTTCAGGAGAACTTTCTTAATCAGTACGATTCCAACCCAACAAGGAAGAGGCATTGCTGGATCTGGCTCTGGGGAATGAGTTGGATCAAGTGGAGCAAGGGTCAGTCGGAGAACACTTAGCGAACAGTGATGATGGCATCATAACATTTAGATTAGCTATGGAAAAGGACGAGGAGCAATCTAAAGTAAAAATACTTAATTGGAGGAAGGCCAATTTCAGTGGGTTGAGAACAGATCTAGCCCGGGTAAAGTGGAATCAAAGATTGTCAGGCAAAACTGTAATTGAACAATGGGCTGCCTTTAAAGAAGAGATGCTTTGGGTACAGTCGAGGTACTTTCCCATGAGGGGGAAAGGTAGGGCAACCAAAGTCAGAGCTCCCATAATGACGAAAGAGATAGAGAGTAAGATGAAGTAGAAAAAGGGAGTGTGTTGTGTATGGAGGAAGAGTCAGACTGAACACTGAGAGCTCAAAGTAAAGTGTGACCTTAGTCTTTTATTGTAGGTCTCCAGAGTGCCTCTCCAACCTGTGAAGCCGCCTTAAATACCTGTGCTCCCAAGGGATTATGGAATCCCTTGGGACTCTGGGGAATGAGCCCTCTGGTGGCTGTACAGAGTAAATACAAGTCCACGTATATAATAACATTCCCCCCCAAAGTCAATAGTATAACTATTTGCAATGTAAGTTGATCTGGGGCCCTTCTTGCCCTGGTTGATCGTCTCGGTGTGAAAGCTGGTGTTGTTGAATCATTTGTTGGGCCCTCGCTGGGCTGCTGTGCAGCTAGCCTTGCTGGGCTGCCTGGTGTGTTGGGCCCTGCAGGGCTGCTGTGGATGATGGGTTCTGCTTCATGGTCAACCGTGGTGGTCGGTTGCTACTGGTATGTGTGTTGGGGAATCAAAAAAGGTAGGGTCCAAGGTGGGTTGCTGAGGGTAATCTGCGAATCTGAGTTTGATTTGGTCCAAATGTTTCCGGTGAATGAGTCCATTTGAAAGTTTGACCCGAAACACCCTGCTCCCCTCTTTGGCCACGACAGTGCCGGGAAGCCACTTGGGACCTTGTCCATAATTTAATACAAATACAGGATCATTGACTTCAATCTCGCGTGACACATTTACGCTATCATGGTATGCACTTTGTTGAAGCCGCCTGCTCTCTACCTGTTTATATAGATCAGGGTGAACTAACGAGAGCCTTGTCTTAAATGCTCTTTTCATGAGCAGTTCAGCAGGTGGGATCCCAGTGAGTGAGTGGGGTCTTGTGCAATAGCTAAGCAAGACTCGGGATAGGCGAGTCTGCAGTAAGCCTTCAGTTACCCTCTTCAAGCCTTGCTTGATGGTTTGCACTGCTCTTTCTGCCTGACCATTGGACGCTGGTTTAAACGGGGCAGATGTGACATGTTTGATCTCGTTACAGGTCATGAATTCTTTGAACTCAGCACTGGTAAAACATGGCCCGTTGTCGCTCACCAGGACATCGGGTAAGACATGGCCCACAGGCTTTCAGTGGTGGCAATGGACATTATCTCGCATTCAATCCACTTGGAATATGCGTCTACAACCACAGGGAACATTTTACCCAAGAGCGGGCCTGCATCGTCGATGTGTACCCTAGACCACGGTTTGGAGGGCCAAGACCATAAACTTAGCGGCGCCTCCCTGGATACATTGCTTAACTGCAAGCATGTATTACATCTGTGAACGCAGGACTCTAAGTCCGCATCGATACCGGGCCACCACACGTGGGATCTGACTATCGCTTTCATCATTACGATGCCTGGGTACTGTGGAGGTCATTGATGAAGGTGTCTCTGCCCTTCTTGGGGACCACGACTCGATTGCCCCACAGAAGGCAGTCGGCCTGCATAGACATTTCATCTTTGCGCCGCTGGAACGGCTTTATCTCTTCCTGCATTTCCACTGGGACACTGGACCAGCTCCCATGAAGCACACAGCTTTTGACTAGAGATAATAAGGGGTCCTGGCTTGTCCAGGTTTTGATCCGCCGGTCAGTGACGGGTGATTGCTCACTCTCAAATGCTTCCATAACCATGGCTAGATCTGCGGGCTGCACCATTTCCACCCCCATGATGGGCAATGGCAGCCTACTGAGAGCATCGGTGCAGTTTTCTGTGCCTGGCCTGTGGCGGATGGCGTAGTTGTATGCGGACAACGTGAGCGCCTATCTCTCGGAAAACAGGGATATAAGTGGCTTATGGTCAGTTTCCAATTCGAATTTTAGCTCAAATAGATATTGATGCATTTTTCTTTACCCTGTAGACACATGCTAACGCTTCTTTTTCAATCATGCTAGCTCTTGTGTTATGTTATGTAAAGAGTGTTTTATTAATACTTTTAATTTACTTATAGTTATCAGTTAGATGGGTGCACCTGCTTCGCACTGCAGAGTCTGTCTATCCTTGGTGTGATGTTTGACAATTTTAATTTTAAAGTAATCTTCGTGCCACTCCCAGCTCTCCTCCTTGCGCTTCTTCTAGGTGTGACAGCCAGCCCACTCTGCGCTGCACGTGTGGCGGCTTCATGCCGGCCCTGCCTCCCGACTTGCACAAAGCTCGCCTTCGGCTGCCGCTCATGATAAGGCAGGAGCGGAGTGTGGCTGCCACATGCTCAGTACTGGCTCCCTTGCTTTTTATGGTATACATTAAGGATCTAGATTTGATTAAGAAGTTTGCAGATGACACTAAAATTGGCTGTGTGGTTGATAATGAAGAGGAAAGTCACGGACTGCAGGATGATATCAATTAACTGGTCAGGTGGGCAGAACAGTGGCAAATGGAATTTAATTCAGAGAAGTGTGAGGTAATAAGGAAAGGTATAAACATTAAACGGTAAGCCACTTAAAAGTGTAGATGTAACATAGAAACATAGAAAATAGATGCAGGAGTAGGCCATTCGGCCCTTCGAGCCTGCACCGCCATTCAATAAGATCATGGCTGATCATTCCCTCGGTACCCCTTTCCTGCTTTCTCTCCATACCCCTTGATCCCTTTAGCTGTAAGGGCCATATCTAACTCCCTCTTGAATATATCCAATGAACTGGCATCAACAACTCTCTGCGGCAGGAATTCCACAGGTTAACAACTCTCTGAGTGAAGACGTTTCTCCTCATCTCAGTCCTAAATGGCCTACCTCTTATCTTAAGACTGTGTCCCCTGGTTCTGGACTTCCCCAACATCGGGAACATTCTTCCCGTATCCAACCTGACCAGTACCATCAGAATCTTATACGTTTCTATGAGATCCCTCTCATCCTTCTAAACTCCAGTGAATAAAAGCCAAGTTGATCCAGTCTCTCCTCATATGACAGTTCAGCCATCCCTGGAATCAGTCTGGTGAACCTTCACTGCACTCCCTCAATAGCAAAAACGTCCTTCCTCAGATTAGGAGACCAAAACTGAACACAATATTCCAGCTGAGGCCTCACTAAGGCCCTGTACAACTGCAGTAAGACCTCCCTGCTCCTATACTCAAATCCACTAGCTATGAAGGCCAACATATCATTTGCCTTCTTCACCACCTGCTGTACCTATATGCCAACTTTCAATGACTGATGTACCATGACACCCAGGTCTCGTTGCACCTCCCCTTTTCCTAATCTGCCACCATTCAGATAATATTCTGCCTTTGTGTTTTTGCCCCCAAAATGGATAAGCTCACATTTATCCACATTATACTGCATCTGTCATGCATTTGCCCACTCACCTAACCTGTCCAAGTCACCCTGCAGCCTCTTAGTGTTCTCCTCACAGCTCACACTGCCACCCAGTTTAGTGTCATCTGCCATCTTGGAGATATTACACTCAATTCCTTCATCTAGATCGTTAATGTATATTGTAAAGAGCTGGGGTCCCTGCGGCACTCCACTAGTCATCGCCTGCCATTCTGAAAAGGACCCGTTTATCCCGACTCTCTGCTTCCTGTCTGCCAACCAGTTCTCTATCCACGTCAGTACATTACCCCCAATACCATGTGCTTTGATTTTGCACACCAATCTCTTGTGCGGGACCTTGTCAAGAGCCTTTTGAAAGTCCAAATACACCACATGCACTGGTTCTCCCTTGTCCATTTTGCAAGTTACATCCTCAAAAAATTCCAGAAGATTCGTCAAGCATGATTTCCCTTTCATAAATCCATGCTGACTTGGACCGATCCTGTCACTGCTTTCCAAATGCGCTGCTATTTCATCCTTAATGATTGATTCCAACATGCTCCCCATTACTGATGTCAGGCTAAAACCGGTCTATAATTACCCGTTTTCTCTCTCCCTCCTTTTTTAAAAAGTGGTGTTACATTAGCTACCCTCCAGTCCATAGGAACTTATCCAGAGTCGATAGACTGTTGTAAAATGCTCACCAATGCATCCACTATTTCTAGGGCCACTTCCTTAAGTACTCTGGGATGCAAACGATCAGGCCTTGGGGATTTATCAGCCTTCAATCCCATCAATTTCCCTCACACAATTTCCCGCCTAATAAGGATTTCCTTCAGTTCCTCCTTCTCGCTAGACCCTCGGTCCCCTAGTACTTCCGGAAGGTTATATGTGTCTTGCTTCGTGAAGACAGAACCAAAGTATTTGTTCAATTGCTCTGCCATTTCTTTGTTCCCTATTATAAATTCACCTGAATCCGACTGCAAGGGATCTACGTTTGTCTTCACTAATCTTTTTCTCTTCACATATCTATAGAAGCTTTTGCAGTCAGTTTTTATGTTCCCTGCAAGCTTCCTCTTGTACTCTTTTTTCATCCTCTTAATTAAACCCTTAGTCCTCCTCTGAATTCTAAATTTTTCCCAGTCCTCAGGTTTGTTGTTTTTTCTAGCCAATTCTAGGCACCACACTTTAGGAAGGATGTGAAAGCCTCAGAGAGGGTGCAGAAAAGATTTACAAGAATGGTTCCAGGGATGAGGGACTTAAGTTATGTGGATAGACTGGAGAAGCTGGAGTTGTTCTCCTTAGAGCAGAGAAGGTTGAGAGGACATTTGATGGAGGTGTTCAAAATCATGAGGTGTCTAGACATTGTAGAAAGAGGGAAACTGTTCCCATTGGCGGGAGGTCGAGAACCAGAGGACACAGATTTAAGGTGATTAGCAGACGACATGAAGAAAAACTTTTCTATGCCACATAAATACTTTGGCAACAAGAGCGGGTCAGAGGCTGGGTATTCTGCGGCAAGTGTCTTACCTCCTGACTCCCCAAAGCCTTTCCACCACCTACAAGGCACAAGTCAGGAGTGTGATGGAATACTCTCCACTTGCCTGGATGAGTGCAGCTCCAACAACACTCAAGAAGCTTGACACCATTGAGAACAAAGCAGCCTGCTTCATTGGCATCCCATCCACCACCTTCATTATTCACTTGCTCCACCACCGGCGCACCGTGGCTGCGGTGTGCACTATTTATAAGATGTACTGTAGCAACTCGCCACAGCTTCTTTGGCAGCAACTCCCAAACCCGCGGCCTCTACCATCTAGAAGGACAAGGACAAGGGCAGCAGGCGTATGGGAACACCATCACCTGCAAATTCCCCTCCAATTTACACACCATCCTGACCTGGAAATATATCGCCATTCCTTCATTATTGCTGGATCAAAATCCTGGAACTCCCTCGCTGACAGCACTGTGGGAGTACCTTCACTACAAGAACTGCAGCAGTTCAAGAAGGCGTCTCACCATCACCTTCTTAAGGGCAATTAGGGATGGGCAATAAATGCTGGCCTTGCCAGCGATGCCCACATCCCTGAACAAATTTTTAAAAAATGCAGCATGTGGTTAGGATCTGGAATGCACAGCCTGAGAGGATGGTTGAGGCAGATTCAATCGTGGCTTTCAAAAGGGATTTGGATAAGTACCCGAAGTAAGAAAACTTGCAGGGCTACGGGGAAAGGACTGAGGAGTGGGACGAGCTGAAGTGCTTTTGAATAGAGCTGGCACGGGCCCGACGGGCCAAATGGCCTTCTTCTGTGCTGTAACCATTCTTTCTATGATTGTATGATTCTATACTTAGAGTACTTTTACTCTATCCCTTTTCTGCTCAAGTGACAAAGTCTCATTTTTTTAGAAATCGACAATCAGGGCACTGCTCATCTTATAAATTAGGTTGAAGCAGTTCTCAGAACAGACCATCAAAATAATGAAGGCAGATACTTTTGAAGAGCAGAATGATGAAGAAATAAAGTAAGTAAACGGTTTTATAGTTTTTAGAAGGGATTCTATTAATGGATAAACTTGTCGGCAGCCTCTGGAACCCAGCTGCATTTGAATGAACTGCCAGAAGGGTTAATACACCAAATTATATAGATTCTATGGGCTCAATTTTCCCCAATGCCATTTTTTTGGCATACTTAAAGAGTTACGCCCTTTTGTTTGGGGCCCAACTATGCCAAAGAAAAATCAACCAACTTTCTCCATTTGAATTGTTGATTTTGGCGCCGCGTAGCCTGTCCTTTAGCTTTGAGGGTGGAGCCGGAGATCTGGGCCAAAAAGATCGGGTTGCTAGGGTAACGAGGGACACACTGTGGGCTGAGGCTAGAAAGTGAAACATACAAGTCATTCTGGTCAGCTCACAGCAACCTGCACAAGCACCTTGTACATTGTAGCATCTTACCAGCACGAAATTATTAAAGGGTTTACGCCAAAAGTCTATCCCCCCCGCTCCCCCCGTCCCCTCCCAGTGCTGAGTGCCACTCCTAGCCCTGGCCGAAAGGCCTCCATCCTCCCGGTGCCAGTGCTAACCCTAGCCGAAAGGCCTCCGTCCTCGCCAGTGCAGGGTGCCGCTGCTAGCCTTGGCCGAAAGGCCTCCCTCCTTCTGGTGCAGGGTGCCACTCCTAACCCTGACTGAAAGATCTCCCTCCTCCCGGTTGCCGCTCCTAACCCTGACTGAAAGACCTCCCTCCTCCCAGTGCCGCTCCTAACCCTGACTGAAAGACCTCCCTCCTCCCGGTTGCCGCTCCTAACCCTGACTGAAAGACCTCCCTCCTCCCAGTGCCACTCCTAACCCTGACTGAAAGATCTCCCTCCTCCCGGTTGCCGCTCCTAACCCTGACTGAAAGACCTCCCTCCTCCCAGTGCCGCTCCTAACCCTGGCTGAAAGATCTCCCTCCTCCCAGTGCCGCTCCTAACCCTGGCTGAAAGACCTCCCTCCTCCCAGTTGCCACTCCTAACCCTGGCTGAAAGACCTCCCTCCTCCCAGTTGCCACTCCTAACCCTGGCTGAAAGACCTCCCTCCTCCCGGTGCCACTCCTAGCCCTGGCTGAAAGGCCACCCTACCTCCCCTTTCTCCTCTCTCACCCTCTCTCTCCCTCACTGCCACTGCTGTCCCGGCCGTTGAACTGGATCTTCTGTGCTGATTCTCTTACCGGCGGCGATTTTGTTAATTGCCCAGAAGGTTTTTCCAGAGCGGTCACATACTCCGTCCTAAGAAAAATTGGAGTAAATCGGAGCTGGCCAAACCTGCTTAAATAAATGGCATGAGTGGTGGGTTACGCGCCCAGTGAGGTAAAAAAAAAATTGCATCCTAAAAAAATCCTACCTAAGTTAGTGCAGAAACTTTGGGGAAAATTGAAGATTTGAATTTACTCCAAATTGAAGATTTGAATTTATTCCAAAAACAATGGTGCACGCCAAAAAAATTGTGCAGATAATTGGGGAAAATTGAGCCCTATCTTAAAAACAGAATGTAAGAGACTGGTGGCAGAGTGGCTAGTTATACTAGGGCTGATTCCTTGATTAGATGCTCTAAGAGAGGCTGTGTTCACAGGGAGTATTGGCCAAGAAATTGTGGGCCTGCAGAGCCTGATTTCCTGTCTGCTAATTTAAATGGATGGGGGAAATCAACTTCTATGGGCCCATGATTTCCCACCCAACAATTCCTCTTGAGTCTCGTTAGGTGCTCGATGTGGGAATCAGCCCAATTGCACTTTCTTTCTAACGACTCTGATGAGGACATGTCCACAACAGAAATATAATCCAGAATTGACAACCTCACTCAAAGAAGACATAAAGCTGGCTGACGTGAGAAATATGTCATGGGGAGTGCTTGTCTGAGGTTGATTACAGCACAACATTGCGACACGACAAAGGAGCTTTACTCTCCATTTAACTTGTATTAAACTGGAACTGAAAGTGTTTAATTCTGCCACTTTGTGCAAAGAAATGGAAATGTTCATGCATTACTCATGTTATGCTATGATGAGCACAAAAATTAATTTTAAAAATGCCCTACGTGCAATGAAGTTCATTTAGTAGCATCGGAACCAAGGTGCAGAATATATTTGTGTAGTACAATTTTGTGTTAAAAGGCTGCATCCCTATAGCATTTAACATCCTGTTGTGGTTTTCAGTATACAATAGCTCAAAGCTAATGTCATCATTTTTGTTGTCGCATCAACCTAATTTATAGCAGTGCTCTGGTTGGCTGTTTAATAAAAAAGGAAATGATATCAGCAAGGGTAAGGATGAAATGACTTTATCTATTTCAAAAGTCTTACATGTTCTTTGAAGGCTACGTTCTTCGTTTTGTGACATAAATGTCTGTCTACAAAAATATTCCACTGGAGAAAATAACTATGGCGTATTTGGCAATTTTTTACAAACTGCTCATCATTAGTGGTAAGCTCTCTGTCTCTGTCTTGTAAATTCATTTAATGTAATGTTATTTTTCTTTAATATGTAGTAAAAGGAAATTGTGCTTGTTCCAATGTTTTAATGTGTACTTTTTAACTATTTTCCACATGTTTTGCCCCTTATTATTGCTCCCTATGCAAGCCCACTGCTATCACATGGCCTCCTCTAGCACGAGGGTGATTTTGGCTCACTTCCTGGCTTCTGGTAATCTTACCCAGTGCTATTCAGGAATTGATTGAGGTTAGTTGCAAGTCTCAGCCAACTTTAGGTTTCTCGCATCCACTAAAATATATTTCTCGGCTTGTATGTTTGACTGAGAACTGACAAACTAAGAGGACAGCTCCAGGATGCACCTAGTCACCTTGTTGAGAGCACACAACCACTCAAGCTCTTGAGTGGAAACCATATCGTTATTATCTTCTCCTACTTTAAAGGTCTGTAACAGATTGAAAGTGATAACTAGCTGCACAATGGACCAAGAGTGTTATTCAGTGGAGCATGTAAATCCAGAGAAAATGATGCTGTGAAACAAGATTTATAATGACTTTCTGGACTTTTATGTCAGAAATCATGGCAAATTTGGCATGCAACCTACTTTGTGTCACTTAAATTGGACTTGCTTTGTGATCATCGTACCCTGCAGCAGAGCATCTTCAAAACTATGCTGAAGAGATTTAGTGGCAATCAATAGATAGTACTTTTAGTTATTTTTCCTAACTTAATTCACTGGCCTTTATTTAAGAACATAAGAACATAAGAAATAGGAGCAGGAGTAGGCCATTCAGCCCCTTGAGCCTGCTCCGCAATTTAATATCATGGCTGATCTGATCTTGGGCTCAGCTCCACTTACCTGCAAGCTCCTCATAACCCTTCACTCCCTTATCATTCAAAAATCTGCCTATCTCCAGCATAAATATATTCAATGATCTAGCCTTCACAACTCTCTGGGGCAGAGAATCCCACAGATTTACAAACCTCTGAGGGAAGAAATTTCTCCTCATCTCAATTCTAAATGGGCGACCACTTATTCTTAAACGATGCCCCCTAGTTCTAGATTCTCCACAAGTGGAAACACCCTCTCTGCATCTACCCTGTCGAGCCCCCTCAATATATTATATGTTTCATAAGATCGCCTCTCATTCTTCTACACTCCAATGAGTATAGGCCCAACCTGATCAACCTTTCCTCATAAGTTAACCCCTCTTTGCGGAATCAACCTAGTGAACCTTCTCTGAATTGCCTCAAATGCAATTAAATAAGGAGACCAAAACTGTACTCAGTACTCCAGGTGTGGCCTCACCAATACCCTGTACAGTTGTAGCAGGACTTCTCTGCTTTTATACTCTGTCCCCCTTGTATTGAGTAATCGCAAATGGGCATTAGGCCCCTCACTGGTATCATTTGATGTGTGGGTGTCACCTGCAAACAAAGTAAGTTAGCGTTGCAAATCTGCAGATAGAGCATTGTGTGCATTTCAGTACAAGACTAGTGATGTTTAGATCACACTGCTGACTGGGTGTAGAAACAACACTGTTATAGAGTGGCAAATGAGCAACTTGAGGTTTCTTTTGAAATGCACATCCTGTTTGTTTTCTTTAAACAAAACTATTCAGGTACTGCATGTCTGCAATACAGGAAAGGAAGGGCAAGTATATGTTTTATGCAATGGTGAAATATCAATGCTTGTAGTGTCAAAGAATCTGTCACTTTGTGTGAAGATTAATGTCTTTCCATTAGCACCTCTTTTACAAAATCCTGCAGCTGTAAAGAATTATGATTATCTTTTGTTTTGTTCATTTCTGTCTCTTGTGTAAAAAAATACATTTTATTCAGAAAGTGAGCACTGAGAACTTCATTGGGATTCTTGTTTATTATCTGAAAACCGCCAGCACATTTCCACCAACATCATCATCATCATCATAGGCAGTCCCTCGAAATCGAGGAAGACTTGCTTCCACTCGAAAAGTGAGTTCTCATGGGAATGACAGGTGGGATAGACAGTAGTTGAAGGAAAGGATGGGTGGGGAGCCTGGATTGCTGCACGCTCCTTCCGCTGTCTGCACTTGGTTTTTGCATGCTCTCGGCGATGAGACTCGAGGTGCTCAGCGCCCTCCCGGATGCTCTTCCTCCACTTTGGGTGTTCTTGGGCCAGGGATTCCAAGGTGCCGGTGGGGATGTTACACTTTATCAAGGAGGCTTTGAGGTTGTCCTTGAAGCGTTTCCTCTACCCACCTGGGGCTCGCTTGCCATGTAGGAGTTCTGAGTAGAACATTTGCTTAGGGAGTCTCATGCGGACGATGTGGCCCGCCCAATGGAGCTGGTCGAGTGTGGTCAGTGCTTCATGCTGGGGATGTTGGCCTGAAAGAGAACACTAATGTTGGTGCGTCTATCCTCCCAGTGGATTTGCAGGATCTTGCGGAGGCAGCCCTGGTGGTACTTCTCCAGCACTTTGAGATGTCTGCTCAACAGCTTCTCTGCCGGCCCCTGCACTGTCATAGAATACACAGAAATACATCGAAGTTACAATGCAGAAACAGGCCATTCGGTCCAACCAGTCCATGTTGGTATTTAACCTCTATGTAAGCAAGTTTACATGTTTACTCGCCCTGCTCCCATATTCATTTACTCCCATTCCTTCATCCAGCTATCTAATCTGATCTTGAATGTTGACATAGTTTCACCTCTTGAGCCCCCAAGGATTTCAAAGTCCAGAAAGATGTTATAATTAAATCTTGCATCACATCTTAATTTTCTCTGGATTTACTCTTGATCCCCTTCTTTACCTGTCTCAGTAACATCATCTGTAGGCATGGGGTCAGCTTCAATCTATATTCTGATGACACCCAGCACTAACTCTGCACTGTTTCTCGCCACCCTATGACCACTTGTGTGTGTCAGACTGCCTATCTGACATCAAGTCATGAATGAGTCACAACTTCTTTCAACTGAACACTGAGAAGACCAACTGCAAATTCCTCTCCCTTGCCACTGACTTCCATACCCTTCCCAGCCACTCCTTCATGTTGAACAAGACCACGTGAAACCTTGGCGACCTGTTTGACCCTAAGGCTGACCAAAAAACTCCACATCCTCTCCAAGCGGAGGATGCACTGTCACTGCCGCCATGTTTTTCTGGCCCGGTTGAAACCCCCCCTGGTGGCCCAGTGGACCGAAGTTTTTAAATCCCAGAGGCTCTCCCCTTTACGAGGACGGGAGAGCCGCGGTGACACGGCGGTGTGGTGACGTCGACGCGGCGCCATTATGATGTCATCGCAGCAATCACACCGCACTGCACCCAATATCCGCCCCTCAAGTGTTGTCACCGCCCCCATTAAGAGAGACTTCTAGATCCAAGGAAAAAAGAAACAACAAAGAGCGGAATGTCGCTCAAGAGGAGACCTGAACCGCAGCGGCAGTAAAATCCATTCAAATGGGTGCATGCACCCCGTTTTGGGCGGGAGGCAATTTCTATCCCCTTAGTTCCACTTCTGCAACATTGCCCACCTCTGGCCGTACCACTACTGATGCTATTAACATACATTTTTTAAACTAAATTATTTTCTCAATTTATTTAAACTCAATTGAAGTGAACACGAACAAAGGAATAAAAGTATATTAATGTCAATCATAAATGTCTCTCCATTAACACCTCTTTTCACAAACCCTGCTGCTACAATCTTTTGTTCAGTTCACTTCTGTCCCTTATGTAAAAAAATATATTTTATTCCGAAAGTGAGCGTTGAGAACCTCATTGGGGATGTTGGCTTTGCGTGTTTCTATTCCTATTTGTCTGAAAACCGGCAGCACATTCCCAGCAATGTCTCTGCCGGCCCCTGCAGTGTCATAGTATCATAGATATTTACAGCACAGATGGAGGCCATTTTGGCCCATCATGTACGCGCCGGCCTGAAGGTTACGTATAAACCTATGAACAATGTACAATGGCGGACAGGTAAAGAGCATCTGGCCCAAACTGTCTGCCCCACACAACCGCGACACCCCATGCATCGCAACATTTTACACTCCACCCCACCCAGAGCCATGCGAACTCCTGTGAAAAGCAAAAAAATAGAAAAAAACCCAGGCCAATTGGGCAAAGAAAATCTGGGAAAATTCCTCTCCAACCCATCCAGGCGATCGAAACTATTCCAGAAGATCACTTTGGCCGTATTAGATTCCTTGAAGTACTTACCATTGTATCTGCGCCAGCCAACAAGAGGTTATCCAGTCTAATCCCACTTACCAATTACGGCACTTCATTTGTCCATCCAAGTATCCTTTAAATGTGGTGAGGGTTTCTGCCTCTACCACCTTTCCAGGCAGTGAGTTCCAGACCCCCACAACCATCTGCGTGAAGAAGCTCCCCCTCAAATCCCCTCTAAACCTTCCACCAACCATCCTAAACCTATGCCACTTTGTAATTGACCCAAGGGAAATAGGCCCTTGCTATCCACTGTATCCAGGCCCCTCAAAATGTTATACACCTCAATGAGGTCTTCCCTCAGCTTCCTCTATTCCAATGAGAACAAACCCAGCCTATCCAATCTGTCCTCATAGCTAAGATTCTCCATTCCAAGCAGCATCCTCATAAATCTCCTCTGCACCCTCTCCAGTGCAATCAAGTCCTTCCTATAATACGGCGACCAGAACTGCACACAGCATTCCAGCTGTGACCTAACCATAACCTCCCTGCTCTCAGAATTATCTGCCCCAGAGAGCTGTGGAAGCTGGGTCATTGAATATATTTAAGGCGAAGATAGACAGATTTTTGAGTGATAAGGGAATAAAGGGGTATGGGGAGCGGGCAAGGAAGTGGAGCTGAGTCCATGATCAGATCAGCCATGATCTTATTGAATGGCAGAGCAGGCTCAAGGGGCCAAATGGTCTACTCTTGCTCCTATTTCTTATGTTCTTCTGTTCTGCCCACCTGACCAGTGGATTGATATCCTCCTGCAGTCCATGACTTTCCTCTTCATTATCAACCACATAGCCAATTTTAGTGTCATCTGCAAATTTCTTAATCATACCCCCTATATTCAAATCTAGATCATTGATGTATACCAAAAAAAGCAAGGGACCCAGAGCCCTGCAGAACCCCACTGGAAACATACCTCCAGTCACAAAAACATCCATCAACCATTATCCTTTGCTTCCTACCTCTAAGCCAATTTTGAATCCAACTTGCCACTTTGCCCTGGATCCCATGGGCTTTTACCTTTGTGATCAGTCTGCCACGTGAGACCTTATCAAAAGCTTTATACTACATCGCATGCACTACACTCATCGACTCTCCTGGTTACCTCCTCAAAAAATGTCTCTTAACATCCAGGGGGCTCTAGATTTGTTAGCCCCACCTTTTTTTTTAAAAAGAACAGTCTTCCTCTGTACCCTCAGGATCTCCTCCTTGAATGCTTCCCACTGCTCTGACATAGAATACACAGCAATATATAGAATTTACAACGCAGAAACAGGTCAGCAGAGAAGCTGTTGCTGGAAATGTGCTGGCAGAAGTGAACAGAACAAAAGATACTTCTTTGGAAGGGTGAGAATCCCTCTTTAAAGTTAAAAGAACCAAACTTCCCTATTGGATCAGTGAATTAATGCATTGGCTGCTCTGATCATGAGTCATGCAGGCCACTAAAATCCTATGCTTGAAATTACACTTTAAGTTCGCTCATTTCAGCTAGGGGAATAGAGGAGCCAATGTATCCATGAATTGAGAAGGAGAAAATCAACTCAACAGCATTTAATGATTGCCGTATTAAGTGTCTCCTGCTAAAAGGTATTTGTATGGAGTTCAGGCGAGGACAGAATCAAGCCCCCTTTTCCCCGCCATGCTCTAATAGTCTGCAAAAAGTAAGGCCGAGGATTTTTAATCGTAATATTGATGGTAACCTGGTTTATTGTTGGGGTCGTGATTGAAAACCTAGGCCTCAGTGTCAGGGCTCATACATGCTGAATGGTGGCTTTGGTGAGGTAGCAGAGGATGCAACACCTGTGAGACAAGCATGGCTTCAGGAAAAATTGGGGAGAAATTGGAAAATCAACTATTTTTTTATAGTCATGGTCAGTTTTTTTAATTCATGTTCAACATCCTGGGATGTTTCAAGAGAGTAACTTATTAGAGCGAAATAAACCAAGGAAACAACATAATTAATTTTGACATAAGATTGTAATCAATTATTTATGAAGGTTAACTATACCCTTCAAAAAATACAGTGATTATGCCATTGCATGCAGAAGCATGTTTGCAAATGATTTGAATGCACCTAGAAATTAATCAAGTTACTTATTTTAGAACAGGGTGAATGTGTAAGTCTGGACAGTGAATTTTGGAAAGCTGTTCTACAACTGGAGGCATCACAGTTAAGCTCAATCAGTCCTTACCTGATGTCTATGTGCGTGCACATTCTGGCAGGAGTCACTCGATAACAGTCAGGGCGTCCTTCTGATATTTTCTTCTCCCTATCCAAGGCCAATTGTAATTGCCCAATTCATGCCCTAGTTGAAATCAGCTCTTCTAGCAGGGACTGGGAAGTGAAGCTGGCTTATAGTATCATACCATGTGGTGTATGTATCCACTAATTGGGGCAGCTCACTGCAGAAAATAATTAGCATGGTATTTTAGGTGTGAATGGGCTATCTCAATTGATGTCAATCTCATTATTTTTCTTTTATTAAAGGTGTAGTTGTAACTGGTGGTGAAACTACAATCACAAGTCAAACAAGTAGCGTAGAGCCTTCGAATCCTGCTTCACCATCTGATCCTGAAACCACTTCCAGGTCCAATTCATCTACTGAAGTTACTGCAGCTACAACATTGGGTGCTGAAACGGCTTCCAGTGCCAATTCATCTGATAACCAAACTATTTTAACCACCAGAACATATAGTACTGCAAGTGCCTGGTTTAGTGACCATCAAAGTCTTACCCCAAATCAGGAAGCGAAAGATAGTCCAGATGACATCTCCAGTGCTGGCACCAAAGGTCTAATTCTCTCTACTGAGCCACAGGAAGTACCAACAAGTCAGAGGTCAGACACACAAGCATCTTCAGCCGCTGCCATCATGTTAACAAGTTATATTGGCACTTCAGCTTCTAAAGTGAGCAGAACTCAGAAACCGTACATTTTTTCAACTCTTCATACTTCAGTAACTGTGCCTGGAGCAGCAAACAATTTGGGTAAGACATGTCCACACTGTTCCTCATTAAATATCTGATAAAATCACAGAGCAGCAAAGAGAAAACAAAATCAACTGAAATTAAACCTGAAAAATATGTGCCTGAAAGAGATTTTATGTGGTGACTTCAGAAAAATTGTTATATCTGACCTTGAGGTGGTCCAGCTATAGAGATTATGATCAGTCAACACATAGGTGCTGTGTGCATGTAACTCCACTGTTGTATAATATTCACTGAGTGGCGAATTTATTTTTGCTGATGTACACAGGACCCGTGCGATTTTGATAGGTAAACACGTGTTGCAGGCATTGCACAAGCCCTGCTCACTACAACATTGCTAGAGCAGCGTGCTTTAAAGGATTACTGGAGGATGCTAAAATGATGCGTGCTGATGATTTTTAGAGCCTTTTCATGGCCAGGATGAACATAACAGTGCCTCCTGCGCTGCCAAAAAATGGATCCAACCTTCCACTGCCACCTCCCAATCAGCCTGGCCCACTCCTAATTCAGAGTTGTTGCTCACCTCGACCAATGGTCCAATGGATTTCCTTCTCCCTGATCAGAGAGCATGCTGGAAATGCACAGGCAGCTCGCCTGTCAAATTGCAATGAGACCCGATCATCAAAACGGTTCGGCCTCTTGCTGGTGACATCAGGCAGGCATCCCAATGTCTCTGCCCAATGTATGCTTCACATCAAAATCGCCCACAATTTTTCATCCCAGAATTTGTAAAAGCAAAAAATGTATGGCAAATCAATACACAGGAGCATTGGCCCATGCTGACACTGTCTCTTATTGGGAGTAGGTTTCTGTGGAGGATACCCCAATTGTCTGCCCTAACTTTGATGGAAGATCTGCAGAAACCCCAACGAAATGGCAGAAACGTTGTTGGACGGGATTTCCGCCAATCTCGTGTCGAAGTTACGACAGATGATCAGGAGAAATCCCTTTGGAAGTGCAATCCCGAATACTAAAGGGTATCCCATTGGAGAGCCATACACAGGGATCATCCTTCAATCATTGCGATCTGTAATTGCTATCAGTTTGAAGACCTTCTGCCCGCCTATTGCATAACATGTCAGTCTTGTTGCAAATCCCTTGTACACTGTCAATCAAATCAAAGCTCACCCTGATAGGCTGCAGGAGATGTCACAATCCAATTTGACCTTGTTCTCAGAGGTAACAAACTGACATGTGAATAATTATGACTATTAAACAGAAAGCAACATATCATTCCCAAGTTATACTGTAGTTTTGATGTCAGTGCATCAAGATCCTTCGTACTACACTGACATCTAATGTGCAACGTAGTCCTGCTTACTTCAAAGGAATCAGATTCCTGTCACCGGCAGGGAGGTCACTTGCTAACACCGTGTATTGGTTGCAATATGACTTCAGCCATTGTAGTATGATTGAAAACTTTCATTTTAAAAGTTTAGAAAACCTGAGGCAGGTTGCTGCTACGTCCTGATGACGGAAAAGAGCTGGCTTTTCCGTCAACTCTTCAATCATTATAGTTTTCATCGGCAGCACAAGGGAGTAAAGGGTTATGGGGAGCGGGCAGGGAAGTGGAACTGAGTCCATAATCAGATCAGCCATGATCTTATTGAATGGTGGAGCAGGCTTGAGGGGCCAAATGGCCTACTCCTGCTCCTATTTCTTACGTTCTTACGTTCTTAGGCTGGACACTAGCACTCTCTAGAGGGACTGATTGCACATGCCCGGAGCTCTGCTTTCTCTCACTCAACACCAGTGCAACTGGACCACATAAGTTAATCCAATTTTTTATTAAGGCACTGGTCACAATTTGCAACCAAGTCACTCAATCCAAACACGACTGGGTGAAAGCACACTGTGTCATAAAATTAACAGATTAATACCCTCATTATAGTAGCTGGCAAAAAGATTTTTATATGAACATATTAATGCATTCATATCATATCACATCTTATTCTGTGTTAGGCGATTATTGTTTAAGGACTAAAATACAGAGGAACAAAATAAAATATAAGGAAAAAGATAAACCAGAAATGCTCACAGTGAAGTGTAAGCTATTGTACTAAGTTGAATTATGATCATGCACAAAGAGAAGAAATGTGATTTAAATGAAAAGAATTGCCCCATGCTGTGTACTGAATATTTTAGTTGATGTTTGTTAAGATTTAATATTCGGTACCTTTGCAGTAACACATCATCAGTGGGATGACATTCAGATTGGCAGAACTTTCTCACACGCATCCTAATTGACTATAGTTCCAGCCAGCATAGAACTGCACTATATTACCTGCAGTCTGATGTACACATGCTTGGATTCTGATTTCTCACTCATTTGCTTAGACTGCTACCCAGTATGATCTCATCTCCTTTTTGGGTATAGGCCTCATTCTCTCTGAAAACCTGGGCATTGCACTTTTCCTGTTGTGACCTCATTAACCACAGAGCTTAATCTGGTTCAGCAGAGGCACCCGTATATCGTACCAAAGAGGCATATCTTTCATTCCAGTCCTCTAAACTAGTCCCCTCGCCCCCGCCCCCCGTGACCATACCTGTCTCCTCCTAAGACATTCTTGTATTTCCTTTGTGAAATTGAAGCACAAGCTAGGCTCTCTTTTGCCACTGTTGGCCAAAATATTCCAGATGCTGGTAAAATTAAACATAAAATAAACAAACTAGAAAAGTTATGATTAATGTCCACCAAATTGTATTTTGATTAATACATTTTTCCATAAACTTGGCATACATAATGAACATACTGTGGAAGCAATCATCACACTTTGCAGTTGAATTATATACTTTATGAATAAGATTATTCTAGCATATTTAAAAATTACCCAAATTAAAATTATATAATGTTAAAGTAAAGTTTTATTTAAATTCTCCTTGGTTTATTGGAGACAACTGAAGACATTTATTTACATTTTTAATGTGCTGATACTTCGTATTAAATCATAGTATAGTCCTTCTTATCTGATGGCACTCATACCAGTTGTGAATGTTGGTCAAATGAGTACTTAAAGAGTCATTTACTTAATGTTGGCTTATTGGAGCTGTCGACCAGCCAGCGGGCCACATTGTCCAAATGCCCTATGCTAGACTCCCGAAACAAGCATTCTACTCTGAGTTACATGGCAAGCGAGCTCCAGGAGGGCAGAGGAAACGCTTCAAGGACACCCTCAAAGCCTGCTTGAGAAAAAACAACTTCCCTATCGACTCATGAGAATCCTTGGTGCAAGACTGCTCAAAGTGGAAAAGGAGCATCCGAGAAGGCACCGAACACTTCAAAGTCTCTTCACCGGAAGCATGCGGAAGCCAAGTACAAACAGCGGAAGGAGTGTACGACAAATCAAGCACCCCACCCAGCCATCCCTCCAACCACTGTCTGCCCCACCTGTGACAGAGACTGTAGATCCCACATTGGTCTCATCAGTCACCTGATAACTCATTTTAGTGTGGAAGCAAGTCATCCTCGACTCCGAGGGACTGTTGAAGAGAAGTGGCTTATTAAACTGAGGTTTAGTCCAGTACAGTCTAAACTTAACATTACGCATTGAACTTTGAGTTGAATTGAGCCACAACCAAATTCTTATTTCCAGCACACAGAAAACCAGCAGCAAACCTTGAAAAAAAATGTTTTCAATTGCCCCCCACCATCCCCTTTCCTCATGAAGGCACCGATTCTTGCTGAGATACTGTTTCACGGGTACTGACCTTTGCTCAAGTGAGCATTCTTCACAAAGCAGATTCGTTTCAGGTAAATTGACCAGTGGGGGCATCATAGTTGATCCTAATCCTGCCCCTAGCTGACATTCATAGGTGAGCAGTCTCCAACAGGAGTCACTGATTAGTGATTAGGAGCTGGAATCCTGGTTGACTTTATCCTTCCCTAGCCATGGGGCACTGAGGCTGGTTAGGACAACCTCACTTCTGCCACAGTTAGCTAACTTAGAATAGATCAGAGGTTGAACCTGAGATGTTCCGTTCTGTAGGGTTTGTGACCCACAGAATCCATGGGCTAAATTGCCATATTTCATTCCATACCTTCTTATGCTAATTTCCCCACAGGTGAAAAGGGGATATTCAATGATTCTGTTATCAAAGGACTGTTCCCTCATACCTCAAACCATCCATATACATTACAATGCTTCATTTCACCAAGCAGAGAGTAGGATTTTGAAATACACACGTTGTTCGTGACGGAAGTTGCAGACTTCAATGCAACAAAAATTGTGGTGACTTTCTCTGTCTGTGTTGCTTGTGAGGTTTTCATCTGAGCCTCAGTGAATGGAAGCATTCTCGGATTTGTTAAAAGGGCAGACCAGAATAAACATAAGAAGCATGACAATGTTTTAGAGAGCCAGTAGGACCAGACTATCGTCTACCTTAAAAGTCTCCTTGATAAAATGCAACATCCCCACCGACACCTGGGAGTCCCTGGCCAAAGTCCACCCTAAGTGGAGGAAGAGCATCTGGGAGGGCGCTGAGCATCTCAAGTCTTATTGGCAAGAGCATGCAGAAAACAAGCGCAGACAGCAGAAGGAGCGTGCAGCAAACCAGACTCCCCACCCACCCTTTCCTCCGACGACTGTCTGTCCCACCTGTGACAGAGGCTGCAATTCCCGTATTGGACTGTTCAGTCACCTAAGAACTCACCTTTAGAGTGGAAGCAAGTCTTCCTCGATTTCGAGGGACTGCCTATGATGACTATAGTAAGGCAGAAAATGTATCATTCTCAGGTGAGACAATAATCATCAACAACTTCAAGAGGGGAGCATTGTTAGGTGGAATATCATGACCATATAGATTAAAGCACATGGAATAAACACAGGAGCAGAGGCTGAGCTTTAGCCTTTAGAGAGGCAGCAGTGAATGGGGTTTTCTGAGAACAGTCCTTTGAGAGATCTTACAAACTCTTGCCGCTCCTTCACCCGGATCTCGCCACTCCTACTGTACCTGCCCACACTGCAGTCAGTCGTGACTCTCCTGCAGCAGCACGTGCTGCTCCCTGCAGTGGTATGCCACCGCATGCTGCTCCCTGTACTGGCCCGGCCTGCTGATGGTCTTGCAGGCTGGGTCCACGCTGATTTCGTAGAGGTCGGCGGCACGAGTTCATAGAGGGATGTGATCGGGGCCCAGAAGATGCATGAGTTCGGGGCCCAGAAGAGGAGAGGGCCCAGGGGCAGCACGGGCCAGCCCACACTGCAATATGTGTGCGCATTAGGTCCATGCAGCAAAGCTGGTCTCCAGTGGTCTTGGTTAATCCTTGCCACTGGACCATGACCTAGCTCTGTCAAGCCCATGTGGTGGCTGGTGTGCAACGGCCACCATACATTAAAAAAAATCCATGCACAGGCAGCTTCCGCCCTTCAACATGTAGTTCGGGATCTGGAATATTAGGTCCTTCATTGAAACACCTGTGACTCAGCCCTTTTCGGTGTAGAAACAAGTCATTGTCATTGCGAGGGACTGCCTATGATGAAGATGAGAGAACTTAACAGGCCTATCTTTATGAAAGGGAGTTCCTGGTAGTAGTTGTGTGAGAGGCAGCATCTAAGATCAACTTTCTATGACATGGCGTCAGGGCTGTCCTAATGAAGAGATACAGAAGAAGAAGGGCCAACAATAATCAGCCAGTCCTTCTGAGATGCTATAGCAGAGCTAGTTTTTTGAGTATTTGCTCTGCTTGTGCTACTACCTGACCATCTTTGTCAAATATTGTCAAGTTTCTTTCCAAAAGAAAGGAACTAATTGTCGGTTAACTTGAAAAAGAAGCTCAAAAGGAGATGAATGCTGGTGGATGTGTGGTAGAAACAGATGATGTCATCGTTTTACCTTAGAGAGGGTAGCAAGGGCTTGAACTGGAACTAATATTTTGGATTTTTTTAAAAAGCACTGAGATGGTACTTGATCTGGCCCACGTCGGTTGGTCATGAATGAAATGGTTTTGACATTACATCATTGCTGCTTTTGCTTGGGAATAGTCCCTTGCTTCTTGCTCATTTTTCAGACGTTGTGTGAGTTATCTAAAGTATGTCTGCATGTAAAAATAAATCTGAGATGCGATTACATTTCTTCTCTGTAATGGACTTTTATTTGACACTGATGATGGTCATGATGATGGTAATGCTCTCTTGTTACAATAATAATCACACACTGTTATGTTATTCTCTGTTATGAACTTGATGGACCATAGATTGTGGCATGGTTGCCTGCATGGCTCACTCTCTCGTGAAAATAATGGTCATAGTCAGACACTGACATATTTATTCAGAACTGTTGACATATCGATCTGCCAAACCACAGTCTGATCTGACTCATAGTGAAAATAAAACTTGTATTGTGGATTTATATCTGCTAAGGGGATGATACTGCAGTCTAGTAGACATATGCCTAAAATAAGATGTAGAGTAATTAAAGTCAGAGAAAAAAGAAAGAGCTCGCCTTTTTGAAAAGCTAATTAAAATTAGAAAAATTGAGAAGAGATTGGTGGCACCAGCTGCCTGGATTTCTTCCATTTCCAAAATACCATAAATTGCACTGCACAGAATAGCTGCATCACAAAGTTCACTCAACCTACTCTTCATTCTTATATTACAGATACAAATCTCCCATTTTTCCCATCATGGCTCAATACTCACCTGACTGTTAGGATACAATTTTTGCTAACGTTCTGCCAGAAACAATCAGTTTACTGCCATGAAGGCACTTAAGTCACTTGAGATTACTTTGGAAATAGACACCCAGTGCGGCCTGGTGGATTGTGCCAGTCGGGTTAAATTAATTCATATGACACATTTCCTCAAGTTTCTGCCCTGCCATCGTTAGTTCAGCAGAAAAATATTCCTGTGAAGCACCTTGGGATGTTTCACTACATTAAAGGTGCTATATAAATACACATTGTTGTTGTGCCGAAGTTATGGTGGGGAAGCAGGAGAAGCTCTAAGGAAATTCACCCTGTTACATTTTAAAGGTATTTTCTTCCTTATCCCTTTTCTTGGGTCTCTTCATGCCACACACCACCACTGGATGGCCAATTACTCTCAGGTTCAGGCATTCTTGAGCACTACTGCAAACCCACTTTTTTAGTTGTGTATTTAAGATAACGCTCTCTGATTTTTTTAAATCTCCCTTCCTGTGGAAAATTGCTTGCATACTCTATTGGAACTCAGCACATAGGCATTAAAGCATATCCACCCTTACACTACCCTGTTTTGGATCAATAATAATAGACCCAGGTTCGGGATCTGGATGAATGTTAAATAAGAGACAAGACAAATGAAGTAAAGAATAAAACACCGTTTACTGAGAGAAAAGAAACATTAATAATACAATTTACGAAGAAAAGAGAAGTATGATAAGATGCAACAACGCTCACGGCCTTCCGCCCGTCGGGAACTCCACAAGCGACGGCCGGTCTGGAGCATTGGGGGTCCCGGCACCGCCGCGAATTACGGTCCAAGGTGAAGTTCAAAGAGCTACGGGACAGTGCTGTACCTTTACACTATCAAATAAACATACTATTGAACAAAACATGGGTGCATGTGGCTTATGGCCAACTCCTAATCTGTAAGGCCCCAGGTGCTTGTCCACAAAGCATGAGACCTCGAGCCGCGGACCGTCTCAAGGTTGCTTTCCCTCTCTCTCTCTAGCAACAACATTCTCGAGGTGGAGCAGAGACACACTGTGAATGACTAAATATCATAATTAATCCTATGTGATTAACCCCATACAATACATAACCCATGGTGCTAACCACAGGAACAAATCATTATTTTTATTCATTTCACTTTTTATATAATAATTAAATATGCTAATTGCTCTATATACATGAAAGCCCAGTACCTGGATCAAGACTTTTGTCATTTTGTAACACAAAGATTATTCTTTTAACTCGGCCATATTCTCAAAAAATTGGATGTCACTATGCATCATTGCATAAAAATAGTTAGATGTGTCAGACATCATTAAGAGGGTATCATTCCATAGGTAGAGTACTCTAATTATTATTTACCATTATGGCCCGGATTATGTGATGAGCATCGAATGAATGGTGAAACTTACCCACGGACTTCCTATGGGCTTTTACACTGGAACTTAGGGTGATAAGAAATCCATCTGTACAGGGGATCTGAGACCTGTGTGAACAGGGAAAGCAACTGTGTATCTCCTTAACCAATCAGATTCTTAATGACCAGTGCAGAGTCTAAATCAGAAAGTGTAAGTTAGAATATTTAATTCACTGTTAAAAATGCACAGAAAGTAAACTAAAGAGAAGGAAAGAAAGATGGGATTAAAAGAGAAAGATAAAAGTGACAGAAAGTAAAAGTAAAAAAAAATAATTTTTATAATTTTTTAAAAATCTCCACTAATAATTAAAATCTGAAGAAATGAGACTCCACACTTGGAAATTTTGATTTTCAGTGCCAGAGAGGTTGTTTGGCAATAATTAATACTTAGCACTTGTTAAAAATTCACTTACACTAGAATGGACAAGCTACCTTTTCTGGTAGGTTTAGTGGGTATCTATCAGTGCCGAGTCTCTTGGTGAGATAGTGGTATAGTGCAGCTTCTAGAGGAGCAGAGCATCTTGGACAGCTACCTCCTGATTTCTGTGTTTAACTGCTCATGTGCGGTCGTTGGAATTTGCTGTTTGATAGCTTCATCGTTACTTTTTCCACAAAATCTGGGCCAATGTTTACAAGATTTTCAATCAGATAATTTCCTTGTGCTCAGAGCTGAATATCACTCGTATGTGAGCTCTCTCTCCCGATGGACCTGAGTGTGACTTTAAATGTACAATAATGGTTAAGTATGGAGCCCAGGGGTTGATCAGAAACCCCCGTCACTGTTTTTAGTTCATAAGAAATGTCACAAGCCGTTTCATGATCTCCGAGACTTTGGAAAATGTTAAAGTAAACACTCTGAATCCATGGGCTTAGGCTATAAACTATGGAATATGTTTATTAATAATAACAGATAAGCAGCAGCAAAGACAATACTACAACTCGTAATCTTTTACAGAACATTTAACTTGTGCTCTCTCCTTGGGTACAGAAAAAATAAACAAATGCAACACTTTGCTAATTCGACTGATACTAAACCTAAACTGGTGTCTGTGTAGTAACTCTTTATGTGAAGATTCATATAAGCCACAGAGTCTTGAATTTCCCCTGAGGCTGTTGCAATCTTCAGTAAGATCAGTGTCAGGAATGGATAGGGTGATCTATGTTCATGTTTGTGTTCCTTATTTTAAAGGAAATGTGCACTTATTTCATGAAGATTGTAGTCGTACTGGAAAGGGTGCAGCAGTTTAGTGCTCACTTATTCAGTCAGTTTATTGAGGTTTGCATGGTTATATAGGGCCAAAGAGTTTCCGCTTCGGGGGCAGTTGGCAATCCGGGGGCAAATTACACTTGAAATTGCGCTAGCTATGGTTCAAGCTTCCGCTCAAACTCATTTGCAGAATCACAAATGTAAAATCTTCCATGAACCAGCGCAATCAGGCAGCATTTTAGAATGTGATTGTTTATTCTTTTTCCCTTGCCTTAAAAATATTTCTCGATGTATTTAAGAGTAGCAATTTGGTGCAGTTTTACTAATACAGCTGAAAATAGGTTTATCACAAAAAATAAGCATTTTTAGTCGAAGTGTCTCGTCCACCCCCTGTGATGTGATTAAAACCAGTGCAACTTAACGGAAACTCTAGATCGTGATGTTCCGGGATAAGTATTAGATTGAAGGTTTTCATTTATTTGAAGGTGGGGAACAAGGAGTATGGCAGTGGTGCCAAAGTTAGACTGTCTTAAACAGATGAGAACCATCATTGGAAAATTGAGTTGTGATACTGCCTACAGTCGTGAATGAGGTCTCCTCTGAATGATAGCCTTCATGATGCTCCACTTCTATTTCTATCTCCAAAGCAGTTAGGGCAACTTTCTCAGAAATCTCCATGTTGAGGCTTTTTATGAATGGCAAAGTTGTGCAAGCTACAGCTATGTGGGATATTCTCTGGGACATATTGCGGAGCCCCTCCCTGATCTATGAAGGCAGTGATAGCATCCCTTTAAAACTCCAATGGTCCTCCTAATGACAATTCTGGCAGAGGTATGTATCTGATTGTTGCACAGCTTAGCAGATGTTGTTGCAGCTCTTACTGGAGTCATTATCCATGGCAGCAAAGGGTATGTCTTGTCACCTACAAGCTATCTGTTCACTTGACTAACTTTCTGGAAGAGTTCATGGAGGTCAGAATTCCTGAGGTTGAATACATCATGGTAACTTTCAGCAAATCTGGCATTCATGTGAACGATTCTCAGCATCTGGTCACAGACAATCTGGACATTCAGCAAGTCATACATCGTTCTATTAAAAAGGCTGAGGCGGGGTACAGCAGGAGTTTTCCATTTATTGTACCTGCTGCCTTGCTGTCATGGGAAGCTGGATCACTTCCCCCAACTCTGGTAGATGTATGTCAGTGACCTGATGAATGAATGCCTGAACGACATACGGTATTTTTATACAAATCTCTGTGGCTCTTTGAAATGAGCCAGTGGCATAGAAATTGACAGTGGTCATCAGTTTAAGAGCCACAGGCAGAGCTGTCAGGACAGATAATTGTGGTTGCAGGTCTTCATGTAGCTGGCACAGCTCCCCGACTGCTCTTTTGGTGAAGCACACTCTTCACATGCCGAGCTCCTCACTGAGACCTTCATTCAATTTGCGTGGTTTGTAAATTCTTTTGGGGAGAGCAATATCTTGGAAAGGATATTCTAATCGAAAATTGCCTCACTCTCCTTTCTTCCACCCCGCTCTTCTCCCTCCATTTAAATTGCAAAGAGGGCAGCACCCATGATTAATTTTTTTTCAAGACTTGCATTTATATAGCGCCCTTCATGACCTTAGGACATCCCAAAGCACTTTACAGCCAATGAAGTACTTTTGAAGTGAGGTCACTGTTATAATGTAGAAACACAGCAACCAATTTGCACACAGCAAGCTCCCACAAACAGCAATGTGATAATGACCAGATAGTCTGTTTTTTAGTGATGTTGATTGAGGGATAAATATTGGCCAGGATGCCAGGGATAGCTCCCCTGCTCTTCTTTGAAATCATAGCATTGGATTTTTTTACATCCACCTGAGAGGGTAGATGGAATCTTGGTTTAACGTCTCATCTGAAAGACATTGCAGCACTCCTTTGGTACTGCATGGGAGTGTCAGCCGTGATTTTTGGGCTCAAGTCCCTGGAGTGGAATTTGAACTGCAATCTTCAGAGGCTAAAGTTCTACCAACTGAACCGCGACTGACCTGGTACTTAAAGCCTATCGAAGGGTGCTTAAAAAAAAGCAATGATCTCACAGCCCTTCACACTGTCAACGGCAAGTCCAATTCTATTCAGGTGCAAAGCAAATAAAAAATGAAAAGTTCTTCTGTAACTCTTAATGAATACTTTGCATCTGTTTTCATAAAGGAAAGGGGCAATGCAGATACTGCGATCGAGGAGGAGTGTGAAATTCTGGATGAAATAAACATAATGAGAGAGGAAGTATTAAGGGCGTTAGCAGCAATGAAAGTAGATAAGCCCCCAGGCTCAGATGAGCGAAGTAAAAGAGGAAATAGCAGGGGCTTTGATCATCATTTTCCAGTGCTCTTTGGATTTGGGGATGGTGCCGGAGGACTGGAGGACTGCTAATGTGGTACCCTTGTTTAAGAAGGGAGAAAGGGATAGGTCGAGTAATTACAGGCCTGTCAGCCTAACCTCTGTGGTGTGAAAATTATTGGAAAAAATCCTGAAAGACAGGATAAAACTACATTTAGAAAGGAAAGGATTAATTAGGGACAATCAGTACGGATTTGTTAAGGGAAGATCGTGTTTGACTAAGCTGATTGAATTTTTCAACTAGGTAACCAGGAGGTTCAATGAGGGTAGTGCGTATGATGTAGTGTATATAGACTTTAGCAAAGCTTTTGATAAGGTCCCACATGGCAGACTGGTCATGAAGGTTAAAGCCCATGGGATCCAGTGCAAAGTGGCAAGTTGAATCCAAAATTGGCTTAGAGGTAGGAAGTAAAGGATAATGGTTGATAGATGGTTTTGTGACTGGAAGGATATTTCCAGTGGGGTTCCACAGGGCTCAGTACTGGGTCCCTTGCCTTGTGTGATCTAAATTTGAATATAGGGAGTATGATTAAGAAGTCTACAGATGACACTAAAATTGGCTGTGTGGTTGATAATGAAGAGGAAAGTCATGGACTGCAGGAGGATATCAATCTACTGGTCAGGTGGGCAGAACAGTGGCAAATGAAATTTAATTCGGAGAAGTGTGAGGTAATGCACTTGTGGAGAGCTAATAAGGAAAGGGTATACACATTAAATGGTAGGCCACTTTGAAGTGTAGATGAACAAAGTGCTTGTCCACAGAACTCTTTTGGGAGGAAACTAAAACATGAATCCTTAAATCGTGTCCCCCCGATCTGGGGGGCACACCAAACATTTACAAGGCCCTTTTTTTGTGGTTTCTTTTTGTGTTTTTGTTCTTTTTAAAGTTTTTTTGGGCACTAAAATCATATTTATTTTTCTCCAAGTGCCCCCTATAAAAGGGGAGGGGGACACTAAAAACACCGGCAATTAAAACAAATTAAACTTTAAAACATAAAATCAAATTAAAATTTGGTTGCTGGTGGTAACGATGCACTCCAGTCCCTCCGGTGCTCACCTCTCGCGGAAGGCCGCGAGCGTATCGGTGGATACCGCGTGCTCCATCTCCAAGGACACCCTGGCGCGGATGTACGCGCGGAAGAGAGGCAGGCAGTCAGGTTGAACGACCCCCTCGACCGCCCGCTGCCTGGACCGACTGATGGCACTCTTGGCCGTGCCCAGGAGCAGTCCTACGAGGAGGCCCTCGGACCTACCCGCTCCCCTCCGCACAGGGTGCCCAAAGATCAGGAGAGTGGGACTGAAGTGCAGCCAGAATTTCTGGAGCAGCCCCTTTAAATAATAAAACAGGGGCTGCAAACTCGTGCATTCGGTAAAAACATGGAACACGGACTCCTCCAGACCGCAGAAATTGCAGGCGGCCTGGGAGCCCGTGAACCGGCTTAAAATTTATTGCACGGCACTGCTCCGTGCACCACCCTCCAGGCCAAGTCCCCGATAAATAGTGGGAGGACTCTCGCATAGAGTGCCCTCCATCCTGGACCCCCGCCTCCTCCGGACGGCACGATGGTACGCCATGGCGTGTCCGGACGGCAGGCGAGGATGGCAAAGTTGAGAGTGTGCAGGAGCAGCCCGTACAGGAAACCCCTCCGCGCGGAACTGAAAGGCACGGAGGGGATTTCCTCGAGGCGGCTCAAGTTGTGAGGCGCCGGCTCCCGAGGGAGGTTCCAGGGTTTGGCGCCGATGAGGAATTCCGTCCGGATGGGGGTCAGTTCGGACGGGATCTCCCCACGTGCATGAGCCTCCTCGACACACCTAACGGAGTCGGGGCCCAGAGCTGCTTTTAGCGACTCGATGGTATCGGCCGCGTGGCGGACATTGGCGGAATTTAGGCGCCGCGCCAGCGTGTCTGGCGCCATCCAGCCCGCTCCTCCGCCATTGAGCAGGTCCCTGACCCTGGTCACCTCACCAGCCACAGCCCTCTCGTCCGACCGCCACCTAAAACCTCGGTCGTGGAGGTACGGATTCCCGAGCAGCGGCTCCTGCAGGACAGCCGCCACTCCAGCTGGTGGAGAGCTGCGCTTGGTGGAGACTTTGTTCCAGACCCTGATGAGTTCCCTGTAAAAGACAGGCAGCTCCCGGAGGGCGGTCCTGGCACCCCCCAAGTTCACAAACAGGAGCTGCGTGTCATAATTGAGGTCGAGCTGCTGGCGGAAGAAATACCTCGCCAGAGCGCACCACCTAGGAGGGGGCTCGACGTAAAGGTATCTCTGCAGGGTCTGAAGACGGAAAGTCGCGAGCTGGGTGCTGACGCACACCAACGACTGACCGCCCTCCCCAAGCGGGAGATTCAAGACCGCTGCAGAGACCCAGTGCTTCCTGTTGTTCCAGAAGAAGTCCACCAGCTTCTTCTGTATCTTGGTGACAAACGCGGGGGAGGGGTCAAAGTGACCAGCCGGTACCACAACATTGCGGCCACCAGCTGGTTTATGATTAGCGCTTGACCCCTGTAGGACAGCACTCGGAGCAGTCCTGTCCAGCGCCCTAGGCGAGCGGCGACCTTGGCCTCCAGCTCTTGCCAGTTCGCCGGCCAGGCTTCCTCGTCGCGGCTAAGGTAGACTCCCAGATAGAGGAGATGGGTCGTGCTCCAGGCAAAAGGCCTGAGCTCCGGCAGGGAGTCCACCCGCCACTGACCCACCAGGAGTCCGGAACATTTCTCCCAGTTGATCCTGGCGGAGGATGCGGCCGAGTAAATCTCCTGGCATTCACGCATCCTCCGCAGTTCAGCGGGATCCTCTACCGCGAGGAGCACGTCATCGGCGTAAGCCGAGAGGACGACCTCCACGCCCGGCCCTTGCAGAGCCAGTCCCGTCAACCTCGTCCACAGGAGGCGCAGGAAAGGCTCCACGCAAACAGCATATAACTGGCCGGACATGGGGCATCCCTGGCACACCCCTCTCCCAAAGCGAAGGGGCGCCGTCAAGGACCCGTTAACCTTTATCAGACACTCCGCGGCGGCATACAAAAGTCGGATCCGGGCGACGAAATGCGTCCCGAACCCGAAAGAGTGCAGAGTTCCGAACAGATAGTCGTGATCCACCCTGTCGAACGCCTTCTCTTGGTCGAGAGATAGGAAGGCGACCGACAGACCAGCCTCCTGGGAATGATGGATGAGGTCCCGGACCAGATGGATGTTATCGTGGATTTTCTGGCCCGGGACCATGTAGGACTGGTCGGGGTGGATCATGTGGTCCAGCACGGCGCCAAGGCGAGCAGTCATCGCCCTGGCGAAGAGTTTGAAATCCGTGCTGAGGAGGGAGACCGGGCGCCAGTTCTTAAGGAGGCGGAGATCACCCTTCTTAGGCAGCAGGACGATGACTGCCCTGTGCCAAGAGAGGGGCATCCCCCCGGTCGCCAGACTTTCCCCCAGGACCCGCGCGTAGTCGCCCCCCAGGACGTCCCAGAACGCCCTGTGGAACTCCACGGTCAGCCCGTCCAGCCCTGGAGCTTTTCCCCTCGAGAGCCGGTCGAGGGCGCCAGTCAGCTCCACCAGGCTTAGCGGAGCTTCCAGATTTTTGGCGCCCTCCGGGCTGACCTTCGGCAGGTCCTCCCACAAAACTCTACGCGCTTCCTCACTGGACGCCTCCAGAGAGAACAGAGCCCCGTAATATTCACGGGCCCTGTTGTTGACGCCCTCCGGATCCGAGACGAGAGAGCCGTCGTCGGCCAGCAGCGTCAAGAGCTGCTTACGGACACTCTGTCTTTTTTCCAGCGAGTAGAAGAAGGGGGAGCCGCGGTCCAGATCCTGCAGGAACCGGATCCGCGACCTCAAGCACGCGCCTCGGGACCCGACGAGCTGCAGGTCCTTCAGCGCGGCCTTCTTCGCTTCATACACCATCCGCAGGGCCGGGTCCTCGACGACTTGACCGAGACGGGACTCCAGGTCGAGCACCTCTTTTTCTAGGCGCCCGACCCTGGCCGGCCGCCTCTTGGTCGACTCCCTCGCATACTCTTGACAGAAGACGCGGACGTGAGCCTTGCCCACGTCCCACCATAGCCTCAAGGAGGGGAAGCCCCCCTGCTTCCTTCTCCAGTTGGCCCAGAAACGACGGAACGAGCCCTGGAACCGCACGTCCTCCAGCAGCTGGTTGTTAAAATGCCAGTACGCGGACCCTGTCCTCGCGCGGAGCGAAGCGAGCTCCGCCCACACCAGGTGGTGGTCCGAACACGGCACCGGCCGCATGGAGGCCGCCGGGACGCAGGAAACGTACGCCCGAGACACGTAAAGGCGGTCGACTCTGGACCATCCTAGTCCAGGCCTCACCCAAGTAAAGGCGCTGGAGTCGGGATGGAGATTTCGCCAGACGTCCACCAAGTCGAAGGACCCGACCAGGTCCCTCAACTTCTCCATCGCCGTCATGCCCTGCGGGGCACCAGCGCGGTCCCTCGCCTCGAGGGTGCAGTTAAAATCCCCCCCGAGGACAATGCCGTCGCCGACGTCGACGGAGCCAAGAAGAGCGGACACTTCTTCGAAGAAGCGCGCTTGCTGCGGGCCGGGCTGAGGGGCGTACACGTTCACGAGATGGAGCGGCACATCCCCCAGGCGAACCGTGACGTGCAGCAAACGGCCTGGCACGGGCTCCTCGACCCCCAAGATCTCCGGCTGAAAATGCGGGGCCAACAAGATGGCCACCCCACAAGAAGTAGTAGTGAGGTGGCTCATGCGGACCTCTCCTTGCCATTCCAGGAGCCACGTGGCTTCGTCTCCCGGAACGGTGTGGGTTTCTTGCAGGAAGCACACCGCATATTTCCCCTCCCGCAGGAGCGAAAAATTGTTAAATCTACAGTGTGCCTCTCTGCCGCCGTTGATGTTGAGGCTGGCTATGGTTATCTTCATGACAAAAGCATAGTGCAACCTCTACCTAACCTATTGTGGGGGGGGGAGTGGAGTCGTTTGTTGACCTCCACTCCTTCAGCAGCCCAGCGAGGAACCTTTTGAGCCGGCGCAGCTCAAGGCCTTGCGCCTTTGATAAGGGCCCGCCCGCGGCCATGGTTTTAGCAGCAGCGCGGACGGACGCGACGAGCAGCCCCGGCTCGGACCATCTTTCCAGGGCCAGGTGGGCTCGGTTGCGGCGACCCTGGCTCTGGACCAAAAAGTCCCGGAGTTCCTTAGCAGAAATGAGGTGGTACTCAGCGGCGGGCACGAGGAGATCCAACGCCTCACTGGCGATGGACTCGAGATCTTCTCCCGCGTCCCCCACCGAGTCCCCGTCCCCCTCCGGGAGGTCACCACCAGCAGCCGGCCCGTCGACCACACGAGGTAGGCCAAACGGCCCGGCCGCTCCATCCGGCTCTGGCTCTGCCCCGATCCCACCCCCAGGATCATCGGCAGAGGAGTCCCCACTGGGCTCTTTTAAAAGTGGTGCTGGGTCGGGAAGCGACAGCGGAAGGGGTTCCTCCTCCGCCCCAGGAACCGGGGAACATGGAGAGACCTGGTTTAAGAAATTCTCCAGGTTCTCCAAGTACCCCAGCTCCAAAGTAGGGGGCGAGGGTTGTTGTTCTTCCCCCTCCCCGCCGCCACCCCCCGGCCCAGCGTGTACAGAATCATTAAAATTGTTAAAATTTTTTGTTTCTTCCGGGCCGAGCGACTCCCGGGGGAAGTTGGTTAATATCTGGGCGGGCTCAGGTTCGGCCTTTTTGGCCCCGCCCACCTCAGTCCCCGGGACGCTCGACCCGGCGGCTACGCATTCCTCCGCTGGCCCCACGCCCCCCACGACAGGCAGATCTTCCATGCCATCCCCGGAAGGCAGAGGCTGGGCAGCCTCGACTGTCTCACCCTCCCCAGGGACAGACTCCTCTCGCCTACGGCGCAGTTTGGGGGCGCTGGTGGGGGACGCGGGACATGCGGCAGGCACCGACTCCTCCGCGGAGGGATGTTGTTCCCCCTCCGCCTCATTGGAGCGGCGTCTCCTTTTGTTCCTGGGGGGGCGCGGAGGCAGGGAGATCTCCATGTCTGCCGAGACCTCCCGCTCCACTCCCCCCTTTTTCTTATCTTGCCCGCGCCCGAGCCCCTCTGTGATATTGGTCAAGGGCTCGGGCACGGGCTCAGGGCACCCCGCGCTCGCCGGTGACGGGGTTGGGCTGAGCGCGGTAAACAAATTGTCTGGCGCACTGAGGGGACCCGCCTCGAGATGTTTTGCCTTCCTCCGCGCCTTCTTTCCGATCGGACGCTCTCCCTCCCCCCGCCGGAGGCCGTGAAAACAAAGGCCCCCGACGATGCCCGCGCACCCACAGCTCCCGGCACGCGGACGCTACTAGGGGGAGGGGTGGTGGTGGCGCCAGCCTTGGCCGCCTTCGGTGGTTTGGCGGTCTTGGAGGCGGGGCAGTTCTTACGAACATGCCCCACCTCCCTACAGGCAATGGCACCACACGCTGTCCGATGTCCAGAAGACACGGTAGACAGTCCCCTCGTGCACCACATTAAATTATCCCTCCGTCGTCTCCTCCCGCGCCAGCCGGACAAAGAGCTGGTGGCGGAAGGAGAACACGTGGCGCAGGCTGCTCTCCCTGAGGCCAAGCGGAATGGGGTTGATCCCTGACCTTACATCCCCCAGAAGGCGCGGAGGAAGGCAAAACATCTCGAGGCGGGTCCCCTAGACTGGGTGTTATGTAATGAGAAAGGATTAATTAGCAATCTCGTTGTGCGAGGCCCCTTGGGGAAGAGTGACCATAATATGGTGGAATTCTGCATTAGGATGGAGAATGAAACAGTTAATTCAGAGACCATGGTCCAGAACTTAAAGAAGGCTAACTTTGAAGGTATGAGGCGTGAATTGGCTGAGATGGATTGGCGAATGATACTTAAGGGGTTGACTGTGGATGGGCAATGGCAGACATTTAGAGACCGCATGGATGAACTACAACAATTGTACATTCCTGTCTGGCACAGAAATAAAAAAGGGAAGGTGGCTCAACCGTGGCTATCAAAGGAAATCAGGGATAGTATTAAAGCCAAGGAAGTGGCATACAAATTGGCCAGAAATAGCAGCGAACCTGGGGACTGGGAGAAATTTAGAACTCAGCAGAGGAGGACAAAGGGTTTGATTAGGGCAGGGAAAATAGAGTATGAGAAGAAGCTTGCAGGGAACATTAAGACGGATTGCAAAAGTTTCTATAGATATGTAAAGAGAAAAAGGTTAGTAAAGACAAATGTAGGTCCCCTGCAGTCAGAATCAGGGGAAGTCATAACGGGGAACAAAGAAATGGCGGACCAATTGAACAAGTACTTTGGTTCGGTATTCACAAAGGAGGACACGAACAACCTTCCGGTTATAAAAGGGGTCGGGGGGTCTAGTAAGGAGGAGGAACTGAGGGAAATCCTTATTAGCCGGGAAATTGTGTTGGGGAAATTGATGGAATTGAAGGCCGATAAATCCCCAGGGCCTGATGGACTGCATCCCAGAGTACTTAAGGAGGTGGCCTTGGAAATAGTGGATGCGTTGACAGTCATTTTCCAACATTCCATTGACTCTGGATCAGTTCCTATGGAGTGGAGGGTAGCCAATGTAACCCCACTTTTTAAAAAAGGAGGGAGAGAGAAAACAGGGAATTATAGACCGGTCAGCCTGACATCGGTAGTGGGTAAAATGATGGAATCAATTATTAAGGATGTCATAGCAGTGCATTTGGAAAGAGGTGACATGATAGGTCCAAGTCAGCATGGATTTGTGAAAGGGAAATCATGCTTGACAAATCTTCTGGAATTTTTTGAGGATGTTTCCAGTAGAGTGGATAAGGGAGAACCAGTTGATGTGGTATATTTGGACTTTCAGAAGGCGTTCGACAAGGTCCCACACAAGAGATTGATGTGCAAAGTTAGAGCACATGGGATTGGGGGTAGTGTACTGACATGGATTGAGAACTGGTTGTCAGACAGGAAGCAAAGAGTAGGAGTAAATGGGTACTTTTCAGAATGGCAGGCAGTGACTAGTGGGGTACCGCAAGGTTCTGTGCTGGGGCCCCAGCTGTTTACACTGTACATTAATGATTTAGATGAGGGGATTAAATGTAGTATCTCCAAATTTGCGGATGACACTAAGTTGGGTGGCAGTGTGAGCTGTGAGGAGGATGCTGTGAGGCTGCAGAGCGACTTGGATAGGTTAGGTGAGTGGGCAAATGCATGGCAGATGAAGTATAATGTGGATAAATGTGAGGTTATCCACTTTGGTGGTAAAAACAGAGAGACAGACTATTATCTGAATGGTGACAGATTAGGAAAAGGGGAGGTGCAAAGAGACCTGGGTGTCATGGTACATCAGTCATTGAAGGTTGGCATGCAGGTGCAGCAGGCGGTTAAGAAAGCAAATGGCATGTTGGCCTTCATAGCAAGGGGATTTGAGTACAGGGGCAGGGAGGTGTTGCTACAGTTGTACAGGGCATTGGTGAGGCCACACCTGGAGTATTGTGTACAGTTTTGGTCTCCTAACCTGAGGAAGGACATTCTTGCTATTGAGGGAGTGCAGCGAAGGTTCACCAGACTGATTCCCGGGATGGCGGGACTGACCTATCAAGAAAGACTGGATCAACTGGGCTTGTATTCACTGGAGTTCAGAAGAATGAGAGGGGACCTCATAGAAACATATAAAATTCTGACAGGGTTAGACAGGTTAGATGCAGGAAGAATGTTCCCAATGTTGGGGAAGTCCAGAACCAGGGGTCACAGTCTAAGGATAAGGGGTAAGCCATTTAGGACCGAGATGCGGAGGAACTTCTTCACCCAGAGAGTGGTGAACCTGTGGAATTCTCTACCACAGAAAGTTGTTGAGGCCAATTCACTAAATATATTCAAAAAGGAGTTAGATGAGGTCCTTACTGCTAGGGGGATCAAGGGGTATGGCGAGAAAGCAGGAATGGGGTACTGAAGTTGAATGTTCAGCCATGAACTCATTGAATGGCGGTGCAGGCTAGAAGGGCCGAATGGCCTACTCCTGCACCTATTTTCTATGTTTCTATGTTTCTATGGTGTAGGTGAGGGAGGAGGAGCTCAGCGGGAACAAAGGGCAGGACGTTAGAAAGGATGACACTCTGCGCGGTGGCCTCGAGTGGGTCCACCGGCAGGAACGTCCCGCCCACCGTGAGACCCTTTTCAAGGGCCAGGGACACCGCCCGCTCCAACCCCAGGAAGAACACCGTCTTCCCAGACATCTTGGAGGCTGCGACAATGGCCGAGGGGCCGACTACCCCGGCCATCGCCCGCACGCACTCCTCGATGCTCATTGTGGGGTGAGTGTCGCTCTTGACCCCGTGTTTCTTTGTTATAAGTCTGAACGGTGGCAGGGCAGCAGGAGGCGCAGGAGGTGCCGTGGATGTGGACGCCGCCTGCGCATATGTCTTTGCTGGCCCTGCCACCGGCGTGGATGGAGTCGCCATCACGGGGTCCCTTTAAGGGCCACACCCACCCCAAAGTCACAGGCCTTAATGGTCTTAAATGGCCTCGTTGGTGTTTGAACAGAGGGAGCTCTAAAAGAGGCACACCTTTCCCCTAGTTGACAATTGGGGAGGGGCCTTGCTCCCTCTGCTCAGTTGTCTTAATTGGTTTTTCAATTTGGAGGAAAGGGGCTCTCAGAGAGAGAGGGGAGAGACAGAGAGAGAGGGGAGAGACAGAGAGAGAGAGAAAGTGAGAGGGGGTGGGAAAGAGGGAAGCTGTGAGGGCAGGTCTCCCCTCACAGCGATGGGTGGGTGTTTTTCTTGGGGTGCACTCCCCAGATGATGGAAAAACAAACACAGTCTTTGTAGATGGTCTTCGGGTGGGGGGGGGGGGAAATGTCTTCACCTGGGACAGCTGGATCCACCCAGGCACACACTCCCAACGATGTTAAATAGGTGATTAATAGTTCTTCAGCCAGGTAGCTCCAGCTATCCCAGGCTAGGCAATGGGGGAGGGGTGCTTCAGTGGTGTGTGGGGCCTAGCTGTTAGCAAGACGCCCACACACACTTCCACACACACACACCCCCCGCGATGTGCCAGCTCTCTAGCAAGTCTTCTTTCCTCCCCCACCGATATAACAAAGTCTTTAGGGGAATGCACCAAAACACACCCACCTTTGGTTGATGAAGTTTCTCCCTCCTTCCACACTGGATAGTTGTTCTTTTTTCCCCCTCTCTCCAACTCTCTGCAGCAGTATTAAAGGTTGTTGAATTTTCTGCTCTCCTCCTCTCCCTCTGGATGAATTGGAATTGTAGAAAGCCCCTTCCTCCTCTTCCTGGGCTGTTTCACAGGGCTCACAAAAGGCTTTCCAGGCAGGAGCAACAGCAGCAAGCTCCTTCTCTCACCACAGCACAGCTCCAACTGAATAGGCCACGCCTCCAAAGCTCCACCATTGGTCCACAGATCCCCTGAAAGTAGCAGGCCAGGTGGATGAGGTGGTTAAGAAGGCATACGGAATGCTTGCCTTTATTGGCCGAGGGATAGAATATAAAAGCAGGGAGGTTATGCTTAAATTGTATAATACTTTGTTTAGGCCACAGCTGGAGTACTGCGTGCAGTTCTGGTCGCCGTATTATAGGAGGGTCGTGATTGCACTAGAGAGGGTGCAGAGGAGATTTACGAGGATACTGCCTGGAATTTGAATCTTAGTTATGAGGACAGATTGGATAGGCTGGGTTTGTTCTCATTGGAACAAAGGAGGTTGAGAGGAGACCTTATTGAGGTGTACAAAATATTGAGGGGCCTGGAAGTGGATAGTAAGAGCCTATTTCCATTGGTGGAGGAGTCTATTATGAGGGAACATAGTTTTAAGGTGATTGGTGGAAGGTTTAGAGGGGATTTTAGGGGTTTCTTTACGCAGAGGGTTGTGGTGACCTGGAACTCATTGCCTGGAAGAGTGGTGGATGTAGAGACCCTCACCACTTTTAAGATATGGTTGGATGGGCACTTAAAATGTAGTAACCTGCAGGGTTACGGACCTAGAGCTGGGAAATGGGATTAGATTGGATGACCTCTTGTTAGACGGCGCAGATATAATGGTAAGTACTGCCTGGAATAGAATACGGCCAGGCTGATCTCCTGGACTAGTTTCTACCGCTTGGATAGGTTAGAGAGGAACTTTCCAAGATTTTTTCTCCCTAAATTGGCCTGGGCTTTTATTTGGTTTTGCCTCTCCCAGGAGATCACATGGCTCCGGTTGGGGTGGAGTGTAGAATGTTTCAGTAAAAGGGGTGTCACAGTTGTGTGAGGCGGACTAGTTGGGCTGGATGCTCTTTGCCTTTCCGTCATTGTTCATAGGTTTATATGTAACCTTTCGGATTGCTGACCAAGGGCCGTGCGGCTCTTTGTCGGCCGGCGTGGACACGATGGGCCGAAATGGCCTCCTTCTGCGCTGTAAATTTCTATGTTTCTATGTTTCTATAATATTTTTGGGATACTATATATGAGTAAATTGAGACATGCCATTTGGTAATTGCAGCATGCTTGGGATGGACAGGTGAATTTGGAACTAGCGTTCCCAAAGCTCTTCCCCGCTGGAGTTTTCCTCACAACATGTCTGGATCTCTTGTAGGCTAATTGATAGAAATTGATTTCTATAATTAGTCAACAACTCCATTATCATGGAGTAAAAACAGAAAATGCTGGAAATTTCAGCATCCGCAGTATTTTTTTTTGTGTTATCATAGAGTATTGTGCAACTACCAGGAAAGGTAGAAGGCGAACTAGACAGACCATGGTCTTTTTTCATGTTTTTCCTATGCAATTCCTATGTTTTTTATAGCAGCAAGAATTCTTGGTACATCCTGAGAGAAGTACATGTACAAAAAGAGTGTAAAACATTTTGGTAAGCTTCTGCACTCATAATCTGAGAACTAAACAATGCATGTGGATCTATTCTACCTGTGGTTCTGTGCACAGGAAAGCAGTTCCTTAGAGTGTAGTTCAACTTCATTGAGCAAAGGTACCATATATGAACTATTTCCTGGACAGACACTACAGGAATTTTATTTATCTGCCCTTGGCAATATTTTCCAACCAGCAAAGGAAAGCATTCATGTAAACCCTTGATTAACTCTTAACAGCCATGTTCAGGAATTTTAGCAGTAGGGTTAAGTTATTTGTGTCTGTGTAGTGGGCAGGTGTGAGATGTATAGATCTTAATGTCGTGAATAGACAAGCTTGTGGGTTTTTTTTTCACCTTCCACCAAAAACAGGAAATTCAACGTTGACACTTAAACCAGCTTGCCTGTCATTGCTAATTTAAAAAAATGTAAAACTCAGTGGAACATTGAGCACATCAAATTAAAAATTGAAAATCTTATTTGAAAACCCTTTCATTATTTAAAGTGAAGGGAATTTTTAAACAGTTACACATTTCATTTTTTGTCCTCATTTTGTATGTATTTTCTCCTCCGATCTTGAGGTTTTCCAGCTTAAGGTTTTATGCTGTAGGTAAGTAGGTAGATCGTCAACTTCAGACTTAAAAAAAAACCTTTTGCCAGAACCCTCTTGACTGTTGGGGGATTCCCTTCCACTCTCTCTTGCTTTCTGCAGGAAATGTCCTAGTTTCAACTCAGTTCTTCATTATGATGGTGACATGTTGATCAGGAAATTGTTCGATGATAGTTTCTCTCCCACAATTCTGTGGCATTACATATTGGAACATAAAATTACTGTATATTTGTGCCAATCTTAATAATGATATAATGGGGTATGCCAGCAGCAGTGGTGTAAAGTCAGCATTGGAGCCAGAAGTATGGGCAGAGGTGGGCGACGTCAATTCTCCATCCATTGTGCACTGTCTGGCCACTTCTCGGTAATTCACTGTCTTGCTGACACCTGGTAAAAAACAACAGAAATATGGATGTTCAATAGACTATCCAGACCATAAACCTCTCCAAAAATTACTTCAAAATCACTCTCCCACATCCAATCCCCTACCCCAGTTTACAGAGGCACACTGTACCCTCTTTGGAATTCACAGAAACACTGTACCCCATCCAAATCCCCACCCTTTCATAGATTCCCCTCCTCCAAGCTATTCCCTGACACGCTTCTCCCTCTCTCCACTGAACTTAATATGTCATTCCTCTCCTCCAGCCCAAATTCAATCAGACACTTTTTTCTATCTCTGCCCCTCTGTTCAAGCTGACACTCTTCTCTTTCTCCCCCCTCAATTCAACATGTTATTCTTCTCCCGCCTCCAATCCATAGAAACATAGAAAATAGGTGCAGGAGTAGGCCATTCTGCCCTTTGAGCCTGCACCACCATTCACTAAGATCATGGCTGATCATTCACCTCAGTACCCCTTTTCTGCTTTCTCTCCATACCTCTTGATCCCTTGAGCCATAAGGGCCACATCTAATCCCCTCTTGAATAATATCCAATGAACTGGCATCAACAACACTCTGCGATAGAGAATTCCACAGGTTAACAACTCTCTGAGTGAAGAAATTTCTCCTCATCTCGGTCCTAAATGGCTTACCCCTTATCCTTAGACTGTGACCCCTGGTTCTGGACTCCCCCAACTTCGGGAACATTCTTCCTGCATCTAACCTGTCCAGTCCTGTCATAAATTTTATATTTTTCTATAAGAGCCTCTCTCATTCTTCTAAACTCCAGTGAATACAGACCCAATCCATCCAGTCTCTCCTCATATGTCAATCCTGCCATCCTGGGAATCAGTCTGCTGAAGCTTTGCTGCACTCCCTCAATAGTAAGAACGTCCTTCCTCAGATTAGGAGACCAAAACTGAACACAATATTCCAGGTGAGGCCTCACCAAGGCCCTGTATAGCTGCAGCAAGACTTCCCTGCTCCTATACTCAAATCCCCTAGCTTTGAAGGCCAACATCCCATTTGCCTTCTTCACTGCCTGCTGCACCTGCATGCCAACTTTCAATGACTGATGTACCATGACATCCAGATCTTGTTGCACCTCCTCTTTTCATAATCTGTCGCCATTCAGAAATATTCTGCCTTCATGTTTTTGCCACCAAAGTGGATAAACTCATATTTATCCACATTATACTGCAACTGCCAGGCATTTGCCCACTCACCTAGCCTGTCCAAGTCACCCTGCAGCCTCTTAGCATCCTCCTCACAGCTCACACTCCCACCCAGCTTAGTCTCATCTGCAAACTTGGAGATATTACTCTTAATTCCTTCATCTAAATCATTGCTGTATATTGTAAATAGCTGGGGTCCCAGCACTGAGCCCTGCGGCACCCCACTAGTCACTGCCTGCCATTCTGAAAAGGACCCGTTTATCCCGACTCTCTGCGTCCTGTCTGCCAATCAGTTCTCTATCCACGTCAATACATTACCCCCAATACCATGCGCCTTAATTTTGCACACCAATCTCTTGTGTGGGACCTTTTGAAAGTCTAAATACACCACATCCACTGGTTCTCCCTTGTCCACTCTACTAGTTACATCCTCAGAAAATTCTAGAAGTTTTGTCAAGCATGATTTCCCTTTCATAAATCCATGCTGACTTGGACCGATCCTGTCACTGCTTTCCAAATGCGCTGCTATTTAATCTTTAATAATTGATTCCAACATTTTCCCCACTACTGATGTCAGGCTAACGGGTCTTTAATTCTCCGTTTTCTCTCTCCCTCCATTTTTTAAAAATTAGTGTTACATTAGCTACCCTCCAGTCCATAGGATCTGATCCAGAGTCGATAGACTGTTGGAAAATGATCACCAATGCATCCACTATTTCTAGGGCCACTTCCTTAAGTACTCTGGGATGCAGACTATCAGGTCCTGGGGATTTATCGGCCTTCAATCCCATCAATTTACCTAAGACAATTTCCTGACTAATAAGGATTTCCTTCAGTTCCTCTTTCTCGCTAGACCCTCGGTCCCCTAGTACATCCATAAGGTTATTTGTGTCTTCCTTCGTGAAGACAGAACCTAAGTATTTATTCAATTGGTCTGCCATTTTTTTGTTCCCCATTATAAATTCACCTGATTCTGACTGCAAGGGACCTACGTTTGTGTTCACTAATCTTTTTTTCTTCACATATCTATAGAAGCTTTTGCAGTCAGTTTTTATGTTCCCAGCAAACTTCCTCTCATACTTTATTTTCCCCCTCCTAATTAAACCCTTTGTCCTCCTCTAAATTTCTCCCAGTCCTCAGGTTTGCTGCTTTTTCTGGCCAATTTATATGCCTCTTCCTTGGATTTAACACTCTCCTTAATATCCCTTGTTAGCCACGGTTGAGCCACCTTCCCCGTTTTATTTTTACTCCAGACCGGGATGTACAATTGCTGAAGTTCATCCATGTGATATTTAAATGTTTGCCATTGCCTATCCACTGTCAACCCTTTAAGTATCATTCGCCAGTCTATTCTAGCCAATTCACATCTCATACCATCGAAGTTACCTTTCCTTAAGTTCAGGCCCTTCTTCGCTCCGCCCCATCTAAGCTGGCATTCTTCTTCCTCCCTCCTGCCCATTCAGGTCAACGAACATGCTTCCTGCCCCTTCAGTTAATGTGTGAATTCTCCTCGCCACGCCCTTTCAGTTAACACTAGCACCTATCTTCTTCCCCAACCCAAAGTGCCACTCCCAACTTTTCTTCTCTTTGCCCATAATGCTGCCCCTTTTCACTTCACCATTAATTTCTACACCCACAGGTTTAATATTAATTAGATGGGCTACAGTGTGAATGTGGCCTACTTCCACCAAATTGGTGGGCAAGAAGATAATCCGCTGCACCCACTTCTCCCCTGGTCTTTTCTCAGACCAGTAGATTTATCCCAATGTATTTTCCTTCTGTTACTTCAATCCTCAATAACTTTACAGTTCCTTCAATCTGATATTTCTTTGTGAACTTTTTTAACCCTCAAAAAGAGATGGGTTGGTGTTGGGTGAGATGCAAAAATATTTTAAAAATCTCAAAGCCAACCCAATCCACCTCCAACCCACCCACCTTCGGGTTTAAATGAGGTGGAACAAGGGGCATGCAGCCAAGCCGCCTCCAAGAGGCAGGTGGCCATTTAAATATTATAATGAGGATGCATGCCTTAGATTTAACCTGTCTTCCAGGTTTAATTCTGGTTGGCAGATATCCCAGGCTTCGGGAAAGCCAGCAGCTCAAAGGATGCAAGAACAGCTTTGGGAAAATGTACACCAAGCTACCTCCTTCGCTGCCACTGGACCCCCCCACCTACTCCCCGGATTGGGGATCCAACCTTTTCTCAGGGTCAGGGATGGGACCCCCCACAAATATCCGAAACCCCAAGATCCGAACCAACCCCCCCCCCCCCACGTCCCCACCCCCCAACCCAGCACTCCCACCAATGAGGCAGCAGGTTCCCTAACTGCTTCTGCTGCCAAAGTCTCCTCTGGAATGTTCCCCGCTCGATATTGCAGCCAGCTTCTGGGTGGGGATCCTGTTAACAATAAGACACACGGTGTTCAGTTTTGCCCAAGCCCATTTTCCGGCATATTGCCAGAGTTACGCCGTTTTTCTAGGCTAGAAATGTGGCGGAAATATTTTGAGAAAGTTTCCCTGATCTATAATTCGAATTTGGTGCCGCGCAGTGTGTCCAGTCACCTCGGGGGGGAGGGGGGGAGGTGGAGCCTGCTGTCTGCACCAAAAAAACGATGCAGCACCTTCTGCGCATGTACGCCAAAAAAAAGGTGGTGTTTCTGAAGTCGTTGCAATGGACGCGCATGTACCGCACAGCTCCGAGCTGGCTATCAGCCCTTTTTAAAGAGCCAGCTGTGTGGGTGAGAAGGACTGCCGTGTGTGAGCATTGGAAAAATCGGAGCTGCAGCTATACAAGATGCAACGCGGTGCAAACACCAAAAATTTCTTGCAAGATGAAATGGAGGCACTAGTTACTGTGATTGAGAACAGACTGCAGGAGCTGGACACCAGCAGAGGTCACATAAAAGTTCCACCCAAAGAAATGAAGAAACGCTGGAACCAAGTTGCAGAAGATTACTGCGCAATGGCGACCACCATGAGATCTGGAGGCCAGTGTAAAAAGAAGTGGCAGGACCTTGGTCAAGTAGTTAGTGTAAGTAATATTTTCATTTATTAAATGCAATTGCAATTGTAAATGTGACCAGCTGTATATGTCCCACCCAGCAGAAAGGCACCCTTTCTAAAAAGTTATGTTTTCATCTTTGCAGAAGAAAATGGCACACAACAAATGAGAAAGAACCCGATCAGGAGGAGGCCCGGCAAATCTGTACCCACTGAAACCCTTGGAAGAGAGGGTCGCTGCTTTGATAGGTCCTGCCTGGAGAAAACCAATCACAACTTCACAAGCTGGGCCTGCACTCAAGGGAGAGGGTAAGTCCTGCAAATTCCACAGTCTGGCTTTGCTAAATGTTAAATACTGCGTGGGGTAGCCATGCTTCGGTTCATGGGATGTCTCCGTCAGCTACACTTCGGTTGATGCAATGTGCTTCATCGTGGTTCTTCAAATCAGCCTGCTGCCTGCGCTGTGTGAGTCTACTCATGCTACCCACCCTGCCCCCTCCTCTGCTGCTAACCATTTATCTGTGTTCTGTTATATTTTGCAGAACTTGAGGCCAACCCTGATGATGAAGAACAAAATTCAGATGAGGACCAGCCTGAACAGGATAACATCTTCGAATCCCACCCTCCAGACCAAGAACATGGGTGTGAGGGGAAGGGGGAGGGGATGGAGCTGGATGAAGCCCCCACTGTTTTACTGAATTTGGAGGAGGTGCCGCTCATTGCGGTGACAGCTCTTTCCGTGACTCGTGGTTTGAGCGCTGGTAGAACATTCCATGGTTTCTGAATGTCTGAGGCTGCGGGTCCCAGTGGTGTGGTGCAGCGAGGCACACCCATGGGGAGGAGGGGAAGGAGAGCCGGACTGAGGTGCAGGATCTAACAGATGTGCTTCAGATGATGGCAATGAATGGGGAGAGTATTGACCATACGCGATCACTCCTGGACACCATCAGTGGGGTGGGTGATGAGGTAACGGGATGGTTGGGAGAAGTAACAGCAATCTCACGAAAAATGGGAACGATGTCAGTGACTATGAGGGAGGGAATATCACAGGTCGGTGATGCGCTGTCAGTGAACATCAGGGAGGGCATGTCAGAGGTAGTTGAGGCAGTTTTACTCACCATGAGGGAGGAATGTTGCACGTCATTGAGACACTGTCAGGTCTCATGAGGGACAGCATGTTGGAGTGAGGTGCTGCAATAAGGGAACACGCCCAGACCCCGCGCCCATTGATAGAATCAACTGCCACTCCAATCCCCACACCAGACTCTGAAACAGAGAAACATAGAAAATAGGTGCAGGAGTAGGCCATTCGGCCCTTCGAGCCTGCACCACCATTCAATAAGATCATGGCTGATCATGCAACTTCAGTACCCTATTCCTGCTTTCTCTCCATACCCCTTGATTCCTTTAGCCATAAGGACCACATCTAACTCCCTTTTGAATATATCTAACAAACTGGCCTCAACAACTTTCTGTAATAGAGAATTCCACAGGCTCACAATTCTCTGAGTGAAGAGGTTTCTCTTCATCTCGGTCCTAAATGGCTTACGCCTTATCCTTAGACTGTGACTCCTGGTTCTGGGTTTCCCCAACATCAGGAACATTCTTCCTGCATCTAACCTGTCCAATCTCATCAGAATGTTTTATGTTTCTATGAGATCTCCTCTCATTCTTCTAAAGCCTAGTCGATCCATTCTTTCTTCATATGTCAGTCCTGCCATCCCGGGAATCAGTCTGGTGAACCTTCGCTGCACTCCCTCAATAGCAAGAATGTCCTTCCTCAGTTTAGGAGACCAAAACTGTACACAATATTCAAGGTGTGGCCTCAGCAAGGCCCTGTACAACTGCAGTTAAACCTCCCTGCTCCTATACTCAAATCCTCTCACTATGAAGGCCAACATGCCATTTGCCTTCTTCACCGCCTGCTGAACCTGCATGCAAACTTTCAAAGACTGATGTACCATGACACCCAGGTCTCGTTGCACCTCCCTTTTCCTCATCTGTCACCACTTAGATAATATTCTGCCTTCCTGTTTTTGCCACCAAAGTACCACCTCACATTTATCCACATTATACTGCCATGCATTTGCCCACTCACCTAACCTGTCCAAGTCACCCTGCAGCCTCTTAGCATCCTCCTCGCAGCTCACACTGCCACCCAGCTTAGTGTCATCTGCAAACTTGGAGATACTACATTCAATTCCTTCGTCTAAATCATTAATGTATATTGTAAATAGCTGTGGTCCCAGCACTGAACCTTGTGGTACCCCACTAGTCACTGCCTGCCATTCTGAAAAGGACCTGTTTATTCCTACTCTTTGCTTCCTGTCTGCCAACCAGTTCTCTATCCACGTCGATACATTACTCCCAACACCATGTGCTTTAATTTTGCACACTAATCTCTTGTGTGGGACCTTGTCAAAAGCCTTTTGAAAGTCCAAATACGCCACATACACTGGTTCTCCCTTGTCTACTCTACTAGTTACATCCTCAAAAAATTCTAGAAGATTTGTCAAGCATGATTTCCCTTTCATTAATCCATGCTGACTTGGACCAATCCTGTCACTGCTTTCCAAATGCGCTGCTATTTCATCTTTAATAATTGATTCCAACATTTTCCCCACTTCCGATGTCAGGCTAACCGGTCTATAATTCTCTGTTTTCTCTCTCCTTTTTAAAAAAGTGGTGTTACATTAGCTACCCTCCAATCCATAGGAACTGATCCAGAGTCTATAGAATGTTGGAAAATTACCACCAATGATCCATTATTTCTACGGCAACTTCCTTAAGTACTCTGGGATGCAGACTATTAGGCCCTGAGGATTTATCGGCCTTCAATCCCATCAATTTCCCGAACACAATTTCTTGACTAATAAGGATTTCCTTCAGTTCCTCCTTCTCGCCAGACCCTCGGTCTCCTACTATTTCCGGAAGGTTATTTGTGTCTTCCTTAGTGAAGGCAGAACCAAAGTATTTGTTCAATTGGTCTGCCATTTCTTTGTTCCCCATTATAAATTCACCTGATTCTGACTGCAATTTGTCTTCACTAATCTTTTTCTCTTCACTATCTATAGAAGCTTTTGCAGTTAGTTTTTATGTTCCCTGCAAGCTTACTCTCATATCTATTTTCCCCCTCCTAATTAAACCCTTTGTCCTCCTCTGCTAAATTCTAAATTTCTCCCAGTCCTCAGGTTTGCTGCTTTTTCTGGCCTACTTATATGCCCCTTCCTTAGATTTAACACTATCCCTAATTTCCCATGTTAGCCACGGTTGAGCCACTTTCCCCATTTAATTTTAATGCCAGACAGGGATATACAATTGTTGAAGTTCAACCATGTGATCTTTAAATGTCTGCCATTGCCTATCCACCATCAACTCTTTAAGTATCATCCAAGCCAGTTGACGTCTCGTACCATCGAAGTTACCTATCTTTAAGTTCAGGGCCCTAATCTCTGAATTAACTATGTCACTCTCCATCTTAATGAAGAATTCGACCATATTATGGTCACTCTTCCCCAAGATGCCTGGCACAACGAGATTGCTAATTCATCCTCTCTCATTACACAACACCCAGTCTAGGATGGCCAGCTCTCGAGTTGGTTCCTCGACATATTGGTCTTGAAAACCATCCCTTATATTCCAGGAAATCCTCCTCCACTGTATTGCTACCAGTTTTGTTCGCCCAATCTATGTGTAGATTAAAGTCACCCATGATCACTGCTGTATCTTTATTGCACACATCCCTAATTTCTTGTTTGATGCCATTCCCAAACTCGCTACTACTGTTTGGTGATCTGTGCACAACTCCCAGTAGCGTTTTCTGCCCTTTGGTGTTCTGCAGCTCTACCCATACAGATTCCACATCATCCAAGCTAATGTCCTTCCTTACTATTGCGTTAATCTCCTCTTTAACCAGCAACGCTACCCCACCTCCTTTTTCTTTCTGTCTATCCTTCCTGAATATTGAATACCCCTGGATGTTGAGTTCCCAGCCTTGGTCACTCTGGAGCCATGTCTCCGTAAACCCAATTACATCATATCAGTTTACAGCTATCTGCACAGTTAATTCATCCACCTTATTACAAATGCTCCTCGCATTGGGACACAGAGCCTTCAGGCTTGTTTTTTTAACACTCTTTGTCCTTTTAGAATTATGTTGTAATGTGGCCCTTTTTGATTTTTTGCCCTTGATTTCTCTGCCCTCCACTTTTCCTTATCTCCTTTCTACCTTTTGCTTCTGCCCCCATTTTACTTCCCTCTGTCTCCCTGCATAGATTCCCATCCCCCCGCCATATTCGTTTAAACCCTCCCCAACAGCACTAGCAAACAGTACCCATAGGAAATCGGTTCTGGTCGTGCCCAGGTGCAGTTTGTACTGGTCCCACCTCCCCCCAGAACTGGTTCCAATGTCCCAGGAGTTTGAATCCCTCCCTCTTGCACCATTCCTCAAGCATATTCATCTTAACTATCCTGCTATTTCTACACTGACTAGCACTGGAAGCAATACTGAGATTACTACCTTTGAGATCCTACTTTTTAATTTAACTCCTAGCTCCCTAAATACAGCTTGTAGGACCTCATCCCATTTACCTATATTATTGGTACCTATATGCATCACAACAACTGGCTGTTCACCCTCCCCCTGCAGAATGCCCTGCAGCTGCTCCGAGACACCTTGACCCTTGCACCAGGGAGGCAACATACCATCCTGGAGTCTCGATTGCGGCCGCAGAAACGCCTATCTATTCCCCTTACATAGAAACATAGAAACATAGAAACATAGAAAATAGGAGCAGGAGTCAGCCATTCAGCCCTTTGTGCCTGCACCGCCATTCAATAAGATCATGGCTGATCATTCACCTCAGTACCCCTTTCTTGCTTTATCTCCATACCCCTTGATTCCCTTAGCCGTAAGGGCCATATCTAACTCCCTCTTGAATATATCCAATGAACTGACATCAACAAATTTCTGCGGCAGGGAATTCCACAGGTTAACAACTGTCTGAGTGAAGGAGTTCTCCTCATCTCAGTCCTAAATGGCCTACCCCTTATCCGAAGACTATGATCCCTGGTTCTGGACTTCCCCAACATCAGGAACATTCTTCCCGCATCTAACCTGTCCAGTCCCGCCAGATTCTTATACACTTCTATGAGATCCCCTCTCATCCTTCTAAACTCCAGTGAATACAGGCCCAGTTGATCCAGTCTCTCCTCATATGACAGTCCAGCCATCCCTGGAATCAGTCTGGTGAACCTTCGCTGCATTCCCTCAATAGCAAGAACGTCCTTCCTCAGATTAGGAGACCAAAACTGAACACAATATTCCAGGTGAGGCCTCACTAAGGCCCTGTACAACTGCAGTAAGACCTCCGTGCTCCTATACTCAAATCCCCTAGCTATGAAGGCCAACATACCATTTGTCTTCTTCACCGCCTGCTGTACCTGCATGCCAAATTTCAATGACTGATGAACCATGACACCCAGGTCTCATTGCACCTCCTCTTTTCCTAATCTGCCGCCATGCAGATAATATTCTGCCTTCGTGTTTTTGCCCCCAAAATAGATAACCTCACATTTATCCAAATGTGCCATGCAGTTGCCCACTCACCTAACCTGTCCAAGTCACCCTGCAGCCTCTTAGCATCCTCCTCACAGCTCACAACGCCACCCAGTTTAGTGTCATCTGCAAACTTGGAGATATTACACTCAATTCCTTCATCTAAATCGTTAATGTATATTGTAAAGAGCTGGGGTTCCCGCACTGAGCCCTGCGGCACTCCACTAGTCACTGCCTGCCATTCTGAAAAGGATCCATTTATCCCGACTCCCTGCTTCCTGTTTGTCAACCAGTTCTCTATCCACGTCAGTACATTACTTCCAATACCATGCGCTTTGATTTTTCACACCAATCTCTTGTGCGGGACCTTGTCAAAAGCCTTTTGAAAGTCCAATTACACCACATCCACTGGTTCTTCCTTGTCCACTCTGCTCGTTGCATCCTCAAAAAATTCCAAAAGATTCGTCAAGCATGATTTCTCTTTCATAAATCCATACTGACTTGGACAGATCCTGTCACTGCTTTCCAAATGCACTGCTATTTCATCCTTAATGATTGATTCCAACATTTTCCCCACGACTGATGTCAGGCTAACCGGTCTATAATTACCCGTTTTCTCTCTCCCTCCTTTTTTAAAAAGTGGTGTTACATTAGCTACCCTCCAGTCCATAGGAACTGATCCAGAGTCGATAGACTGTTGGAAAATGATCACCAATGCATCCATTATTTCTAGGGCCACTTCCTTAAGTACTCTGGGATGCAGACTATCAGGCCCTAGGGATTTATCAGCCTTCAATCCCATCAATTTCCCTAACAGAATTTCCCGCCGAATAAGGATATCCTTCAGTTCCTCCTTCTCACAAGACCCACTGTCCCCTAGTACATTCGGAAGGTTATTTGTGTCTTCCTTCGTGAAGACAGAACCGAAGCATTTGTTCAATTGGTCTGCCATTTCTTTGTTCCCCATTATAAATTCACCTGAATCCGACTGCAGGGGACATATGTTTGTCTTCACTAATCTTATTCTCTTCACATATTTATGGAAGCTTTTGCAGTCAGTTTTTATGTTCCCTGCAAGCTTCCTCTCGATCTCTATTTTCCCCCTCTTAATTAAACCCTTAGTCTTCCTCTGTTGAATTCTAAACTTCTTCCATTCCTCAGGTTTGTTGCTTTTTCTAGCCAAATTATATGCCTCTTCCTTGGCTTTAACACGATCCTTAATTTCCCTTGTTAGCCACGGTTGAGCCACCTTCCCCATTTTATTTTTACTCCAGACAGGGATGTACAATTGCTGAAGTTCATCCATGTGATCTTTAAATGTTTGCCATTGCTTATCCACCGTCCACACTTTGCTAGTCCATTCTAGCCAATTTACGCCTCATACCGTCGAAGTTAGCTTTCCTTAAGTTCAGGACCCTAGTTTCCAAATTAACTGTGTCACTCTCCATCTTAATAAAGAATTCTACCATACCATATGGTCACTCTTCCCCAAGGGGCCTCGCACAACAAGATTTCTAATTAGTCCCTTCTCATTACACATCACCCAGTCTAGGATGGTCAGCTCGCTAGTTGGTTCCTCGACATATTGGTCTAGAAAACCATCCCTAATACATTCCAGGAAATCCTCTTCCACCGCAGTGCTACCAGTTTGGTTAGCCCAATCGATATGTAGATTAAAGTCGCCCATGATAACTGCTGTATCTTTATTGCACACATCCCTTATTTCTTGTTTGATGCTGTCCCCAACCTCACTACTACTGTTTGGTGGTCTGTACACAACTTCCACTAGCGTTTTCTGCCCTTTGGTATTCCACAGTTCCACCCATACCAATTCCACATCATCCATGCTCATGTCCCTCCTTACTATTGCATTAATTTCCTCTTTAACCAGCAACGCCACCCCGCCTCCTTTTCCTCTCTGCCTATCCTTCCTAAATGTTGAATACCCCTGTATGTTGAGTTCCCAGCCTTGGTCACCCTGGAGCCATGTCTCCGTGATGCCGTGATTACAATAGAATTCCCTACCACTTTCGCTCTCCCACTCTTTTTCCTGCTTTCCTGTGCAGCAGAGCCACCCATGATGTCATGAACTTGGATGCTGCTGCCATTCGCTGATAAGCCATCTCCCCCAACAGTATCCAAAGTGGTATATCTGTTTTGGAGGGAGATGACTGCAGGGGTCTCCTGCACTACCTTCCTACTCCTGCTCTGCCTGATGATCACCTATTCCCTCTCTGCCTTTGTAACCTTTACCTACGGTGTGACCAACTCACTGAATGTACTATCCACTACGTCCTAAGTATCGTGGATGTTCCAGAGTGAATCCATGCACAGCTCCAGTACTGCAATGTGGTCTGACAAGAGCTTAAGCTGGATACACTTCCTGCACACATCGTAGTCATGGACACTTGAAGTTTCCCTGATTTCCCACATAGCACAGGAGGAGCATGACACTGGTCTGGGCTCTCCTGCCATAACTTAACCCTTAAATTAACTTAATTTGGCAACAATACCAAAGGTTTCTTACTGATACTAAAAAGAAAAAGAAAAAGAAAAAGAAAAACTACTCACCAATCAACCAGCCAATCACTTACCCTCTTGGCTGTGATGTCACACTTCAATTTCTTTTTACTTCTTTGTTTTACCTTCGGCTTCGATCTCCCGAACTGCCGCTCCTCCTCCCGAACTCCGCGCCATTTTATCAGGGCCTTGATCTCCTGAACTGACGCTCCTCCTCCCGAACGCGCCCTTTTATCACGGTGTCGATCTCCTGAACTGCTGCTCCTCCTCCCGAACTCCACACTCTTTTATCAGGGCCTCGATCTCCCAAAATGTTGAAGAGCCCCAAGCCGGGCCCTTCACATTGCCGCCGGCCAGCCCCACCCTTAATAGGTGCGCATTACCCGAGATGTTAGAAAGAATAAGCTTGGTACCAACCCCAGGAACACTGCACCACCACCAGCGGGCAGGGGTGGTGGAGTGACTAAGAACAAGCCCAGCGGGCGGTCTTAGAATAAGGTGGAGGAGAGATGGGTGCAGCCTTTCTTTGCTGCTATTGTTGTTGTTATTATTAATGTTACTGTTGTAACTGTTGCTCTCAAATTAAAAGATTTGTACATTTACAAGATTAAAAGTTTGTAAATGATCTTAATGTTTGTAAGTGATCATGACTGAAAATGTAATGTTTGATACAAGAATAATTTTATTAAAGTTAAGTTAAGTACAAATAACTGTTTGTTAAATGTTTGAATAAAATATATTTTACATTAATCTGAATCATTTCCATTATTTATTCGATTATTAACACAACTTTTGAAGTAAACAAGAATAATTTCCATCATTTGTTCCATTAATACAACACAACATTACGTACCAGGTCCAAACAGTAAACATGGTCCACGTGGAACAGTTGCCGCTCAGCCTTCAGGCAGCAAAGCATTCACGGATGAACTGCTGGCGCAAGGTTCGAGCAATCATTAAAGGGGCACGATGGTCCGCCTTCCTCTGTGGTCGTGCTTCGGGTTCAGGTAGTTTCCTGGCTTCCTAATCCTCCTCCTCATCATCTGCATCTTCCTCATCATTATCATCAGCCACTTTCACCGCAGGTGGGTCTTCTCCCAACAGCTGCTGCTGCCTCATGATGGCTAAGTTATGCAGCATGCAGCAGACAACAGGGAACTGACCGACAATCTCAGGGGAGTATAACAAGTAGCCTCCGGAATGGTCCAGGCATCGGAAACGCTGTTTCAAGATGCCAATGATCCCCTCTATAATGTTGCGCGTCGCAATGTGCGACATGTATTCCGGGTCAGCTTCCGTCCGGGTTACGCGTCACGAGCCAGGTGGTGAGGCCGTACCCTTTGTCTCCCAGTTGCCAGCTATGCCCTTCTGGCTGCTGCTGAAACATGGCAGATATAATGCTCTCACGAAGGATGAATGCATCATGGGTGCTCCTAGGGTATCTTGCATCGACTGACATGATGCAATGCATGTCATCACACACGAGCTGTACATTAATGGAGTGGAAGCCTTTTCTGTTGATGTTCATCTCGGAATCCTCTAAAGGTGACTGCAAGGCGATGTGGGTACAATCAATGCTGCCCTGTACCTTTGGGAAACCAGCAATCCTGGATTGCCTGGGCAGTCATGGGGAACATTATGTCCTCATCCCTCTGGGTATATAGTTCAGCTGTCACCTGCCGAATGCAGATATGTGTTGCATACATATTGCATGCATACAGAAATGGCGTACATATCCCCAGTTGTAGCTTGAAACGATTTGGAGGCATAGAATGAAAATGCAACTGTAACCTTCACTTCAACTGACAAAGCAGTCCTCCTGACACTTCTAGGTTGCAGTCTGCTTTCACCAACTCACAGATCTCAGTTACAACTTCATTGCAGAAACGTAGCCTTCTGACACAGTCTGCATCACTCAGGTGTCTCGATATACTCGATGTGGATAAGGCCTCCTGCCCAGTACCCTACAGGCTTTGATGTTCCGCATGCGATGACGTCAAATCAATTGTCTCCTGCATAGCACCATCATGCAGAAGGCTCGCACGAGGTATGGCATTGGCCCCATAGTTAAGTTTTACCTATGCAAGAAGATCAAAACGGCAGGAAGGCAGGCAGGACAGGTTCTTTGTTCTCTCTCACCAAGGTCTGTATGGATGGACCACCCCCAGGTCTTGTGACTTCTTCCCTTCTTCCCCGCCACCCCCCCCGCAACTCATTGCTGTCTTGTGACTTCTCCCCTGCTCTCTCCCGCCCCCCACTGCCCCTCCTCCCCCAAACTCATTGCAGTCTTCAGAAGCCTTCCGGTCGGCACCTTGCCCCCGGGCTCAGTGCAGAAGGCTTTCGATCGGTTGACACCTCCCTCTCTCCCTCTCCCCGGCCCCCACCCCCCCCGCCCCGCCAACCTGGGCTTGTTTTCCACCCGAGCCCCTGTGTCCGGGCACGGGGCCAATTCTGCCGACTAAAGCTACGACCCTCCAGCCCTGCTTGAAGACGTTCGGTGGTGCCGTGTAAGTAAAAAAAAAAAGGAAAACTTCTGAAATCAAAAAAACTTCCATTTACTACATTGACAGGTCAAAAAAAAGTTGAACTTTATAATGAGGCTGTTTGCCTCAGATTTAGCCTGCCTTCCAGGTTTAAGCCTGGGCGGCCAGATTTCCAAGGCCTCGGGAAACCCGACAGATAAAAGCAGGCGAAGAAAGCTTTGTCGAAAAGGTAAGTGCCTTTATAGCATGGCTTGTAGACGAGGAGGAGCAGGAGTGCATTGCGCTAGGTGCCAAGCTTACCCTCAGCAGACTCAAAGGGCCAAATAGCCTAATCCAGCAATTTCTTATGTTCTTCCCTTCCAGCGGACCCCTTCCCTGCCCACTATCAGATCCCTCCCCGATCCAAAGAAACCCCCCCCCCCCCAAAGACCACAAATCTGGAAACAGAACCTTCCCTGGGAGTGGAGATCCAACCACCCCCTGGCACCAGGGATCCAACCCCCATCCCCGGTTTGGAACTGCATTGACACTTCCCCCACCCACCCCTGCTCCCACTAACATAGCCACAAGCTCCTTCTGTAGCTGTGGCCTCCAGAGGATTCCCCACCTGCCAGGGAACCAAGCCTGTCAAGCAGGCTGGCCTCTGAGGGGGATCCTGTTTTAAAAAAAAGATGTACTCCACAGCATGCTGACCAAAGCTCCCCTAACCCGCTTACGCAACCTACTCCAGCCTTAGTTCTCATATGTTCACACATTCAAGAGGCATATAATACCTGCCCCTTGATTTTATGATTTGGTGCTTGCCTGCTCCATTTGTTTCAGGCACACTGGGCTCCATTTTCCCAAGTGGTTTGCGCCTTTTTTTGGCCTAAATTTAAAAGATTCCTCAAAGATTGTGCGCCATCGTAACTCAGTTAGTTATAATTTTTTTAGGTTAGTTTTTTTTTGCCTCATAGGCGGCGTAACCAGTTTTTTTTACAATTATGCAAGTTTGACCAAATTACATTTCTCCTAGGACGGCATACGTGACACATTAAAAAATCGTCGCAGAAAGACGCCATTGTTTTTATGCCAAATTTTGGAGAGAGTAAAGAACACATAAATATGCATCATGAAGCTTAAATTTTTCAAACTTAAAATGCAGAAAATGGAAGTTTCATGGAATTCTTTAAGTTTTGATTTTTTTTTTTAAATGCCACGCCACCACCGAACTGGGCTCGAGGGTCGGAGCGTCGGCCGGCAGAATCAGACCCTCGCCCGGACACAGGGGCTCGGGGCTCGGCTCGAAAAGAAGCCCGGGGGAGGGTGGGGGGCTGTGGAAGGCAAAAGTAAGGCATGAGAAGCCTTATACTATGCATCAAATGCAGCCCGGAGTGGGTTGGGGGCTGTGGAAGGCAAACGGAAAGCATCAGAAGCTTTACACAATGCATCAAATGAAGCCCAGGGGTGGTGGATGGGAGGATTCCCAATTTCCGATGTGAACAAGCCCATTGCACATGCGCAGACCTGAGTGTGGTCCATACTAGGGCGTCGACCTTGGGGAGCGAGAAAACAAAGAAGGTTGTCTTGTCTGCCATTTTGAGCTTCTTGCAAAGGTACAATTTAATCATGGGGGCAATGCTGACAATGCCATACCTTGTGCAGGCCTTCTGCATCATGGTGCTGTGGAGGAGAAGATTGATTCAACGTCATCGCATAAGGAACCTCAGAGCACATAGGATGATGAGCAGGAGGCCGTACCCACATCGGGTATATTGAGACAGGCATTCGTACCTGCACCTGAGTGATGCAGACTGTGTCAGAAGACTGTGTTTCTGCAAAGAAGTTGTAACTGAGATCTGTGAGTTAGTAAAAGCAGACCTGCAACCTAGAAGCATCAGGAGGACTGTTTTGTCAGTTGAAGTGAAGGTTACAGCTGCACTTTTATTCTATGCATCTGGATCATTCCAGGCCACAACTGGAGATGTGTGCGCCATTTCTCAATATTTGGCAGGTGACTGCTGCACTATATACCCGGAGGAATGACGACATAAAGTTCCCCATGACCGCCCAGGCAATGCATGAGAGGGCTGTGGGCTTCTCCAGGATTGCTGGCTTCCCAAAGGTACAGGGCTACATTGATTGTACCCCATCACCTTGCGAGCACCTTTGGAGGATTCCAGGATGTACAGGAACAGAAAAAGTTTCCAATCCATTAATGTACAGCTCGTGTGTGACAACATGCATCGCATCATGTCAGTTGATGCAGCATATCCTGGGAGCACGCATGATGCATTCATCCTATCCGAGAGCGTTATATCTGCCATATTTCAGCAGCAGCCAGAAAGGCAAAGCTGGCTACTGGGAGACAAAGGGTACAGCCTTGCAACCTGGCCCATGACGCACCTACGCGTAACCCGGATGGAAGCTGACTGGGAATACAACATGTCACACATTGCAACGCACAGGATGATAGACAGGACCATTGGCATCTTGAAGCGGTGTTTCAAATGTCTGGACCATTCCGGAAGCCGCAGCAGCTGGTAGGAGAAGACCCACCTGAGGTGAGAGTGGCTGATGATGATGAGGAAGATGCAGATGACAAGGAGGAGGAGGAGGAGGATGAGGACGCCATGCAACTACCTGAACCCGGAGCACGGCGGCGGAGGAGGGCGGGCCGTCGTGCCTCTTTAACGATTGCTCGAGCCTTGTGCCAGCTGCTCATCCGTGAACGCTTTGCTGCCTGAAGGCTCAGCGGCAACTATTCCACATGGACCATGTTTACTGTTTGGACCTGTTCCGTAATGTTGTGTTGTGTTATGGAACAAATAATGGAAATGTTTCTTCTTTACATTAAAAGTTGTGTTAATAATGGAACAAATAATGGAAATGATTCTTCTTTAGTTCAAAACGTTGTGTTAGTAATGGAATAAATAATGGAAATGATTCAGTTATAATTTATAATATATATTATTCAAAAGTTTAACAAACATTTGTTTGTACGTAACTTAACTTTAATAAAAATATTCTTGTATTAAACTTTAAAGTTTCCAGTTAAGATCACTTACAAACTTTAAGATCACTTACAAAATGTAAGATCACTTACAAACTTTTAAACGTGTAAATTTACAAAAAACTTTTAAGTTGAGAACAGTTACAACAGTAACAATAATAAGAACAACAACAGCAGCAAAGAAAGACATCTCTCCACCTTATTCTAGGACCGCGCACGCCTGGTCTTGTTGACTCCACACCTGCCCCCAGGCGGTTCGCAGCATTTCTCGGGTTGGTACCAAGCTTATTCTTTCGAACATCTTGGGTAATGCGCATTCTTGTTTGCAGGGGGGTGGGTGGGGAGGGGGCGGGGGCAGGCAGTAATGTGGAGGGCCCAGCTTGTGCCCTGACAGTGTGTCAATTACCTGCAACATTCCCTCATGTTCACCGACAATATTTCAACTATCTGAAACAGACTCTCCCTCATGTTCACTGACAGCGCATTAGCTACCTGTGACATACCTTCCCTCATTGTCCCAGACAGTGTTCCCATTTCTTGTGAGAGTGTTGTTACTTCTCCCGTCAGTCCCAATACCTCATCACCCACCCCATTGATGGTGTCCAGGAGTGATCGTGTAAGGTCAATGCTCTCCGCACTCATTGCCATCATCTGAACCACATCTGTTAGATGTTGCACCTCAGGAGAGTGCTGTCGAGCTCTCCTTCCCCTCCTCACTGCATCCCACTGGGACCCGCAGCCTGGGACGGTGGTGTTCTGGGTGTGTCTCGCTGCATCCCACTGGAATCACCAACTTTGGACTGTTGGAAACCATGGAATGTCCCACCAACACTCGTACCACTCAGGAACTTACCTGACCACATTTTGCATCTTAATATAAATGATTCATTTGAAAATCAGCTCCATCTTGAGGTGGTTACAGTATCAGAGCATTACATCTTTGAGTCAAAGGTCTCATTTTCAATTGCAGCTATATTATGGCTTCACTTACTAAGCAGAATTTATAGACTTAGCTGGGTCATCTCTGGGAGGGAGGAAAAGAAAGTGACTGATAGCTGTGGTCTCTTGTCAAAAACAACTACTCGGGCTTTCACTCCAATACAGTATTCTAAAAGCAGAATACCGTACATTTCCTATGGACAACTCATGGTACAGATATCTTTTTTACAGTGCTGCATTCGAGATTTAACAAAATATTCGGCCATATCTTTGTTAGAGCTGCTCCCTCATGTCCAGTAACACTACAGGTGAACTGACTCCAGTGCCCACGGGTCTCCACGCATATTAAGTTTTAGATATGTTATTCACTCATACATCTGACACTTGGCATCATTTGAAGGTCAACTTAAAAACAACGTTATATTCAAGTAAGCTTGCACGTGGCAAAGAATGTTCTGTATAATCAAAACAGAAGCGCATCTCAGTGAGACTAGTTCTGGTAACTTGAAAATTAATGGTATTTTCGCAGAGACCACCTTAGATATTCCAGCACCACAATTGCTGATTGTGTCCTATTTTCTGAACATCCTTTATGTCATGTATGTAACCACAATGTAACACCACTGTATTACTGTATACACTCAACCTAGGTGCACACTTTGACCACACGGGGTGAACTTGTGGGAGACACTCCTTACCTGATCACACAGGTACAAAAAGGGAGGTCCCACGCAGGCTCATCGTCTTTGGAGTCCTGTGAATAAAGAAGTAAGGTTACAGAGTGACCTTGTCCCCAGAATGTGCCTCGTGTGGTTTCATGCTGTAGAGTAAGGACTTTACATTTTACATATCCTTTTAAGGAACCTTGTGGGCGCAATTGTCCTGCGTCCCAATTGGGGGCGTGAACCATCGCGGGCCAGAACTTTCTGCGCCCAGCACAGAAATCTCGCCCCGCTGTGTAATTGCCCTTGCTGCCCCTCAAAGGAAGCGAAGCGCAATCTCATGCACTCCACTTCCTTTGGGGGTGGTAATTGGGGCGCTACTAGAGCACTGTGGGAAGCACAACACGGATGCTCCGTGTAGCGCTAACACACTTCAATGCCCTTCCCTTCGCTTAAAGGGGAGGGCGCTGCACACTCTGCAAGGCCTCTGATGGCCTCCACTAGGCACCAAGGCAGTGTGTAACCACGCCTGCAGTCCAGTACCCAAAATGGAATGTCCGGCTGCAGGATGGCTCCCCGGAGACACTAACGGGGCTAAAAAAAGGGGCAATTTTGCCCCCCTTGAGAAGGTATAAAGCTGAGGCATCATTCTGATCATTTTTTTTTTAAAGATACAGGCCTCGAGGTTCAAGTCGGCCAAAAACCTGCTAGTAATGGCACAGGCCAAGGGTAACGGCCGCCTGCAAAAAGAGCACAACAGCGCTGGTATTTTGGTGCTGGCTGCTAATTTACATGAGCGGAGCAACGAATATATTGTGTTACAAACGCTTTCTGGCGCTAACCTCAGCAGGAGGCCGAAGGTCGCTTGGTAAGGATCAGTGCGGCATTCTCGGGCAATGTGCTGTGTCGGATCATTTGGTGACAGCTCCTGGGTTTTGCTATCAAGTCTGCTGATGGCCCTTGTATGGTTGGAGCATTGTGTGGTGGGGCACGTCACAAAGCATTTTTTTGTCCATGGCTCCCCTCTTACTTTCGCGAACATTTGTCTGGGCCTTGCCTGGGGCCCACCAATAGGTACCAGACTGCCTGCTGCTCCCACCTTCGCTGGCTGCCACAAGTCACGAATATTTCACCCAGATGTTTGCTATGTGGAGGTTTGTGCTCCACCGTGTTGGGGGAGGGGGTGGAGGTGGGGGAGGGGGAGGGGGAAGGGGTGGAGGTGGGGGATGGGGAGGGGGTGGGAGAGTAGGATTCGCTGCCTTGCAGCTAGCAGTGGCTGTGCACTAGCCTGCATATCGCATAGGGAATTCACTCTCTGGTGAGTGGGTCTTAAAGCACAGGCTCTGATCAGAAGCGACTGTGACAGGAAACACCACATAAAGGCTGTGGCACAGATGTCCTTAAACCATTGTATGAGACATCAATGGAAATAATTCTTTTGAAAAAAGAAGAACATGAACACTGAGTCAGGAATTTACTGGTTTAAATGGTGCAGATGCGAGTTCAATTATATTTTTTAACAACAGCAGCCTTTTGAAGAACTCTTGATGAGAATACGTTGTCAAACCTTTTAAAAGCAGACTTCCAAACTTTGCATATCATTTTATCAGTTGCTAAACTAGAAAACCCAATGTATTATTTTTAAAGGATTTACCTTCTGTAATGTTTGACTGACCAGGCAGACGATTTGATGCATCTCATTGGAAGCAGTTCTCAGTCCAATTCCATAGTCTGAGCTCCCCGTAGTTAACAGTTATCCCAGCAGCTGTTTACTGTGCAGGTTCCAGCTCACTGCCACTTTCTCCCGCCTCTCCGCGCTGTTAACGGCTGCACGCACTGGTATGCTTTGCAGAGGGCGGTAAGAGGAGCGGCGAGCTCCAAAATGGATGAGCGTGTGTCAATTCTCCGTTGCACACCGATTGTCATCACGCTCCTGCTAATTAAAATACTTGTCACGAATGCAGGCAACAACAGCGCTGCCAACCTCCCGAAAATGGCGGCTGCCCCGGCATCTTCCGGAAATAGGAAGCTGTAAGGCAGCCGCCATCTTTTTGCAACAAAACGGGCCTTAATGGGCAGGGCTAATATCTCCCATTTTTCCGCCACAATAAGTAATGAGGGGGTTGACATATTTATTTTTCATATGTCCCGATGGAAGATGAGAAAACTGTCATGTATTCTACTGTCATTGTAATCCATGTGTAAACTGACCTAAGTTGTACACAGTGAGAACATTGACCACTAGGTGGTGAACTTGTGGGAGACACTCCTAACCTGGACGTTCAGGTATAAAAGGGGAAGCTCCACCCACCTTCATCACTTCAGTGCTGGCTAATAAAGGACTGGCCACAGAGTGACCTTCTCTCTAGTATGGGCCTCGTGTGCATTTGTATTGTAAGGACATATTATTGGCGACGTGAAACTGGAATTTAAACCACGGGAGCATGGCCACTAGCAGCACAGACGAGAGGTACTGTGTTGGTGATGATTGGGACGATTTTATTGAGAGACTACAGCAAAGTTTCGTCACTAAGGAATGGCTGGGACAGGATTCGGCCGACAAACACAGGGCTCATCTCCTGACGGTTTGTGGATCCAGGACGTACTCCCTGATGAAGGACCTCCTAGCGCCAGGGAAGCCGACGGACAAGACTTTTGAAGAGCTCAGTAAGTTGACCTGGGAGAACTTTAAATGGCGAGCAGCAGGCACATGGCAAGACACCAGTTTTACACGCACCGGCGGCGAGAAGAGCAAAGCGTTCCAGACTTCGTGGCAGACCTCCGGCGACTGGCGAGCCTATGTAAGTTTCCAGATGCATGCAAAGCGGAGATGCTGCGAGACTTTTTTGTTGAGGGCATCGGGCACGCTGGGGTTTTTAGGAAACTGATTGAGACCAAAGACTTGACCCTGGAAACGGTGGCTTTGATGGCCCAGACATTTATCTCAGGAGAGGAAGAGACCAGAATGATGTTTCACAAAAATCTTGGTTTAAATTCAGCAAATGGACAGGGAGTTAACATTGTTAACGTGGCACACAGTTCTCCAGGCAGACAGGAGCAATCGGACATGGCCGAGCATGTAGTCGAACCCAAAGGGGGAATTCAACAGAGACAATGGCTAGCTAAACGGCGTTCATGCCATCGCAAGGGACAATGCGGCCAGTAATGGGGCCATCAACACCTGTCAATGGTGCATTTAAGAACAGTTACAGAGACAGTCGGAGACGATCGACTGGTAATGGACCTTTTGTATCCAATAACGGCTCATGTTGGAGGTGTGGAGGCAAACACACAGCCAGAGCTTGCAGGTATCAACAATATACCTGCAGAAACTGCAACGTCAGTGGTCACTTGGCGCGTATGTGCAGGAAGCCTGCAGCCAGGTTGATGTATGAGGAGGACGGGGAAGATGTAAGCCCTACGAGGCCAAATGGATACTGGGGGAAATCGCTGGATGCTGAAGTTCAACGAGTTCATGTGGAGCATATATACAGTTTATTCATCATTATCGGTGGCGTCCTGGTGTAAGTGCTCCTCAATGGCATCCCAGTATCAATGGAGCTCGACACGGGGGCCAGCCAGTCCCTGATGAGTATCAAACAGTTCGACAAGTTGTGGGCGTCCAAGGCTAGGAGGCCAAAATTATTGCCGATTGACGCACAGCTACGGACATATACAAAGGAGATAATTCTGATGCTAGGCAGCGCCACGGTAGTCATGACCCACAAAGATTCGGAGAACAGGTTGCCACTCTGGATGGTCCCGCACTACTGGGGAGGAGTGGGCTTGCTGTTATGAACTGGAAATGGGGCGATGTCAATACAATTTCTTCTGTGGAGCGAATATCATGCTCACAGGTCCTGGACAAATTTGACTCACTATTTCAACCCGGCATTGGCACTTTCATGGGGACCAAGGTAGCGATTCACATAAACCCGGACGCCAGGCCAGTACACCACAAGGCCAGAGCGGTGCCGTACGTGATACGGGAAAAGATAGAAGACAAATTGGACCGCCTGCTGAGGGAAGGCATCATCTCGCCAGTCGAATTCAGTGACTGGGCGAGCCCGATTGTGCCGGTGCTCAAGGCGGATGGGTCGGTCAGGATATGTGGTGATTACAAGGCCACCATCAATCGGGTGTCACTCCAAGACCAGTACCCGCTACCGAGAGCGGAGGACCTCTTTGCGACGCTATTCAGTGGCAAACTTTAAAAAAAATTGGACCTGACCTCAGCTTACATGACCCAGGAGCTGGCTAATGAGTCGAAGAAGCTGACCACCATCACAAGGGGTTGTTTGAGTACAACAGATGTCTGTTCGGGATTCGCTCGGCCGCCGCGATTTTTCAACAAAACATGGAAAGTCTCCTCAAGTCGATTCCAAGGACGGTGGTTTTTCAAGACAACATCCTCATCATGGGTTGTGATACTGAAGAACACCTCTGCAACCTGGAGTAGGTGCTACACAGACTGGACCGCGTAGGTCTGCGACTGAAAAAGGCGAAGTGCATCTTCCTAGCTCCAGAGGTAGAATTCCTGGGGATGAGGATAACAGCAGACGGGATCAGACCTACTGCATCCAAAACAGAAGTAATCCAGAGAGCACCCAGACCCCGTAACACGGAGCTGCGTTCGTTCCTGGGGCTCCTGAACTATTTGGGGAACTTTCTTCCGAAATTGAGCACGCTGTTAGAGCAGCTACACGTGCTCCTACGCAAAGGTCGCGAATGGGTTTGGGGGGAGAGTCAGGAAAGGGCTTTTGATAGAGCACGCAATTTGTTATGCTCCAACAATCTGTTAACGCTATATGACCCATGTAAGAAACTTGTTTTAACATGCGATGCTTCGTCCTATGGGGTCGGGTGTGTGTTGCAGCATGTTAATGCCAAGGGTCAGTTACAGCTGGTAGCTTATGCCTCCAGAAGTCTGTCCCAGGCAGAAAGAGGCTACGGGATGGTAGAAAAGCAAGCGTTGCATGTGTATATGCAGTAAAAAAATGCACCAGTACCTGCTTGGCAGGAAATTTGAGCTGGAGACAGATCACAAACCCCTAATGTCCCTTTTGGCCGACAACAAGGCCATAAATGCAAATGTGTCGGCCCGCATACAAAGGTGGGCACTCACGTTAGCCGCCTATGATTATACAATTCAGCACAGACCGGGCACTGAAAACTGCACCGATGCACTCAGCAGGCTCGCACTAGCCACCACCAAGGGGGCAACCGAGCATGCTGCTGAGATGGTCATGCCTGTTGAAGCTTTTGAAAGCGAAGGCTCACCTGTGACAGCCCGTCAGATCAAAGTCTGGACAAATAAAGACCCGCTACTGTCTTTAGTCAAGAAATGTGTCCTGAATGGGGAATGGGCATGCCCTGAGGAATTTAAACCATTTCACAGGCGCAAGGATGAATTCTCGATTCAGGCCGATTGCCTACTGTGGGGAAACCGCGTAGTCATGCCCCAGATGGGCAGAGAGGCATTCAATTGAGAACTCCACAATGAGCACCTGGGCATTGTCATGATGAAGGCAATTGCCAGGCCACACGCTTGGTGGCCAGGGATAGATGCAGACCTGGAACTTTGTGTTCGCAGGTACAACACGTGTGCCCAGCTGGACAATGTGCCCAGGGAAGCCCCCCTTAGCCCCTGGTCCTGGCCTGCCAAGCCATGGTCACGCATCCATGTGGACTACGCAGCTCCTTTCATGGGAAAAATGTTTTTGGTTGCAGTAGACGCATACTCCAAATGGATCGAATGTGACATTCTCAATTCAAGCACATCCTCTGCCACAGTAGAAAGTCTCCGGGCAATGTTCGCCGCCCATGGACTACCGGACGTCTTGGTCAGCGACAATGGCCTGTGCTTTACTAGCATTGAATTCCAGGACTTCATGGCATGAAATGGTATCAACTATGTCAGAACGGCACCATTCAAGCCGGCCTCAAACGGCCAGGCGGGACGAGCAGTGCAGATAATCAAACATGGGATGCTCAGAATCCAAGGGGGTTCCCTACAAAGCCGCTTATCACGCCTCCTGTTGGCCAATAGATCCCAACCACACTCGCTCACAGGGGTTCCACCGCAGAGCTGTTAATGAAAAGGATGCTCAAAACCAGGTTATCCTTTATACACCCCACCATGAAAGAAATTGTTGAGAGCAGGCGCCGGTCACAATGTGACTACCATGACAGGAATGCGAGAGTGCGATGTATTGATATAAATGACCCTGTCTTTATTCTCAACTCTGCTGCAGGGCCCAAATGGCTCGCAAGCACTGTGATTGCCAAAGAGGGGAATAGGATTCTGGTAGTTAAACTTACCAATGGACAAATCTGCTGCAAACACATGGATCAAACAAAAAGGAGGTTCAGCAACCCCATAGAAGAAGCAGAGGAAGAACACGATGTAGAGTTCACAGGTGACCGAACACCGGAACCAAGTGGAGGAGAGTCCAGTCACTGTGCGCAGTCCGGACAGGCCTGAGGCACCGCAAACAGCAGACACTCAGGCCAGCGCCCAACAACCAGAGCTCCAACTCAGGCGCTCTACAAGGGAGCGTAAACTACCAGAGAGACTTAACCTGTAATCCCAATAAGACTTTGGCGGGGAGGTGATGTCATGCATTCAACTATCATTTTAATCCATGTATAAACTAACCTAAGTTGTACACCGTGAGAACACTGACCACTAGGTGATGAACTTGTGGGAGACACTCCTAACCTGGACTTTCAGGTATAAAAGGGGAAACTCCATCCACCTTCATCACTTCAGTGCTGGCTCATAAAGGACTGGTAACAGAGTGACCTTCTCTCTGGTATGGGCCTCGTGTGCATTTGTACTGTATAGTAAGGACATATTAAGAACAATTCCATTCATTGCATTGTGTGGATTTCCTTAGGCTACCATTTAGTTTACTGCTGGTGGTTTTTAATGTTACTCTAATTTGCTTTTTGTACTGTAGAAATGCTAATTATTGCAGTTATATAAATTTGTGTTTCTTTGTAGAGAAATGTGGCCCACAAATGTATACTTGACATGACTGTTGTGACTGTAAAGATAAGATAGCCATCAATACAAGATAGTCACCAAGAAATCCAGTCGGGAATTTAGAAGAAATTTCTTTACCCAAAGAGTGGTGAGAATGTGGAACTCGCTACCACAGGTTGAAGCAAATAATATAGATGCGTTTAAAGGGAGGCTAGACAAGCATATGAGAGAGAAGGGAATAGAGGGTTATGCTGATCGAGTTAGATGAGGAACGACGGCAGGTGGCTCGAGTGGAGCATGGGCTGTTGGGCCGAATGGTCTGTTTCTGTTCCGTATATCCTATGTAATCCTATGTAAGGAGTTTGAAGTGCAATTATTTTTGTCATGAAATTGTGCACCAATTCCCAAGTTTTTTGTCTGAGATATTGTGCAGCATATCTAACATTGGCAACAGTTCTGCCTTTTGTTAAGCTATACAGTTCAGGAAGTCACGTTGAACCTTGCTGTGTCCTGAAGTAGCTAGATTTATTTGAAGCCATCATTGGTGTCTTCCTGTTTCTAGCTCTCTCTTTAGATCTTTAACTATGGTCGCGCAGGCAGCAGGACCACGATGACTGATAGCACATTGCATCAACCAAAGCGTAGCTGAAGGAGACATCCCCAGGAACTGAAGCATGGCTAGCCCATGGAGTACTTAACATTTAGCAAAGCCAGACTGTGGAATTTGCAGCACTTACCCTCTCCCTCGAGTGTGGACCCAGCTTGTGCAGTGGTGGTTGCTTTTCTTGAGGCAAAACCCATCAAAGCAGCAACCATCTCTTCCAAGGGTGTCAGTGGGTGCAGATTTGCTGGGCCTCCTCCTTTTCAAGTTCTTTCCCTTTTGTTGTGTGCCACTTTCCCCTGCAAAGATGAAAATATAACTTTTTAAGAGATGGTGTCTTTCTGTTGGGTGGGACATTTACAGCTGGTCATATTTACTATTGTAATTCCATTGAATAAATGAAAATATTACTCTAACTACTTGACCAAGGTCCTGCCACTTCTTTTTGCACTGGCCTCCAGGCCTTGTGGTGGTCACCATTGCACAGTAATCTTCTGCAAGTTAGTTCCAGCGTTTCTTCATTTCTTTTGGTGAAACTTTTATGTCACCTCTGCTGGTGTCCAGCTCGTGCCATCTGGCCTCAATCACAGTAACTAGTGTCTCTACTTCATCCTGTAAGAAATTCTTGGTCCTTGAGCTGCGTTGCACCTTGTATTGCAGCTCCGATTTTTCCAATGAGAATTAAAGTCTTCGCACACAACTGGCTCTTTAAAAATGGCCGAATGCAGAACCGGAGCTGTACTGGGCATGCACGCCCATAGCAGTCACGTCAAAAATGTCCTTATATTTTTTGCATGTGCACAGAAGGAGGAGGCATAGTTTTTTAGGCGTAGGCATTAGGATCTACCCTCTGAAGCTAAAGGACAGACAGCATGCGCCAATTTCAAAAAATAGAATGGGGAAACTTGCTACTTTTTTTTGGAGTAGTTGGGGCCAAGAAAAATGGGCGTAACTCTGGCAATATGCCAAAAAATGACGTTAGGGAAAATTGAGCCCATTAATTTGACAGCTACCTGTCAAGCACACAGTTAAACTGACCATTGTTGATCATACTGTTTCAACGTCAATGAGGTTACTGATACGTGCTTACTATACAGTATAAATGCACACGAGGCCCATGCTTGAGAGAAGGTCAGTCTGTGACCTGTCCTTTATTCCTTAGCACTCAAGTGATGAAGGTGGGTGGAGCTTCCCCTTTTATACCTGAAGGTCCAGGTTAGGAGTGTCTCCCACCTAGTGGTCATTGTTCTCACAGTGTACAACTTAGGTCAGTTTATGCATGGGTTACAATGTTAGTTGAATACATGACATCACCTCCCCCCCAAAGTCTTATTGGGATCACAGGTTGAGTTTCTCTGGTGGTTTACGCTCTCTTGTAGAGCGCCTGAGTTGGGGCTCCGGTTTTTGGGCACTGGCCTGAGTGTCTGCTGTTTGCGTTGCCTCAGGCCTGTCCGGACTGCCCACAGTGACTGGGCTCTCCTCCCTTTGGTTCCGGTATTTGGTCACCTGTGGTGGAGTGAACTCTATATCGTGTTCTTCCTCTGCTTCTTCTATGGGGTTGCTGAACCTCCTTTTTGTTTGATCCACATGTTTGCGGCAGATTTGTCCATTGGTAAGTTTAACTACCAGAATCCTATTTCCCTCTTTGGCAACCACAGTGCCTGCGAGCCATTTGGGCCCTGCAGTGTAGTTGAGGACAAAAACAGGATCATTTACATCAATACATCGCACCCTCGCATTCCTGTCATGGTAGTGATATTGTGACTGGCGCCTGCTCTCGACAATTTCTTTCATGGTGGGGTGTATAAGGGATAATCGGGTTTTGAGCGTCCTTTTCATTAGTAGCTCTGCGGGTGGAACCCCTGTGAGCGAGTGTGGTCGGGATCTATAGGTGGGGTGATAAGCGGGTTTGTAGGGAACCCCCTTGGAATCTGAGCATCCCCTGTTTGATTATCTGCACTGCTCGTTCTGCCTGGCCATTTGAGGCCGGCTTGAACGGTGCCGTTCTAACATGGTTAATTCCATTGCCTGCCATGAAGTCCTGGAATTTAGTGCTTGTGAAGCATGGGCCATTGTCGCTGACCAAGATGTCCGGTAGACCGTGGGTGGCGAACATTGCCCGTAGACTTTCTACCGTGGCAGAGGATGTGCTTGAATTTAAAATGTCACACTCGATCCATTTGGAGTAGGTGTCTACTACAACCAAAAACATTTTCCCCATGAAAGGACCTGCGTAGTCCATATGGATGCGTGACCAAGGCTTGGCGGGCCATGGCCAGGGGCTAAGGGGGTCTTCCCTGGGCGCATGGCCCAGCTGGGCACACGTATTGCACCTGCGAACACAAAGTTCCAGATCTGCGTCTATCCCTGGCCACCAAACGTGTGACCTGGCAATTGCCTTCATTGTGACAATGCCCGGGTGCCCATTGTGGAGTTCTCTGATGAACACCTCTCTGCCCATCTGGGGCATGACTACGCAGTTTCCCCACAGTAGGCAATCGGCCTGAATCGAGAGTTCATCCTTGCGCCTGTGAAATGGTTTAAATTTCTCAGGGCATGCCCTGTACGTGGCTGCCCAGTCCCCATTCAGGACACATTTCTTGATTAGAGACAATAGCGGGTCTCTATTTGTCCAGACTTAAATCTGACGGGCTGTCACGGGTGAGCCTTCGCTTCCGAAAGCTTCAACAGCCATGACCATCTCAGCACCATGCTCGGTAGCCCCCTCAGTGGTGGCTAGTGGGAGCCTGCTGAGTGCATCGGCGCAGTTTTCGTTGCCCGGTCTGTGCCGAATTGTGTAGCCATAGGTGGCTAACGTGAGTGCCCACCTCTGTATGCAGGCCGATGCGTTTGCATTTATGGCCTTGTTGTTGGCCAAAAGGGACGTTAGGGGTTTGTGATCTGTCTCCAGCTCAAATTTCCTGCCAAACAGGTACTGGTGCATTTTCTTTACCGCATATACACATGCGAGTGCCTCCTTTTCTACCATCCCGTAGCCCCTTTCTGCCTGGGACAGACTCCTGGAGGCATAAGCTACCGGCTGTAACTGCCCCTTGGCATTGACATGCTGCAACACACACCCGACACCATAGGACGACGCATCGCACGTTAACACAAGTTTCTTACATGGGTCATATAGCGTTAACAGATTGTTGGAACATAACAAATTGCGTGCTCTATTAAAAGTCCTTTCCTGGCTGTCCCCCCAGACCCATTCGCGACCTTTGCGTAGGAGCACGTGTAGCGGCTCTAGCAGCGTGCTCAATTTGGGAAGAAAGTTACCAAAATAGTTCAGGAGCCCCAGGAACGAACGCAGCTCCGTCGTGTTATGGGGTCTGGGTGCTCTCTGTTTTGGATGCAGTAGGGCTGATCCCGTCTGCTGCTACCCTCATCCCCAGGAATTCTACCTCTGGAGCTAGGAAGACGCACTTCGCCTTTTTCAGTCGCAGCCCTACCCAGTCCAGTCTGCGTAGCACCTCCTCCAGGTTGTGGAGGTATTCTTCAGTATCGTAACCCGTAATGAGGATGTCGTCCTGAAAAACCACCGTCCCTGGAATCGACTTGAGGAGACTTTCCATATTTCGTTGGAAGATCGCGGCGGCCGAGCGAATCCCGAACGGACATCTGTTGTACTCAAACAACCCCTTGTGTGTCGTGATGGTGGTCAACTTCTTCGACTCACTCGCCAGCTCCTGGGTCATGTAAGCTGAGGTCAGGTCCAATTTTGAAAAAAGTTTGCGTCGCAAAGAGGTCCTCCGCTCTCGGTAGCGGGTACTGGTCTTGGAGTGACACCCAATTGATGGTGGCCTTGTAATCACCACATATCCTGACCGACCCATCCGCCTTGAGCACCGGCACAATCGGGCTTGCCCAGTCACTGAATTTGACTGGCGAGATGATGCCTTCCCTTAGCAGGCGGTCCAATTCGCCTTCTATCTTTTTCCGCATCACGTACGGCACCGCTCTGGCCTTTTGGTGTACTGGTCTGGCGTCCGGGTTTATGTGAATCAGTACCTTGGCCCCCATGAAAGTGCCAATGCCGGGTTGAAATAATGAGTCAAATTTGTCCAGGACCTGTGAGCATGATACTCGCTCCACAGAGGAAATTGCATTGACATCGCCCCATTTCCAGTTCATGACAGCAAACCAACTCCTCCCCAGCAGTGCGGGACTGTCCCCCGGGACAATCCAGAGTGGCAACCTGTTCTCCGAATCTTTGTGGGTCACGACTACCGTGGCGCTGCCTAGCACCGGAATGATCTGCTTTATGTAAGTCCGTAGCTGTGCGTCAATCGGCGATAATTTTGGCCTCCTGGCCTTGGATGCCCACAACATTTTGAACTGTTTGATACCCATCAGGGACTGACTGGCACCCGTGTCTAACTCCATTGATACTGGGATGCCATCGAGGAGCACTTTCATCATTATCGGTGGTGTCCTGGTGTATGAACTGTATACGTGCTCCACATGAACTCGCTGAACTTCAGCTTCCAGCGATTTCCCCCAGTGTCCATTTCTGCAATTTCTGCAGGTATTTTGCTCATCTCTGCAAACTCCGGCTGAATGTATGCCTCCACGCCTCCAGCATGAGTTGCGGTTTGAAACAAAAGGTCCCTTGCCAGTCGATCGTCCCTGACTGCCCCTGTTATTGTCCTTGAGTGCACCATTAACAGGTGTTGATGGCCCCATTACTGGCCGCATTGTCCCTTGCAATGGCGTGAATCGCTGTTCAGCTTGCCATTGTCTCTGTCGAACTCCCCCTCTGGGTTCGACTCCATGTTGGGGCATGCCTGACTGCCCTTGTCTGCATGGAGAACTGTGTGCTGCTTTAACAATGTTGAATCTCTGTCCCAACCATTCCTTAACACAGTACCTCTCGTCTGTTCTGCTTGTGGCCATGCTCGCGTGGTTTAAATCCCAGTTTCTTGTCGCCATTGATACGTCCTTACTACACAGTATAAATGCACACGAGGCCCATGCTTGAGAGAAGATCAGTCTGTGACCTGTCCTTTATTCCTTAACACTCAAGTGATGAAGGTGGGTGGAGCTTTCCCTTTTATACCTGAAGGTCCAGGTTAGGAGTGTCTCCCACCTCGTGGTCAGTGTTCTCACAGTGTGCAACTTCGGTCAGTTTATACATGGGTTACAATGTTAGTTGAATACATGACAGTTACAATGTCATTCGACAGTTATAATACAATAAAGTGCAAAGATCCTGAATGGGAATGTTGCTCTTCAAATAGAAAGATGCAAAAATGAATTTGGTTAGAATACTCGGCAAGTGCAATCAGTCTCCTCATGGAGCCATAAACATCCTCTTCCCATAATCTTGATGTGGTTCTTTGGTAAGATGTTTGCTTGTTTAATTTTTTTTGGAGGAGCGACTGAAATTTGACCTCACATACATGCCAATTATGTGCATTTGACATAGGCAGTCATCATTTGGTTCATGCTCTATCACTGCATTTCGTACTGTCATTCTGTATTTATGGCTTAAAGTTAGCAAGAGACAATCCTCATTCAAATTTGCCTTCCTCCACAAAGATTCCATGACTCAGTTTTAATGTCACATTTGATGATGCCTCACATGGTCCTAACACTTAGAACAAGAGTCAGAGAGGAGAGGAGATTTGGAGGGTGTTAAGTATTTATGCTTGGGGGTCACCAGGTACCGGGGGCCACTGTCGGAGGTCATCAGGCTGTATGCACGCATGCGCGGTAACTGGTATATAAGCGCGGGTACCATGTCACGCGGGTTACTTGGGCGTGAATAAAGTTGGATCAGGTTTACACCTGAGGCAGTTTATAGTAACAAGTCTTTTGAGTCATTACATTCATTACATTTGGCGACAAGGTAACTTAAGAACAATGGGCACTATTGGAATTCTGGAGAGATTCGCGGATGGCGAGGATTGGGTGGATTTTATTGACCGCCTGGATCAGTATTTTGTGGCCAACAAAATGGAGGGAGAGGCTGACACAGTTCGGCGCAGGGCGGTTTTCCTCACCGTTTGTGGTCCAAACATTTATGGCCTCATGAAGAATCTTCTCTCACCTTTACGTCCAACGGACAAAGAATATGGGGATTTGTGTGCTTTGGTGTGTGACGATCTTAAGCCAAAAGAGGGGCTCATCATCTTACGCTATCTCTTCTACACACATGTTCGTTCTGAGGGCCAGGATGTGTCGGGATTTGTCGCCGACTTGTGATGTCTTGCTGAGCCGTGTAAGTTTGGGAACATGTTGGAAGACATGCTGCGAGATTTCTTCCTGATCGGCATCAACCATGATTTGATTCTTCGGAAGTTATTGGCCGAAGAGAAGCTGGATTTGGACAAGGCCATCGCGACTGCCCAGGCATGCATGACGACTGATGATAATTTGAGGCAGATATCATCGAAGAGTCGGAGTTCCACAGCAAGTACTGTAAACAAGATTGTGTCATCACCTGGCAGAGTTGCTTAAGGCAGGGCCTACTCGACTGCTTATGTGAAACTGCTCAAAGTCCGCCAACTGGTACGAATCCGATTTCAGCCTGTTGGCATTGTGGGGGCAATCATCGGCCTCATCAGTGTCAGTTTAAACAGTACTCCTGCAATGGCTGTTCGAAAGTGGGGCACAACTGAGCAAGCGTGCTGCCGCTCGTCACATTGCTGATGGTGACCAGTCCAGTGCTGGCCCGGATACACAACCCGAGGAGGAAGTGTATGGTCTGTATTCGTTCTTGGGAAAGAGCCAGCCAATAATCATTAATGTGAAGCTGAATGGCGTGCCTCTATCAATGTAGCTGAACACGGGTCCGAGTCAGTCGATAATGAGCTAAAGGACATTTGACAAGCTGTGGGACACCGAGGCTGTGAAGCCTAAGCTGAGTGCAGTCAATGCCAAGTTGCGTACTTACACTAAGAACTCAAACGGGTGATTGGCAGTGCAGTAGTCAAGGTGTCATATGATGGTATGGTTCATGTTCTACCATCATGGACTATCCCAGGTAATGGTCCAACACTGTTCGGCAGGAATTGGCTCGAGAAAATCAAGTGGAATTGGAATGATATCAAAGCGTCATCGGTGGATGACACTTCGTGTGCTCAAGTGTTGAAGAAGTTTCCTTCTTTGTTTGAACCAGGCATTGGTAATTTTACTTGAGCCAAGGTGCAGATTCACCTGGATTCTGATGCAAAGTCTGTCTATCATAAGGCTCAGTCTATTCCCTACATGATGAGGGAGAAGGTTGAAATTGTGCTTGACAGACTCCAACATGAATGGGTCATATCACCAGTCGAGTTTAATGTGTGGGCCAGTCCTATTGTTCCTGTGTTAAAGAGTGATGGCACTGTCAGGATTTGTGGAGACTACAAGGTTACGATTTACTGATTTTCGAAACAGGATCAGTACCCGTTACCGAAAGTTGATGACCTGTTCGCCATGCTAGCTGGTGGAAAGTCATTCACTAAACTTGTCGACATTTTGAAGAAACTCACCTGCATCAACACCCATAAAAGAGTGTTTGTCTACAGTAGGTGTCCTTTTGAATTCGTTCGGCTGCAGCCATATTTCAGAGGAACATGGAGAGTCTACTGAAGTTCGTTTCTAGAACTGTCGTGTTTCAAGATGACATTTTGGTCATAGGTCGCAACACTACTGAACAATCTTGAAGCAGTCCTACATTGTCTGAACAAAGTGTGGCTCAGGCTGAAACATTCGAAGTGCGTCTTCATGGCACCTGAAGTTGAATTCCTGGGGAGGAAGATTGCTGCTGAGGGCATCAGGCCTACTGATTCAAAAACCAAGGCCATCAAAAATGCACCCAGGCCTCTGAATGTGACAGAGCTGTGTTCATTCCTTGGACTACTCAACTACTTTGGTAATTTCTTACCCGGATTGAGCACGTTGTTAGAGCCACTGCATGTGCTACTCATAAAAGGTGACAACTGGGTCTGGGGGGTATCTTTGAGAAAGCTAAGAATCTGCTCTGTTCAAACAAGTTGCTTGTTCATTATGATCCGTGCAAGGGTCTTGTATTGGCCTGTGATGCTTCATCATATGGGGTTGGCTGCGTACTCCAACAAGCAAATGAGTCGGGTAAGCTACAACCTGTTGCATATGCTTTGAGAAGTTTGTCAAAGGCGGAAAGAGCTTATAGCATGGTAGAAAAAGAAGCTATAGCCTGTGTGTATGGGGTCAAAAAGATGCATCAATACCTGTTTGGTCTTCGTTTTGATCTCAAAACGGAGCACAAGCCACTTATTTCATTGTTCTCGGGAAACAAAGGGATTAATACTGTTGTGTCCTTAGATGCTCTGACAATGACTCCACGAGGCAGTGTGTTGAACTTGAACTGTAGTGACTTTAGTCCTTTATTAGTTAACTCCAGAGTGAGGATCACACCTGGTGGCCTACTTTTTATACTCCCCCAACCTACAAGTCTCCCACTGCTGTGCTCTCTGGTGGCACACCTTAAGATAACACCAACAGTAGCCATGTAAGATACATGACATCACTCCCCCCTGAACCCTCAGTGCAAATTGCCTCTGCATTAACGGTGCTCTGGGCTTAGCTCTATGTAGGTTTTGTCAGGTAGACCTCTGGCTTGGGTGGATAGTTGGTACAGTAGCGTGCTGGTGGTTGTTGTTTGTGTGTGTTTGTGTTCCTGACCACTTCAATCTCTCCCCCTCCCACAATGGTGTGGCGGGGGCTCCTGACATTCACATACATTCAAGTTCAGGTAAGTTGGTTTCGCGTTTTTTTTTGTGTGGTTCTGTGGTGCAATAAGAGCGTTAGATGCCTTGTCGATGCGGTGACGGTGCGTGAGGACAAGCTAGTTCTAGAGCTGCTGGGTGGTATCCCTACAGTTTGGTGGCAGTTCAGTGCCCAGTGCTGGCAGTGGGAAGCGGTTGCGTAACTGCTCTCGGGCTGTTGCCATGGTCTTTAGCGTCCCAGGCAGGTTCACAGATGTCTGTGACCACCCCCATCCTTTCTTTATGCCCTGGGTCCCAGCTGCTCACTGAGGAGCTGTCGTCTAGCAGTGCACAGGGAACTGCTGACTCGCTGGTCTGAGCATCGCTTGGTTTAAAATCCTGGCTGGTGCTTGTTTCCTCTGGGAGAACAGTGGTGGGTGACCCCACATCTAGGGGTATAGTCTTGGTGCAGTCTGCTCCTTCAGGCTCGTGGCAGTTGGAGCCATTAGTTGCCTGAGAGATGGAGCCGACCCAGGGCATGGTATCAATACCGTTGCCGTTGCCCTGCTGAGGTCGCTTGCTTCGCAGCTCGTGTGTGTTGGCTGCTTCTGGCCACACTTCGTAGTGCATGACTCTGGTGCCCAGGACGTAGGCTACAGCATTGGGTAGCCCGCTGGACATGTGAGCACCCGATGGGTGTCTGCTCGCTGCATTGGCTGCATGTAGTGGAAATACTGCATCGCACAGCTTTTCCTTAATTATGATGGACACTCTGGGGGTCTGATCCCGATCACACGACTTTTCCTCGCTGGTTGCATATGCACAGTTCAGATCATCAATCACACATTGTACATAATCACACGACTTTTCCTCGCTGGTTGCGTGTATACAATTCCGATGATCAGTTACACCTTTTACATGATCAGTTACACACTTTACATGATCCGTTACACCTTTAGGCTCTAACTTACAATTACTGTTACATTGCTTAAATGTGTGGAACTGTCTCTTTAATTGTAGTGGGTTGCAGGCCTCCTTTAAGAGAGCCTTGCTTGCTTTACCCCAATCTGCTTCTCCGTTTGGTGCCACGTGTTGCTCCATCAGCACTGCACCTCATGGTCTGGCCGCCGCCATTTTTGTCTTGAGCGCATCACCTCGTGGTTTGGGCGCCATCTTTTCTTCATCCACGATGTCGACTGCGGTGATCCTCTTCTCCCCCGGTTCTGCCTCCACAGTTGGGAAGTCGCTTCTGGATACGATTTTCTCCCTCCGGAGTCCTGCCACTGGAGCCTGGAAGATGTGTTCGGGTCGTCTCAGCTGGATCCTTTCCACGCAGTCATGCTGGGCGGTCTGTGTCTCGGGTGCCGTGCTGGTCTGCTGTCCGGTGCCAGGTCCACCCTCTGAGCGCAGAGGGCTTCGATCGCTGGAGGGATGAAGTCTTACCACTTCCAATGGATCTTCTCCATCCACCTTCTGCTGAACAGCATTGGTCCATCACCTGTAACAATCCACAGAGGTAACTTATACACCGCGCCATCATGGAGTACCTTTACATTCGCACTACCAACGACTGGGATGATTTCATTGGTGTAGGTGCGCAGCTTTGCCTGAACCGGGGCCAACTCGGGTCGTTCAGCCGGATTGTCCCATAGCCTCTCAATGGCTCCTTGATTCATCACTGACTGACTCGCTCCCGTGACCACTTCCATGAAGACTGGACTTCCCTCTACCTCGATTTCCATCTTCTGCGGGGAACACTCGGTGGTGCAGGTAAACCTTCCCGTGAGGCTGTGCTGCCTCTCTGTCTAACAATTCATAATCCACGGTGGAATCATGGCCATCTGCCGACTCCTCATCGACACAGTGAGTCATATTCCTCTTACACATTTGCTGGAGGTGGCCCTTTGTGCTGCAGCCTTTGCAAACATAATCTTTAAAACGGCACTGGTGAGCCCTGTGATTCCCTCCACAACGCCAGCACGGTGCTACTCGATTAGCCCCCCTCGGCGGACTCTGAGTTAAGGGACTCGGGTGCCTGTTCTCTCTTCCCTGAGAGGATTTGTGCTCTACATTCCAGCTCCTGAACGGCGCCACTCTGTGCATAGTACCTGCCGGGTTTGAGTCCTGAGGGTGAGTCATCTGCCGAGAGCCGCAGGTCGAGGTCATGAATGACTGGCTCACAGAGATGGCCTTCTGCAATGTGACTGTGGTATCCACCGACAGTAGCTTGTGACAAAGACCCTCATAGCCAATTCCAATGACAAAAATGTCCCGCAGCACTTCGTTGAGGTCGGTGCCGAACTCGCATGGTGTCGCCAGCCTCCTGAGATCTGCGGCATACTTCGTGACTTCCTGGCCTTCGGGCCGTCAGTGGGTATAGAACCGGTGTCTGGCTGTGAGGATGCTATCCTTGGGCTTGAGTTGCTCCTGCAGGGTTATGAGCTCCTTGTACGACTTGGCCGTTGTCTTCACTGGCGCCAGCAAGTTCCTGACGAAGCCATAGATGTTGGGCCCACAACTGGTTAGCAAGATAGCGCGGCGCTTATCAGCCAGTGTGGCCGGGTCTTCTCCTGCCAGGTCGTTAGCTGTGAAGAAATGTTCTAGCCTCTCCACAAAGGCGTCCCAATCCTCACCATCGGCGAACTGCTGCAACGTACCAAGGGTAGCCATTTCCGCGTGAAAGTTCGTAATCTCATCTCCGGTTGCTGTGTCCTTAGATGCTCTAACAATGACTCCATGAGGCAGTGTGTTGTACTTGAACTGTAGTGACCATAGTCCTTTATTAGTTAACTCCAGAGTGAGGATCCCACCTAGTGGCCTGCCTTTTATACTAGGCCAGGCACACCTGTACAGGTAACTTACGAGTCTCCCACTGCTGTGCTCTCTGGTGTCACACCTTGTGATAGTACAACCAGTAACCATGTAGGATACATGACAAATACCAATGCATCATCCCGTATCCAGAGGTGGGCGTTGACATTGTCTGCCTATGATTATGTTATTCATCATAGACTTGGCACTGAGAATTGTGCCGATGCACTGAGTCGTCTGCCATTGTCCACACCTGAGATGGAGACGCCTCAACCTGCAGATCTACTGTTAGTAATGGATGCCTTTGAGAGTGAAGGAACTCCTGTCACTGCTCAACAAGTTAGGATCTGGACCAGCTATGACCCTATATTATTGGTTGTGAAACATTGTGTCCTCAGTGGTGATTGGTCTGCAATACCTATGGAAATGTGTGATGAGACCAAACCTTACATCCGTCGCAAAGATGAACTATCCATTCAGTCAGATTGTTTACTGTGGGGTAATCGTGTTGTTATGCCTAAGAAATGTAGAGAGAAATTTGTACATGAACTACATAGCACTCATCCTGGTATTGTCATGATGAAACCCATTGTTAGAGCTCATGTATGGTGGTCTGGAATTGACTCTGATCTGGAATCATGTGTGCATCAGTGCAATACTTGCATGCAGCGAAGTAAAGTACCAGCGGAATCTCCACTGAGTCTTTGGTCGTGGCCATCTAAACCGTGGTCGAGGATCCACATCGATTTTGCGGGCCCTTTCCTGGGAAAGATGTTTTTTGTTGTGGTGGATGCATATTCAAAGTGGATAGAGTGCGTTATTATGTCATCCAGAACATCTATAGCTACTATTGAGAGCCTGCGTGTCATGTTTGCTAATCATGGTTTGCCTGACATTGTTGTGAGCAACAATGGATCTTGCTTCACAAGTCTGGAGTTTCAAGAGTTCATGAAAGTCAATGGTATTAAACATGTGAGGTCAGTCCCATTCAAACCTGCTTCTAATGGTCAAGCAGAGCGTGCTGTTCAAACGATCAAGCAGAGCATGAAACGTGTAACTCAGGGTTCACTGCAGACTCGCTTGTCCTGTATACTGGTCCGTTACAGGACCAGACCTCATATGCTTAATGGGGTCTCCCCTGCTGAACTACTGATGAAGAGAAATCTCAAAACCAAGCTCTCTCTTGATCATCCCGATTTGAATGATCGTGTTGAAAACAGACGTCAAAGTCAGCAAGGGTATCATGATCATACTGCTGTGTCATGTGACATCTCTGTCAACGATCCGGTTTATGTACTGAACTATGGTCAAGGTCCAAAGTGGATCGCCGGTACTGTTACGACCAAGGAGGGTAACAGAGTGTTTATTGTGTGCTCAAGAATGGGCAAACATGCAGGAAACATGTTGATCAGATACAACTGCTGCACACGGATGAACTGGAACAGCTTGAGGAAGATGAAGTCAGTGACCAACCAACCAATGTTCATTCATCAGAGGACTTTGCTGTCATCATTCAAACTGGACCTCCAGTCTCTGATGTGGTCATTACCACTCCCATCAGATCGATTACTCAGCCTTCAGTCACAACTGACTCAGAATGCTTGCCGAGAACTGAGGTTGAACTGAGACGATCTACTCATGAGCGGAAAGTCCCAGACCATCTTAATTTGTAAAAAGACTGATATTAAGATCTTGAACAGGGATGTTGTTATGTATTTATGTTTGGGGTCACCAGATACCAGGGGGCACCACTGTCGGAGGTCATCAAGCTATACACGCGCGTGCGCGGTCACTGGTATATAAGCGCGGGTACCATGTCACGTGGGTTACTTTGGGCACAAATAAAGTTGGATCAGGTTTACACCTGAGGCAGTTTACAGTAACAAGTCTTTTGAATCATTGCATTCATTACAGAGGGAGGCCATGATATAGATAGAAATGCTCCGAGAAAAGAGACTACAAGTCAAGAGATCTGATGTGTGAGTGAGTGTGAGCGAGTGCGACAGTGTGTGAGTGAGTGTGTGTAAATGAGTGAGTGAGTGAGTGTGAGTGTGAGTAAGTGCGATAGTGTGTGAGTGAGTGCGAGTGAGTGCGACAGTGTATGAGGGAGGGTGAGAGAGTGTGAGCGAGTGTGATAGAATGTGAGCGAGTGTGACAGTGTGTGAGCGAGTGTGACAGTGTGTGAGTGAGTGTGGCAGTGTGTGAGAGAGTGTGACAGTATGAGAGAGAGCGTGGCAGTGTGAGAGAGAGAGCGTGACAGTATGTGAGAGAGTGTGAGGGTGAGTGTGACAGTGTGTACGAGAGTGTGAGTGAATGTGAGTGCATGTGAGAGAGTGTGAGAGAGTGTGAGAGCATGTGAAAGATTGTGAAAGAGTGTGGGAGAGTGTGAGTGAGTGTGACAGTGTGTGAGGGAGTGCGAGTGAGTGTGATAGTGTGATAGGAAGGATGAGAGATTGTGAATGTGACAGTGTGTGAGCGAGTGTAACAGTGTGTGAGAGAGTGTGAAAGTGTGTGAGAAAATGTGACAATGTGTGAGAGAGTGTGAGTGTGTGAGAGAGTGTGACAGTGTGTGAGTGAGTGTGAGTGAGTGCGATAGTGTGATAGGGAGGGTGAGAGAGAGATAGTGTGACAGTGTGTGAGCGAGTGTGACAGCGTGTGCGTGAGTGTGAAAGTATGTGAGAGAGTGTGATAATGTTTGAGAGAGTGTGACAGTGTGTGAGAGTGAGTGTGAGAGAGTGATTGAGTGTGAGAGAGTGTGAGAGTGTGAGAGTATGTGAGAGAGTGTGCGAGAGTGTGTGTGAGAGAGTGTGTGAGTGAGTGTGAGTGAGAGTGTGAGAATGTGTGACAGTGTGAGAGAGTGTGTGAGAGAGTGTGAGAGAGTTTGAGAGACTGTGAGATTAGTGTGAGAGAGTACGAGAGAGTGTGAAAGAGCGTGAGTGAGTGTGAGTGAGAGTGACAGTGTGGAGAGAGTGTGACAGTGTGGAGAGAGTGTGACAGTGTGTGAATGAGTGTGTGAGAGAGAGTGTGAGAGTGTGAGAGTGTGAGAGAGTGTGAGAGGGAGTGAGAGTGTGTGAGTGAGTGTGTGACTGTGTGAGTGTGTGAGATCGGATGAGATCGGGTGAATGTGTGTGAGTGCGTGTGAGTGCGTGTCAGTGTGTGTTAGTTAGTGCGTGAGAGTGAGTGAGTGAGTGCGAGTGTAAGTGAGTGATTGAGAGTGATTGAGAGTGATTGTGACGGTGTGACAGGATGTGACAGGGTGAAAGGGAGTGAGAGAGCGTGATTGCGTGTGAGTGAGAGTGACAGAGTTTGAGTGTGAGTGAGAGTGACAGAGTTTGAGTGTGAGTGAGTGTGAGAGAGTGCGAAACAATGCGAGTGAGTGGGTGTGAGAGAGTGTGACAGTGTGTGAGAGTGTGTGAGTGAGAGTGAGTGAGTGAATGAGTGAGTGTGACCATGCGGACAGTGTGTGAAAGTGATAGTGAGTGAGTGACTGTGAGTGAATGTGAGTGAGTGTGACTGTGTGTTACATTGTGAGAGAGTGTGACAGTGTATGAGAGAGTGTGAGTGAGTGTGAGAGAGAGTAACAGTGTGTGAGAGAGTATAACAGTGTGTGAGAGTGTGAGAGTGAGTGTGAGTGAGCGACTGTGAGTGTGAGTGAGTGTGTTCCAGTGTGAGAGAGTGTGACAGTGTATGAGAGAGTGTCACTGAGTGTGACAGTGTGTTACAGTGTGTGAGAGAGTGTGAGAGAGTGTGAGAGTGTGAGTGAGTGAGTGAGTGAGTGAGAGAGTGTGTGAGTGAGTGACTGTGAGTGAATGACTGTGAGTGAGTGACTGTGAGTGAGTGTGAGTGAGTGTGTGAGTGTGTGAGAGGGTGAGTGAGCGAGTGTGAATGAGTGAGTGAGTGAATGTGACAGTATGCTACAGTGTGTGAGAGAGTGTGAGAGAGTATGAGAGGGTATGAGAGAGTGTGAGTGAGTGTGACAATGTGGAGAGAGTGTGACAGTGGGCAGTGTGGAGAGAGTGTGACAGTGTGTGAGAGAGTGTGAGAGTGTGAGAGAGTGTGCGAGAGTGTGAGAGATCGGGTGAGTGTGTGTGAATGAGTGCTTGTGAGTGAGTGCATGTGAGTGAGTTCGAGTGAGTGTGAGTGAGTGAGAGCGAGTGTGAGCGAGTGAGTGAGTGGGCGTGACAGGGTGTGGCAGGGTGTGACAGGGTGTGACAGGGAGTGAGTGCAAGTGAGTGCGAGTGCGTGATTGAGAGTGATTTAGAGAGATTGAGAGTGATGTAGAGTGATTGATAGTGATTTAGAGTAATTGAGAGTGAGTAAGAGTGAGTGAGAGTGACGGTGTGACAGGGAGAAAGGGAGTGAGAGAGACCGTTATTCAGTGTGAGTGAGAGTGAGTGAGTGTGACAGATTTTGAGTGTGAGTGAGTGTGAGTGAGTGAGTGTGTGAGAGTGTGTGAGTGTGAGTGAGTATTAGTGAGTGTGAATGAGTGTGATAGTGTGTTACAGTATGTGAGAGAGTGTAACAGTATGAGAGAACGTGAGTGAGTGTGAGAGAGTGTGAAAGAGTGTGAAAGAGTGTGAGTGAGTGAGATTGAGTGAGTGTGAGTGTGAGCGAGTGTGAGCTAGTGAGTGAATGGGTGTGGCAGGCTGTGACAGGGTGTGACAGGGAGTGAGAGTGAGTGTGAGAAAGTGTGAGAGAAAGTGAGAGGGTGTTAGTGTGAGTGAGTGTGAGTGAGTGTGAGTGTGACAGTGTGAGAGAGAGAGCGAGAGAGTGTGAAAGAGTGTGAAAGAGTGTGAAAGAGTGTGAGTGAGTGAGAGAGAGTGTGAGTGAGTGTTAGTGAGTGTGAGTGAGTAATAGTGAGTGTGAGTGAGTGTGAGAGAGTGTGAGAGTGTGAACGTGTGAGCGAAGGTGAGTGTGTGAGAGAGTGTGAGAGAGTGTGAGTGAGTGTGACCGTGTGTTAGAAAGTGGTGAGAGAGTGGTGAGAGAGTGTGTTCGAGAGCGTGTAAAAGAGTGTGTGAGAGAGAGTGTGTGAGAGAATGTGTGAGACAGTGTGAAATACAGTGTGAGAGTGTGAGAGCATGTGAGAGATCGTGTGAGATAGTGTGAGTGAGTGTGAGTGAGTGTGACAGTGTGGAGAGAGTGTGACAGTGTGGAGAGAGTGTGACAGTGTGTGAGTGAGTGTGTGAGAGTGTGTGAGATCGGGGTGAGATCGGGTGAGATCGTGCGAGTGCGTGTGAGTGTGTGAGTGCGTGCGAGTGCGTGAGTGCGTGTGATTGCATGAGTGCGTGTGAGTGCGTGTGAGTGAGTGCGTTTGTGTGAGTGTGACAGAGTGTGAGGGACAGTGAGAGAGTGTGAGTGTGAGTGAGTGTGAGAGAGTGTGAAAGAGTGAGAGAGTGTGAGAGTGTGAGAGTGTGAAAGTGGGAAAGTGTGTGAGAGAGGCTGAGTGTGTGAGAAAGTGTGAGAGAGTGTAACAGTGTGTGAGAGGGTGTGACAGTGTGTGAGTGAGTGAGTGAGTGTGAGTGTGCATGTGAGTGTGCGTGTGAGATCGTGTGAGATCGTGTGAGTGCGTGTGAGTGCGTGGATGCATGAGAGAGTGTGAGAGAGTGTGAGTGAGTGTGACAGTGTGGAGAGAGTGTGGCAGTGTGGGAGAGAGTGGTGAGAGTGTGTGTGAGAGAGTGTGAGAGAGTGTGACAGTGTGGAGAGAGTGTGACAGTGTGTGAATGAGTGTGTGATAGTATGTGAATGAGTGTGTGAGAGTGTGTGTGAGTGAGTGTGAGATCGTGTGAGTGCGTGTGAGTGCATGTGAGTGAGTGCATTTGAGTCTGTGTGACTGCATGTGAGTGAGTGTGAGTGAGTGACATAGAGTGATTGAGAGTGATTGTGAGTGATTGAGAGTGAGTGAGAGTGAGTGAGAGTGAGCGAGTGTGAAGGTGTGACAGGGTGTGACAGGGTGTGACAGATTGTGACAGGGTGAAAGGGAATGAGAGAAAGCGTGATTGAGTGTGAGTGAGAGTGAGACAGAGTTTGAGTGTGAGCGAGTGTGAGCCAGTGAATGAGTGGGTGTGACAGGCTGGAGCAGCAGGAGGTGACAGGGAGTGAGGGTGAGTGAGTGCGAGTGAGTGTGAGAAAGTGAGAGAAAGTGAGAGTGTGTTAGTGTGAGTGAGTGTGAGTGTGACAGTGTGTGAGAGAGCAAGAGAGTTTGAAAGAGTGTGAAAGAGTGTGAGTGAGTGTAAGTGAGTGTGAGTGAGTGTGAGTGTGAGTGAGTAATAGTGAGTGTGAGTGAGTGTGAGATTTTGAGAGAGTGTGACAGTGTGAACGTGAGAGAAGGTGAGTGTGTGACAGTGTGTGACAGAGTGTGAGTGAGTGTGAGTGAGTGTGACCATGTGTTAGAGAGTGGTGAGAGAGTGTGTGAGAGAGTGTGTGAGAGAGTGTGTGAGTGTGAGTGAGTGTGAGTGAGAGTGACAGTGTGGAGAGAGTGTGACAGTATGTGAGAGAATGTGTGAGAGACTGTGAGAGTGTGTGAGAGAGCATGAGAGAGTGTGAGTAAGTGTGAGTGAGTGTGTGAGTGTTTGAGCGAGAGTGAGAGTGTGAGAGAGTGAGTGTGTGAGAGTGTATGTGAGAAAGTGTGTAAGAGAGTGCGAGAGCGTGAGAGCATGTGAGTGCGTGTGAGAGAGTGAGAGAGTGAGACAGTGTATGAGTAAGTGAGTAAGTGTAGGTGAGTGTGTGAGATTGTGAGAGAGTGTGAATGAGTGTGAGTGAGTGCGAGTGAGTGTGAGTGAGTGTGCGTGTGAGTCTGTGAGAGTGAGTGTGAGAGTGAGTGTGAGTGAGTGTGAGTGTGAATGAGCGTGAGTGAGTGTGAGTGAGACTGCGTGAGTGTGAGAGTGTGAAAGTGTGAAAATGTGTGCGAGACGATGAATGTGTGAGTGTGTGAGATCGTGTGAGATCGTGTGTATGCATGTGAGTGCGTGAGTGCGTGTGAGAACTAGGGTTAAAACATTCTACCTAAATGCACGCAGCATTCGAAATAAAGTAAATGAGTTGACGGCACAAATCATTACAAATGGATATGATTTGGCGGCCATTACAGAAACATGGTTGCAGGGTGGCCAAGACTGGGAATTAAACATACAGGGGTTCGGAAAGATAGACAAGAAGGGAAAGGGGGTGGGGTAGCTCTGTTAATAAAGGATGATATCAGGGCAGTTGTGAGAGATGATATTGGCTCTAATGAACAAAATGTTGAATCATTGTGGGTGGAGATTAGAGATAGTAAGGGGAAAAAGTCACTGGTGGGCGTAGTTTATAGGCCCCCAAATAATAACTTCACGGTGGGGCGGGCAATAATCAAGTGAATAATGGAGGCATGTGAAAAAGGAACGGCAGTAGTCATGGGGGATTTAACCTACATATCGATTGGTCAACTCAAATCGCACAGGGTAGCCTGGAGGAGGAATTCATAGAATGCATACGGGATTGTTTCTTCGAACAGTATGTAACAGAAACAACAAGGGAGAAAGCTATCTTAGATCTGGTCCTGAGTAATGAGAGAGGAAAAATAAACGATCTCCTAGTAAAAGATCCTCTCGGAATGAGTGATCACAGTATGGTTGAATTTGTAATACAGATTGAGGGTGAGGAAGTAGTGTCTCAAACGAGTGTACTATGCTTAAACAAAGGGGACTACAGTGGGATGAGGGCAGAGTTGGCTAAAGTAGACTGGAAACACAGACTAAACGGTGGCACAATTGAGGAACAGTGGAGGACTTTTAAGGAGCTCTTTCATAGTGCGCAACAAAAATATATTCCAGTGAAAAAGAAGGACGGTAAGAGAAGGGATAATCAGCCGTGGATAACCAAGGAAATAAAGGAGAGTATCAAATCAAAGACCAATGCGTATAAGGTGGCCAAGGTTAGTGGGAAACTAGAAGATTGGGAAAATTTTAAACAACAGCAAAGAATGACTAAAAAAGCAATAAAGAAAGGAAAGATAGATTACGAAGGTAAACTTGTGCAAAACATAAAAACAGATAGTAAAAGCTTTTACAGATATATAAAACGGAAAAGAGTGACGAAAGTAAATGTTGGTCCCTTAGAAGATGAGAAGGGGGATTTAATAATGGGAAATGTGGAAATGGCTGAGGCCTTAAACAATTATTTTGCTTCGGTCTTCACAGTGGAAGACACAAAAACCATGCCAAAAATTGCTGGTCACGGGAATGTGGGAAGGGAGGACCTTGAGATAATCACTATCACTAGGGGGGTAGTGCTGGATAGGCTAATGGGACTCAAGGTAGACAAGTCCCCTGGTCCTGAAGAAATGCATCCCAGGGTATTAAAAGAGATGGCGGAAGTTATAGCAGATGCATTCGTTATAATCTACCAAAATTCTCTGGACTCTGGGGAGGTACCATCGGATTGGAAAGCAGCTAATGTAACGCCTCTGTTTAAAAAAGGGGGCAGACAAAAGGCAGGTAACTATAGGCCGGTTAGTTTAACATCTGTAATGGGGAAAATGCTTGAAACTATCATTAAGGAAGAAATAGCGGGACATCTAGATAGGAATAGTGCAATCAAGCAGACGCAGCATGGATTCATGAAGGGGAAATCACGTTTAACTAATTTACTGGAATTCTTTGAGGATATAACAAGCATGGTGGATAGAGGTGTACCGATGGATGTGGTGTATTTAGATTTCCAAAAGGCATTCGATAAGGTGCCACACAAAAGGTTCCTGCAGAAGATAGAGGTACGCGGAGTCAGAGGAAATGTATTAGCATGGATAGAGAATTGGCTGGCGAACAGAAAGCAGAGAGTCGGGATAAATGGGTCCTTTTCGGGTTGGAAATTGGTGGTTAGTGGTGTGCCACAGGGATCAGTGCTGGGACCACAACTGTTTACAATATACATAGATGACCTGGAAGAGGGGACAGAGTGTAGTGTAACAAAATTTGCAGATGACACAAAGATTAGTGGGAAAGCGGGTTGTGTAGAGGACACAGAGAGGCTGCAAAGAGATTTGGATAGGTTAAGCGAATGGGCTAAGGTTTGGTAGATGGAATACAATGTCGGAAAGTGTGAGGTCATCCACCTTGGAAAAAAAAACAGTAAAAGGGAATATTATTTGAATGGGGAGAAATTACAACATGCTGAGGTGCAGAGGGACCTGGGGTCCTTGTGCATGAATCCCAAAAAGTTAGTTTGCAGGTGCAGCAGGTAATCAGGAACGTGAATGGAATGTTGGCCTTCATTGCGAGAGGGATGGAGTACAAAAGCAGGGAGGTCCTGCTGCAACTGTTTGGGTATTGGTGTATTGCACCTGGAGTACTGCGTGCAGTTTTGGTCACCTTACTTAAGGAAGGATATACTTGCTTTGGAGGGGGTACAGAGACGATTCACTAGGCTGATTCCGGAGATGAGGGGGTTACCTTATGATGATAGATTGAGTAGACTGGGTCTTTACTCATTGGAGTTCAGAAGGATGAGGGGTGATCTTATAGAAACATTTAAAATAATGAAAGGGATAGACAAGATAGAGGCAGAGAGGTTGTTTCCACTGGTCGGGGAGACTAGAACTAGGGGGCACAGCCTCAAAATACGGTGGAGCCGAGTTGAGAAGGAATTTCTTCTCCCAGAGGGTTGTGAATCTGTGGAATTCTCTGCCCAAGGAAGCAGTTGAGGCTAGCTCATTGAATATATTCAAGTCACAGATAGATAGATTTTTAACCAATAAGGGAATTAAGGGTTACGGGGAGAGGGCGGGTAAGTGGAGCTGAGTCCACGACCTGATCAGCCATGATCTTGTTGAATGGCAGAGCAGGCTCGAGGGGCTAGATGGCCTACTCCTGTTCCTAATTCTTATGGTCTTATGTTCTTATGAGAGAGTGAGAGAGACTATGAGAGACTGTGAGTGAGTGTGTGAGAGAGTGCGAGAGAGTGTGAGAGAGTGTGACATTCTGTGAGAGAGTGTGAGATTTGACAGTGTGTGAGAGAGTGTGACAGTGGGTGGCAGAATGTGGGGGCGTGTGAGAGAATTTGACAGCATACGGCAGCGTGCGATAGAGTGCGAGAGTGTGAGAGAGTGTGAGTGAGTGTGACAGTGTGTGACCCACCTCTTCCCTTGACGAATATATGTCCCACCTATGACAGAGTCTGTGGCTCTCGTATTGGACTGTTCAGCCACCAGAGAACTCACTTTGGGAGTGGAAGCAAGTCTTCCTCGATTCTGAGGGATCGCCTATGATGATGAGTGACAGTGTGTGAGAGAGTGTGTCAGTGTGTGAGAGAGTGCATGTATGTGAGTAGTGAGTGTGAGAGAATGATTGAGTGAGTGTGAGTGAGTGTGACTGTGTGAGAGAGTGTATGAGAGAGTGTGAGAGAACGTGTGAGAGAGTGTGAGAGAGTGTGTGAGGTAATGTGAGAGTGTGAGCGAGTGTGAGCGAAAGTGAGAGCATGTGAGAGCATGCGAGAAAGTGCAAGAGTATGCGAGAGAGTGTGACAGTGTGTGCTTGAGTGCGTGAGTGTGTGCGTGAGTGAGTAAGATCGTGTGAGATCATGTGAGAGCGTGTGAGAACGTGTGAGTGCGTGCGTGCCTGTGAGTGCGTGAGTGCGTGTGAGTGCGTGAGTGAGTGTGAGTGCGTGTGAACGCATGTGAGCGCGTGTGAGCGCATGTGAGCACATGAGAACGTGTGAGAGAAAGTGTGAGTGAGAAGGTGTGAGTGAGTAAGTGTGAGTGAGAGTGTGAGCGAGTGTGAGCGAGTCTGAGCATCAGTGAGTGTGACAGGGTGTGACAGGGTGTGACGTTGTGACAGGGTATGAGAGAGTTAGAGAGTGTGAGTGAGTGTGAGCGTGAGTGAGTGTGACAGGGTGTGACGTTGTGACAGGGTGTGACAGGGTGTGACAGATTGACAGGGAGTGAGAAAGTGAGAGAGTGTGAGTGAGTGTGTGAGAGTGTGAGTGAGTGTGAGTGATTGTCCATGAGTGTGAATGAGTGAGTGAGAGGGTGTGACAGGGTGTGAGAGAGTGAGGGTGAGTGTGAGAGAATGTGAGAAAGTGAGTGAGTGAGTGAGTGTGAGTGAGTGTGAGACAGTGTGAGAGCGTGTGACAGTGTGGAGAGAGTGTGACAGTGTGTGTGAGAGAGTGTGACAGTGTGTGTGAGAGAGTGTGAGTGTGTGTGACAGTGTGGCGAGACTGTGACAGTGTATGAGAGAGTGTGTGAGATAGTGTGAGAGAGTGCGAGAGAATGTGAAAGCCTGAGTAAGTGTGAGTGCATGTGAGTGTGTGTGAGTGTATGTGAGCACATGAGAGATAGTGAGTGAGAACATATGAGTGAGAAAGTGTGAGTGAGAGAGTGTGAGAGAGTGTGAGAGAGTGTGTGAGAGTGTGTGTGAGAGAGTGTGTGAGAGTGTGTGTGAGAGAGTTTATGAGAGAATGTGTGAGAGCGTGTATGAGAGAGTGTGAGAGAGTGTGAGAGATAGTGTGAGAGAGTGAGAGAAAGAGTGAGAGAGAGAGTGAGAGAGTGTGACAGTGCCTGAGTGAGTGTGAGTGAGTGTGTGTGTGAGCAAGGCTGAGAGTGTGAGAGAGAGTGACAGTCTGTGAGAGAGCGTGCGTGAAAGTGGGAGAGAGTGTGACGGTGTGTGAGTGAGTGTGAGTGTGTGAGATCATGTGAGATCATGTGAGATCGTGTGAGAGTGTGAGTGCGCATGAGTGTGTGTGAGTGTATGTGAGCGCATGGGAGATAGTGTGAGTGAGAACATGTGAGTGAGAAAGTGTGAGTGAGAGAATGTGAGAGCGAGTGTGAGAGATTGTGTGAGAAAGTGTGTGAGAGAATGTGTGAGAGTGTGTGTGAGAGAATGTGTGAGACAGTGTGTGAGAGTGTGTGTGAGATAGTGTGTGAGAGATTTGTGAGAGAATGTGTGAGAGTGTGTATGAGAGAGTGGGTGAGAGAGTGTGAGCGAGTGTGTGTGAGAGTGTGTGTGAGAGATAGTGTGAGAGATAGTTTGAGAGAGTGAGAGAGAGTGTGAGAGAGTGTGACAGTGCCTGAGTGAGTGTGAGTGAGTGTGAGTGAGTGTGTGTGTGTGAGCAAGACTGAGAGTGTGAGAGAGAGTGACAGTCTATGAGAGAGTGTGTGAGAAAGTGTGTGTGAGAGTGAGTGCGTGTGAGAGTGTGAGAGAGTGCGAGAGAATGTGACAGTGTATGAGTAAGTGTGAAAGAGTGTGAGTGAGAGTGAGAGTGAGTGTGAGTGAGTGTGAGCATGTATGAGACAATGTGAGAGAGTGAGAGAGTGAGAATGAGTGTGAGTGTGAGTGTGAATGTGAGTGAGTGTGAATGAGCATGAGTGAGTGTGAGTGAGTATTAGTGAGTGTGACAGTGTGTTACAGAGTGTGAGAGAGTGTAACAGTGTGTGAGAGAGGGTGAATGAGTGTGAGTGAGTAAGACAGCATTTGAGTGAGTGTGAGAGTGTGAGATTGTGAGAGTATGAGAGAGTGTGAGAGTGTGAAAGTGTGAATGTGTGAGAGGTTGAGTATGTGAGAAAGTGTGAGAGAGTGTGACAGTGTGAGAAAGTGTGTGAGAGAGTGTGAGAGAGTGAAAGAGAGTGTGAGAGCATGCGAGAAAGTGCGAGAGAGTGTGAGACTGAGTGTGTGAGATTGTGTGAGATCGTGTGAGCGCGTGCGAGTGAGAAAGTGTGAGTGAGAAAGCGTGAGTGAGAGAGTGTGTGAGAGTGTGAGTGAGTGTGAGTGAGTGTGAGCATGATAGGGCATGACAGGGTGTGACAGGGTGTGACAGGGTTTGACAGGGAGTGAGAGAGTGAGAGTGAGTGAGTGTGAGTGAGTGGGAGAGAGTTTGGGTGAGTGAGTGTGACAGTGTGCGAGATTGTGAGTGAGTGAGTGTGAGTGAGTGTGAGTGAGTATTAGTGAGTGTGAGTGAGTGTGAGTGAGTATGACAGTGTGTTACAGTATTGAGAGAGTGTGAGAGAGTGTAACAGTGTGTGAGAGAGTGTGAGTGAATGTGGCAGCGTGTGAGTGACTGTGAGTGAGTGTGAGAGAGGGTGAGCGTGTGAGAGTGGAACTAAACTACAGAACCAGTGGGAACCAATTCAAGCTGCGCCATCTCCAGGTCAGATCCAAGAACACCCCAACCTCTGTCGTCGAGTTACAGTATGCGGACGATGCCTGCGTCTGCGCACATACAGAGGCTGCACTGCAGGACATAGTCGACATATGTACTGAGGCATACAAAAGCATGGGCCTTACGCTAAACATCTGTAAAACAAAGTCCTCCACCAGCCTGTCCTCACCACAGAGCACTGCCCCCCAGTCATCAAGATCCACGGTGCGGCCCTGGACACCATGGACCACTTCCCATTTCTCGGGAGCCTCCTATCAACAAGAGCAGGCATCAACGACAAGATCCAACACCGCCTCCAGTGCACCAGTGCAGCCTTCGGCCACCTGAGGAAAAGAGCGTTTGAAGACCAGGCCCTCGAAACTGCCACCAAGCTCATGGTCTACAGGGCTGTAGTAATACCCGCCCTCCTGTATGGCTCAGAGATATGGACCATGTACAGTAGACACCTCAAGTTGCTGGAGAAATACCACAAACGATGTCTCCGCAACATCCTACAAATCCCCTGGAAGGACAGACGCACCAACATCAACGTCCTCATTCAGGCCAACATCCCCAGCATTGAAGCACTGACCACACTCGATCAGCTCCGCTGGGCAGGCCACATAGTTCGCATGCCAGCCATGAGGCTCCCAAAGCAAGTGCTCTGCTCGGAACTCCTTCATGGCAATCGAGCCAAAGGTGGGCAGCGGAAACGTTACAAGGACACCCTCAAAGTCTCCCTGATAAAGTGCGACATCCCCACTGACATCTGGGAGTCCCTGACCCAAGACCGCCCTAAGTGGAGGAAGTGCATTCGGGAGGGCGCTGAGCACTTCGAGTGTCAATGCCGTGAGCATGCAGAAATCAAGCGCAGACAGCGGAAAGAGCATGCGACAAACCAGTCCCTGCCCACCCTTCCATCAACGACTATCTGTCCCACCTGTGACAGAGTCTGTGGCTCTCGTATTGGACTGTTCAGCCACCAAAGAACTCACTTCAGGAGTGGAAGCAAGTCTTCCTCATTTCCGAGGGACTGCTTATGATGATGATGTGTGAGAAAGTGAGAGAGAGCGTGACAGTGTGTGAGTAAGAGTGAGTGAGTGAGAGTGAGTGTGAGTGCGTGAGTGCGTGTGAGCTTGTGTGAGTGTGTGTGAGTGAGAGTGAGTGAGAGTGTGAGTGAGAGAGTGTGAGTGAGTAAGTGTGAGTGAGTGAGTGTGAGTGTGACAGGGTGTGACAGGGAGTGAGAGTGAGTGAGTGTGAGTGTGTGTGAGAGTGAGTATCAGTGAGTGTGAGTGAATGAGAGTGAGTGGGACAGCGCATGAGTGAGTATTAGTGAGCGTGACTGAGTGTGACAGTGTGTTACGGTCCGTGAGAGTGTGAGCGAGTGTAACAGTGTGTGAGTGAGTGTGAGTGAATGTGAGTGAGAGTGAGTGAGTGAGAGTGAGTGTGAGTGCATGAGTGCATGTGAGTTTATGTGAGTGTGTGTAAGTTTATGTGAGTGAGAGTGTGAGTGAGAGTGTGAGTGAGAGAGTGTGAGAGAGTGAGTGTGAGTGTGACAGGGTATGACAGGGAGTGAGAGTGAGTGTGAGTGTGAGTGAGAGTGAGTATCAGTGAGTGTGAGTGAATGAGAGTAAGTGGGACAGCACATGAGTGATTATTAGTGAGCGTGACTGAGTGTGACAGTGTGTTACGGTACGTGAGAGTGTGAGAGAGTGTAACAGTGTGTGAGTGAGTGTGAGTGAATGTGAGTGAGTGTGAGTGAGTGAGAGTGAGTGTGAATGAATGTGAGAGAGTGTGAAAGTTTGAAAGTGTGTGAGGGAGGGTGAGTGTTTGAGAAAGTGTGAGAGAGCGTGACAGTGTGTGAGAGAGTGTGTGATGGTGAGTGAGTGTAAGAGAGTGTGAGAGAGTGTGAAAGAGTTTGAGTGAGTGTGAGTAAGTGAGAGTCAGTGTATGAGTGTGATTGAGTGTGAGTGAGTGTGACTGAGTGCGAGTGAGTGTGAGTCAGTGTGAATGAGTGTGAATGAGTGTGAGTGAGTGTGACAGTGTGTTACAATGTGTGGGAGAGTGTGAGAGAGTGCAACAGTGTGTGAGAGAGTGTGAGAGTTTGTGAGAGGATGTAAGTGCGTGTGAGTGCATGTGAGATAGTGTGAGTGAGTGTGAGTGAGAGAGTGTGAGTAAGAACGTGTGAGTGAGAGTGTGTAAGTGGGTTTGAGTGAGTGAGTGAGTGTGAGTGAGTGTGACAGGGAGTGATGGAGTGACAGGGTGTAACCGGGTGTGACAGAGTGTGACAGGGTGTGGCAGGGTGTAACAGGGTTGTACCAAGGTGAGCATGAGTGAGTGTGAGTGAGTATGAGAGAGTGTGAGTGAGTGAGTGTGAATGAGAGTGAGTGAGTATGAGTGAGTGAGTATGAGCGAGTGTGACTGAGTGTGAGTGAATGTGTGTGTGAGTGAGTCTGAGTGAGTGTGACAGTGTGTGAGTGAGTCTGAGTGAGTGTGAGTGTGTGTGAGTGCGTGTGAGTGTGTGTGGGTGCGTGTGAGTGCATGTGAGTGTGTGTGAGAATATCAGCGAGTGTGAGCGAGTGTAACAGTATGTGAGAGAGTTTGAGTGAGTGTGAGAGAGGGTGAGAGAGTTTGACAGTTTGAGAGAGTGTGAGAGAGTGTGGGGGAGTGTGAGTGAGAATTAGTGAGAGAGTGTGACAGTGTGTGAGAGAGTGAGAGTCAGTGTGTGAATGTGGGAGTGAGTGTGACAGTGTGGAGAGAGTGTGAGTGAGGGTGAGTGAGTGTGAGTGAGTGTGGGAGAGTGTGAAAGAATGTGAAAGAGTTTGAGTGAGTGTGAGTGAGTGTGAGTAAGTGAGAGTCAGTGTGTGAGTGGGAGTGAGTGTGAGTGACAGTGTGTTACAATGTGTGAGAGAGAGTGAGAGAGTGTAACAGTATGTGAGAGTGTGAGAGAATGTGAGAGCTTGTGTGAGCTTGTGAGTGCATGTGAGAGATTGTGAGTGAGTTTGAATGTGACTGAGTGTGAGTGAGTGTGACAGGGAGTGACGGTGTAACAGGGTGTGACAGGGTGTGACAGGGTGAGCATGAGCATGAGTGAGTGTGAGTGAGTGTGAGAGAGTGTGAGAGAGTGAGAGTGAGTGTGAGTGAGGTGTTACTGTTTGTGAGAGAGTGTTAGTGTGTGACAGAATGTGACAGTGTATGAGAGAGTGTGAGAGAGTGTAACAGTGTGTGAGAGAGTGTGAGTGAGTGTGACAGTGTGTGAGTGAGTGTTAGTGCATGTGAGTGCATGTGAGAGAGTGTGAGAGAGTGTGAGTGAGCGTGAGTGAGTGTGACAGTGTGGAGAGAGTGTGACAATGTGTGAGAGAGAGTATGAGAGTGTGTGAGAGAGTGTGAGAGAGTGTGACGTCGTGTGAGAGCGTGTGAGTACGTGAGTGTGTGTGACTGAATGTGAGTGCGTATGAGTGCTTGTGCGAGAGTGTGAGCGAGTGTGATAGTGTGTGATAGTGTGTGCCATTGTGTGAGAGAGTGTGTGAGAGAGTGAGAGAGAGTGAGAGTGAGAGAGAGTGAGAGAGTGTGTTCTAGTGTGGGAGAGTGTAACGGTGTGTGAGTGAGTGTGACAGTGTTTTACTGTGTGTGAGAGGAGTATGAGAGTGTGAAAGTGTGAGAGTTTGTGTGAGTGTAAGAGAGGGTGACAGTGTGTGAGAAAGTGTGACAGTGCGTGAGAGAGTGTGATAGAGAGTGAGAGTGTGTTACAGTGTGTGAGAGTGTGAGTGAGAGTAACAGTGTGTGAGAGAGTGTGAGACAGTGTGAGAGTATGAGAGAGTATGACAGTGTGTGAGAGAGTGCTACAGTGTGTGAGAGAGTGAGAGAGAGTGAGAGAGCGTGAGAGAATGCCACAGTGTGTGAGACAGTGTGAATGAGTGTGACAGTGTGTCAGAAAGTGAGAGAGTCTGAGAGAGAGTGTGACATCGTGTGACATCATGTGAGTTTGTGTGAGTTTGTGAGAGTTGGTGTGAGTGCGTGTGAGCGAGTGTGACAGTGCGTGAGCATGTGTGAGAGAGTGTGTGAAAGAGTGTGTGAGAGAGTGTGTGAGAGTGTGCAAGGGAGTGCGAGAGAGTGCGTGAGAGAGAGATTGTGAGAGATAGTGTGAGAGTGTGTGAGAGAGTGTGTGAGTGAGTGTGTGAGAGAGTGAGAGAGAGAGAGAGAGAGTGAGATAGAGTATGAGTAAGTGAGAGTGTGAGAGAGTGTGAGAGAGTGTGACAGTGTGTGAGAGAGTGCGTGAGAGAGTGTGAGAGAGTGTGAAAGTGTGTGAGTGTGTGTGAGTGTGCGTGAGTGTGAGTGAGTGTCAGAGAGAGTGTGTGAGAGCGTGTGAGAGCGTGAGTGTGTGAGTGCGTGTGATAGTGAGTGTGAGTGCGTGTGATGGTGAGTGTTAGTGAGATAGTGTGAGTGAGTGTGCGCAAGTGTAACAGAGTGTGAGCGAGTGTAACTGTATGTGAGAGAATTTGATTGAGTGAGAGAGAGTGTGAGAGAGTGTGAGAGGGTGAGTGTCTGAGAGAGAATGTGTGAGAATGTGAGAGAGTGTGAGAGAGTGATAGAGTGTGACAGTATGTGAGAGAGTGTGAGAGAGTGTGAGAGAGTGTGACACTGTGAGAGAGTGAGGGAGTGTGAAGGAGTGTGTGCGAAAGTGTGCGCAAGAGTGTGTGCGAGAGAGTATGCGAGAGTGTGAGCGGAAGTGTGCGAGGGAGTGGGAGAGAGTTAGAGAGAGTGGGAGAGAATGGGAGAAAGTGTGAGAGAGTGTGTGAGAGAGTGTGAGAGAGTGTGACAGTGTGTGCGAGAGTGTGACAGTGTGTGACAGTGTCTGCATGAGTGTGAGTGAGCCTGAGAGAGCGTGTGAGCGTGAGTGCGTGTGAATGCGTGTAAATGTGTGAGAGAGCGAGAGAGTGTGAGATTTTGTGAGATATGACAGTGCGAGAGAGTGTGAGAGATTGTGAGAGAGTGTGAGGGAGAGTGAGAGATTGTGAGAGAGTGTGAGGGAGTGTGTGTGAGGGAGTCTGAGAGTGTGAGAGTGTGTGAGAGAGCCTGAGAGAGTGTGAGAGTGTGAGCGAGAGCGTGAGAGCATGAGTGCGTGTGAGTGCATGTAAGTGTGTGAGAGAGCGAGCGAGTGTGAGATTTTGTGAGATATGACAGTGTGTGAGGGAGTGTGAGAGATTGTGAGAGAGTGTGAGGGAGTGTGTGAGTGTGTGTGTGAGGAAGTGTGAGAGTGTGAGAGTGTGTGAGATCATGTGAGATCGTGTGAGATCGTGTGCATGCGAGCGAGTGCGTGTGAGTGAGATAGTGTGAGTGAGTGTGATTAAGTGTGACCGAGTGAGCGAATGTGAGCGAGTGTGAGAGCGTGCAAGAGAGTGCGAGGGAGTGCGAGAGAGTGTGAGATTTTGTGAGATATGACAGTGTGAGGGAGTGTGAGAGATTGTGAGAGAGTGTGAGGGAGTGTGTGAGTGTGGGTGTGAGGGAGTGTGAGACAGTGTGATAGTATGTGAGAGGGCATGAGAGCATGAGTGCGTGAGGGTGCATGTAAGTGTGTGAGAGAGCGAGAGAGTGTGACATTTTGTGAGATATGACAGTGTGTGAGGGAGTGTGAGAGATTATGAGAGAGTGTGAGGGAGTGTGTGAGTGTGTGTGAGGGAGTGTGAGAGAGTGTGAGAGTGTGTGAGAGAGCGTGAGAGAGTGTGAGCGTGTGTGAGAGTATGTGTGACAGTGTGTGAGCATGAGAGTGTGTGAGATCATGTGAGATTGTGTGAGATCGTGTGCGTGTGAGCGAGTGCGTGTGAGTGAGATAGTGTGAGTGAGATAGTGTGAGTGAGTGTGATTAAGTGTGAGCGAGTGAGCGAGTGTGAGAGAGTGCAAGATAGTGTGAGAGAGTGCGAGAAAGTGTGTGAGAGAGTGCGAGAGAGTGCGAGAGAGTGTGATTGTGTGGCAGTGAGTGAGGCAGTGTGTGAGAGAGTGTGAGCGAGTGTGAGTGTGAGTGTGTGACAGTGCATCAGAGAGTGTGAGAGAGTTTGACAGTGTGTGAGAGAGTGTGAGATCATGTGAGATCGTGGGAGATCGTGGGAGAGCGCTTGAATGCGTGAGTGCATGAGTGCATGTGAGTGCATGTGAGTGAGTGTGAGTGCATGTGAGTGCATGTGAGTGAGTGTAACAGTATGCTAGAGAGTGTGAGAGAGTGCGACAGTGTGTGAGAGTGTGAGAGAGTGTGAGTGCTTGTGAGTGCGTGAGTGCGTGAGAGAGTATGAGTGAGTGTGAGTGAGTGTTAGTGAGTGTGAGCGAGTGTAACAGTATGTGAGAGAGTTTGAGTGAGTGTGACAGTGTGCAAGAGAGTGTGAGAGAGTTTGACACCGTGTGAGCTAGTGTGAGAGAGTGCGAGTGTGAGAGGGTGTGACAGTGTGTGAGAGAGTGTGACAGTGTGTGAGAGTATGTGACAGTGTGTGAGTGAGTGTGTGAGTGCGAGAGAGTGCAAGAGAGAGTGCGAGAGAGCGTGAGAAAGCGTGAGATTGCGTGTGACAGTGTGAGTGAGACAGTGTGAGTGAGACAGTGGGAGTGAGTGTAAGTGAATGTGAGTGAATGTAACAGTGTGTGAGAGAGTGTGAAATAGTATTAGTGAGTGTAACAGTGTGTGAGCAGGTGTGACAGAATGTGAGAGAATGCGAGAGTGTAACAGTTTGTGAGAGAGTGTGACAGAGTGTGAGAGAGTGAATATGACTGAGTGTGAGTGAGTGTGAGTGTGTGTGAGTGAGTGAGTGTGAGTGAGTGAGAGTGAGTGAGAGTGAATGAGTGTGACAGTGTGTGAGCGGGTGTGACAGAATGTGAGAGAATGCGAGAGAGTGTAATAGTTTGTGAGAGAGTGTGAGAGAGTGAATGTTACTGAGTGAATGTGAGTGAATGTGAGTGAGTGTGCGTGAGTGAGAGTGAGTGAGAGTGTGAATGAGGGTGAGTGAGGGTGAGAGGGTATGACAGTGTGTGAGTGAGTGTGAGTGAGTGCGAGAGAGAGAGCGAGAGAGTGCGTGAGAGAACGTGTAAGATCGTGTGAGATTGTGAGTGCTTGTGAGTGAGACAGTGTGAGTGAGACAGTGGGAGTGAGTGTGAGTGAGTGTGAGTGAATGTAACAGTGTGTGAGAGAATGTGAAAGAGTGTGAGTGAGTGTAACAGTATGTGAATGGGTGTGACAGTGTGTGAGCGGGTGTGACAGAATGTGAGAGAATGCGAGAGAGTGCAACAGTGTGTGAGAGAGTGTGAAAGAGTGAATATGACTGAGTGAGTGAGAGAGAGAATGTGAGTGAGTGCGAGTGAGTGAGTGAGGGTGAGTGAGGGTGTGTGAGAGTGAGAGTGACAGTGTGTGTGAGGGTGAGTGAGTGTGAGTGAATGTAAGTGAGTGTGAGTGAGTGTGACAGCATGTGAGTGAGGGTGACAGTGTGTGAGTGAGTGTAAGTGAGGATGAATGAGGATGAGTGAGGATGAATGAGGGTAAGTGAGGGTGAGTGAGTGCGAGTGAGTGTGAGTGAGGGCAAGTGAGTGCAATTAAGGGCGAGTGAGTGCGAGTGAGTGCATGAGAGAGTGCGTGAGAGAGTGCGTGAGAGAGCGTGAGAGGGAGCGTGAGTGAGCTTGAGAGAGCGTGAGTGAGCTTGAGAGAGCATGAGTGAGTGTGAGTGTGTGTGAGTGTGAGAGTGTGTGAGAGAGTGTGAGAGAGTTTGAGGGAGTGTGAGAGAGTATGAGATTGTGGCAGTGTGTGGGAGATTGTGGGAGAGTGTGAGTGAGTGTGAGTGTGTGTAACAGTGTGTGCCATGTGTGAAAATGTGAGAGAGTGTGAGTGAGTGAGTGTGATTGTGTGAGAGAGTGTGAGTGAGAGTGGGTGAGAGTGAGCATGAGTGAGTGTGAGTGAGTCAGACGGTGTGTGAGTGAGTGTGAGTGAGTGGGAATGTGTGTATGTGTGTAAGTGAGAGAAAGGTAAACTTTTCCGTTGATTTGTACGTAACACTTATGAGTGATTTGCTCATGAGGTTTTCCATCAGCCACCTCTTCCTTTATTGCACAACGTAGCTGCTGTTTTCAAGACTGACCTGTATGAGATTGAAATATTAGGTGCCTAACAAAAAGTTCAACATCTGATCTAAATGTGTGTAGATTAGGATTTTTTAAAACCAAGACAATGTTCAAGTTGACCAGATTGAAAGGAGAAAGGAACAGTGGGACAGATTTTCCCTTTTTTGCTTGGGTGGAGAACATCATCTCTGCAGATCGCAAAGAGGAGAATCAGACAGCATGGACCACAGCCCATAAAGACGCCTGCATGAATTTCTGTTCATTTAAACTAATGGATAGAAAATCAGGCAGGCTTTCCTCCGAATGTTCCACCCTGCTATTCTTTACCCTGCAAGTGCCAAAGAGGAAAGTCTGTGCACCCGGGAAATGAGGAAACGCTTGTAAAGTCATGCCTGTTGAATGGTATATTTGGATCTAAGAAGAAAAAAAGAGAGGAAAGATCAAAAAAGCACTGGTATTGTTATAAATGTAAATGGAGAGAGAAAGGTTGGGTGCAAGGAAGAAAAGGAATCAGCGGACAGAGGACAACCACACATGTCTGAACTGCCCCAGAGAGCTGTGGAGGCTGGGTCATTGAATATATTTAGAAATATAGAAACATAGAAAATAGGTGCAGGAAAAGGTCATTCGGCCCTTCAAGCCTGCACCACCATTCAATAAGATCATGGCTGATCATGCATTTCAATACCCTATTCCTGCTTTCTCTCCATACCCCTTGATCCCTTTAGCCGTGAGGGCCATAGCTAACTACTTTTTGAATATATCTAACGAACTAGCCCCAACAACTTTCTGTGGTAGAGAATTCCACATGCCCACAACTCTCTGAGTGAAGAAGTTTCTCCTCATCTCGGTCCTAAATGGCTTACCCCTTATCCTTAGACTGCGACCTCTGGTTCTGTACTTCCCGAACATTGGGAACATTCTTCTTGCATCTAACCTGTCCAATCCCGACAGAATTTTATATGTTTCTATGAGATACCCTCTCATTCTTCTGAATTCCATTGAATACAAGCCTAGTCGATCCAGTCTCTCCTCATATGTCAGTCCAGTCATCCCTGGAATCAGTCTGGTGAACCTTCGCTGCACCCCCTCAATAGCAAGAATGTCCTTCCTCAGATTAAGAGACCAAAACTGTACACAATATTCAAGGTGTGGCCTTACCAAGGCCCTGTACAACTACAGTAAGACCTCCCTGCCCCTATACTCAAATCCCCTCGCTATGAAGGCCAGCATGCCATTTGCCACCTTCACCGCCTGCTGTACCTGCATGCCAACCTTCAATGACTGATGTACCATGACACCCAGGTCTCGTTGCACCTCCCCCTTTACCAATCTGTCACTATTCAGATAATAATCAGCTCTCCTGTTTTTACCACCAAAGTGGATAACCTCACATTTATTCATATTTTCGCGCATCTGCCCACTCACCTAACCTGTCCAAATCACCCTGCAGCCTCTTAGCATCCTCCTCACAGCTCACACTGCCATCCAGCTTAGCATCATCTGCAAACTTGGAGATATTACACTCAATTCCTTCATTTAAATCATTAATGTATATTTTAAATAGCTGGGGTCCCAACACTGAACCTTGCAGTACCCCACGAGTCACTGCCTGCCATCTGAAAAGGACCCATTTACTCCTACTCTCTGCTTCCTGTCTGCCAACCAGTTCTCCATCCACATCAGTACATTACCCCCAATTTAAGATCGACAGATTTTAGAGCAATAAGGGATTGAAGAGTTATGGGGAGCGGGCAGGGAACTGGAGCTGAGTTCATGATCAGATCAGCCATGATCTCATTGAATGGCGGAGCAGGCTCGAGGGGCCAAATGGCCTACTCCTGCTCCTATTTCTTATGTCCCACACAAGAGATTAGTGTGCAAAATTAAGGCACATGGTATTGGGCGTAATGTATTGACATGGATAGAGAACTGGTTGTCAGACAGGAAGCGAAGAGTGGGAATAAACGGGTCCTTTTCAGAATGGCAGGCAGTGACTAGTGGGGTGTCGCAGGGTTCAGTGCTGGGACCCCAGCTAGTTATAATATACATTAATGATTTAGACAAAGGAATTGAATGTAATATTTTCAAGTTTGCAGATGACATTAAACTGGGTGGCAGTGTGAGCTGTGAGGAGGATGCTAAGAGGCTGCAGGGGGACTTGGACAGATTAGGTGAGTGGGCAAATGCATGGCAGATGCAATATAATGTGGATAAATGTGAGGTTATCTACTTTGGTGTCAAAAACAGGAAGGCAGATTATTATCTAAATGATGACAGATTAGTAAAAGGGGAGGTGCAGTGAGACCTGGGTATTATGATACATCATTCATTGAAGGTAGGCATGCAGGTACTGCAGGCAGTAAAGAAAGCAAATGGGATGCTGGCCTTCATAGCGAGGGGATTTGAGTATAGGAACAGGGAGGTCTTACTGCAGTTGTACAAGGCCTTGGTGAGACCACACCTTGAGTATTGTGTGTAGTTTTGGTCTCCTAAACTGAGGAAGGATATTCTTGCTATTGAAGGAGTGCAGCGAAGGTTCACCAGACTGATTCCCGGGATGGCAGGTCTGACATATGAGGAAAGATTTGATCGGCTAGGCATGTACTCACTGGAATTTAAAAGAATGAGAGGGGATCTCGTAGAAATTTATAAAATTCTGACGGGATTGGACAGGTTAGATGCAGGTAGAATGTCCCCGATGTTGGGGAAGTCCAGAACCAGGGGTCACAGTCTAAAGATAAGGAGTAAGCCATTTAGGACCGAGATGAGGAGAAACATTTTCACCCAGAGAATTGTGAACCTCTGGAATTCTCTGCCACAGAAAGTTGTTGAGTCAGTTCGTTGGATATATTCAAAAGGGAGTTAGATGTGGCCCTTATGGCTAAAGGGATCAGGGGGTATGGAGAGAAGGCAGGAGTGGGGTACTGAGGTTGCATGATCAGCCATGATCATATTGAATGGCGGTGCAGGCTCGAAGGGCTGAATGGCCTACTCCTGCATCTATTTTCTATGTTTCCATGTTTCTATTTCTTATTAACTGTGCTGTTGCTTAAATATTTGACGCGTATTGCATTACTTCAAGGCAACACTTACAGAGCTCACCTGTATATGACTCACATGAGTGTAATTCTACTAAATTAGAATAGGTGGATTGAGCCTGCTGCTCAAAGTGGTAACCTTTGCAAATCTGAAAAATATCACAAGAACACTCACAGAGAAAGAGCACCTTATACACCAGTGACAGGGTTTAATGGAAGCCGAAGATTTGTGTGTACATCCTCCACCATTGCTTTGCATCTGGCACAGGCTCTTTTTTCAATGTATGTATTTACATTGTGATTTGACGCTGAGAATGTGAACAGACTGTTCCCTGCTCAGTGAGAGCACTGCGCACATGTTGCTACCTGTATTTCCTGACTCAGTAAACTAGCTCTTTCTGTACTATATGTTTGGAATCTAAAAATTGGGCTCATCTACCGTACCTGCCATTGCTCCACCTGTGCCGTTTAAGTGCTGCGATGCTCCGTGCAGTTAATCATATAACTAAATGATGCTGACATTTCTAGACCATGCAAAGCAAAAGCTGCACTCTATAAGTACTATTTATGATGCTTCTACATGTCAAGCTTAACCCACGGGTTAAAGCCTGTGATCACTAACTGTAGTGATATCATAAATGCATTGGAAGATTTGGAAAGTTCCACTGAAATTGTAAGCATGTTCTTAACAGTTTTAATATTGCTACACATAGAGGACACCCCCATGTCTCTAACAATACTTTGTGAGATTTGAGCTGGGTGCTAACCTTCCCATCTGAGTTATCACAGATATTACTGGGGCCTACCAAGTATATGGGGTTAGATGAAATCGGGTGGGTGGTGTCTCGTGTGGAGCATAAACACCGGCACAGACGAGTTGGGCGGAATAACCTGTTTCTATGCTGTAAATTCTATATAATTCTACGTAATTTTATGTAATTCTATATAATGTACCCACTGACAGTGATTGATTGTCACTGTTGAAGGCCAATAGAGTCATATTGGATGGGAGCAAATCATCTCTTTCCTTTCTTGGTCACATCTGATGCACGTAAACAATTAAAGGAGACAAGAAAGTAAACAAATTCCTTAAAAGGTGGATGGGTGGGATGGTTGTTATTGCTTGGTCCAGCGGACTGTGGTGATGGACTAATTCAGGCTGCTTTTCACTGCTGAAAGGGCAAGTCAGTGTTCTAAATATGCTGCCATCAGTATTCTCTTGGTTAAGGCTAGATAAAATGAATATATCCCCACGCTCTCTTTCCAAATACTGAGCACACTTAACTGTAGCTCTATTCCCCCTGAGGAAATGATCTTGCTGTTGTGCTGTCATCAATATTCTTTAAAAATATCAATTACGAATTGGGTGCCACCCAGTAACCATGGAAAGTCTCCCAAAATATGTTATTCTTTATCACATTCAGAATTTGCAAATTTCACCACTTATCTGTTTTAGTTTACTGTTTTTCTTTCCCTCCTCATACGTGTTCAACAGGAAGAATGAAGAGAGGCAATATGAAATAAATGGTACATTTCTAAAGAGAGTGTAGGAACAGAGAGACCTGGGGGTGTATGTACACACATCTTTGAAGGTCGCAGGACAATCGAGAAGGTTGTTAAGAAGGCATATGGGATCCTTGGCTTTATTAAACCGGATATTTGATAAGGTGCCACATAAGAGGTTACTGCACAAAATAAAGATTCATGGGGTTGGGGGTAATATATTAATATGGATAGAGGATTGGTTAACTAACAGAAAACAGAGTCGGAATAAATGGGTTATTTCCCAGTTGGTGAACAGTGACTAGTTGGGTGCTGCAGGGATCGGATGCTAGGTCCTCAACTATTTATAATCTATATTAATGACTTGGATGAAGGGACCCAGTGTAATGGAGCCAAGTTTGCTGATGATACAAAAATGGGTCGGAAAGCAAATTGTGAGGAGGACACAAAACATCTGCAAAGGCATATACATCCATCATAGAAACATAGAAACATAGAAAATAGGTGCAGGAGTAGGCCATTCGGCCCTTCTAGCCTGCACCGCCATTCAATGAATTCATGGCTGAACATGCAACTTCAGTACCCCATTCCTGCTTTCTCGCCATAATCCTTGATCCCCCTAGTAGTAAGGACTACATCTAACTCCTTTTTGAATATATTTGGTGAATTGGCCTCAACAACTTTCTGTGGTAGAGAATTCCACAGGTTCACCACTCTCTGGGTGAAGAAGTTTCTCCTCATCTCGGTCCTAAATGGCTTACCCCTTATCCTTAGACTGGTTCTGGACTTCCCCAACATTGGGAACATTCTTCCTGCATCTACCTTGTCTAAACCTATCAGAATTTTAAACGTTTCTATGAGGTCCCCTCTCATTCTTCTGAACTCCAGTTGATCCAGTCTTTCTTGATAGGTCAGTCCCGCCATCCCGGGAATCAGTCTGGTGAACCTTCGCTGCACTCCCTCAATAGCAAGAATGTCCTTCCTCAGGTTAGGAGACCAAAACTGTACACAATACTCCAGGTGTGGCCTCACCAAGGCCCTGTACAACTGTAGCAACAGCTCCCTGCCCCTGTACTCAAATTCCCTCGCTACGAAGGCCAACATGCCATTTGCTTTCTTAACCGCCTTCAATGACTGATGTACCATGACACCCAGGTCTCGTTGCACCTCCCCTTTTCCTAATCTGTCACCATTCAGATAATAGTCTGTCTCTCTGTTTTTACCACCAAAGTGGATAACCTCACATTTATCCACATTATACTTCATCTGCCATGCATTTGCCCACTCACCTAACCTATCCAAGTTGCTCTGCACCCTCATAGCATCCTCCACGCAGCTCACACTGCGACCCAACTTAATGTCATCCGCAAATTTGGAGATACTACATTTAATCCCCTCGTCTAAATCATTAATGTACAGTGTAAACAGCTGGGGCCCCAGCACAGAACCTTGCGGTACCCCACTAGTCACCGTCTGCCATTCTGAAAAGTTCCCATTTACTCCTACTCTTTGCTTCCTGTCTGCCAACCAGTTCTCAATCCATGTCAGCACACTACCCCCAATCCCATGTGCTTTAACTTTGCACATTAATCTCTTGTGTGAGACCTTGTCGAAAGCCTTCTGAAAGTCCAAATATACCACATCAACTGGTTCTCCCTTGTCCACTCAACTGGAAACATCCTCAAAAAATTCCAGAAGATTTGTCAAACATGATTTCCCTTTCACAAATCTTGGACCTATCATGTCACCTCTTTCCAAATGCGCTGCTATGACATTCTTAATAATTGATTCCATCATCTTACCCACTACCGATGTCAGGCTCTCCCTCCTTTTTGAAAAAGTGGGGTTACATTGGCTACCCTCCACTCGATAGGAACTGATCCAGAGTCAATGGAATGTTGGAAAATGACTGTCAATGCATCCGCTATTTCCAAGGCCACCTCCTTAAGTATTCTGGGATGCAGTCCATCAGGCCCTGGGGATTTATCGGCCTTCAATCCCATCAATTTCCCCAACAAAATTTCCCGACTAATAAGGATTTCCCTCAGTTCCTCCTCCTTACTAGACCCTCTGACCCCTTTTATATCCGGAAGGTTGTTTGTGTCCTCCTTAGTGAATACCGAACCAAAGTACTTGTTCAATTGGTCCGCCATTTCTTTGTTCCCCGTTATGACTTCCCCTGATTCTGACTGCAGGGGACCTACGTTTGTCTCATCATCATCATAGACAGTCCCTCGGATTCGAGGAAGACTTGCTTCCACACCTGAAGTGAGTTCTTTGGTGGCTGAACAGTCCAATACAAGAGCCACAGACTCTGTCACAGGTGGGACAGATAGTCATTGAGGGAAGGGGTGGATGGGATTGGTTTGCTGCACGCTCTTTCCGCTGTCTGCACTTGATTTCTGCATGCTCTCGGCATTGAGACTCGAGGTACTCAGCACCCTCTCGGATGCACTTCCTCCACTTAGGGTGTTCTTGGGCCAGGGACTCCCAAGTGTCAGTGGGGATTTTGCAGTTTATCAGGGAGACTTTGAGGGTGTCCTTGTAGCATTTCTGCTGCCCATCTTTGGCTCGTTTGCCGTGAGGGAGCTCCAAGTAGAGCACTTGTTTTGGGAGTCTCGTGTCTGGCATGCAGACTATGTGGCCTGCCCAGCGGAGCTGATCGAGTATGGTCAATGCTTCAATGCTGGGGATGTTAGCCTGAATGAGGACGCTGATGTTGGTGCGCCTGTCCTCCCAGAGGATTTGTAAGATCTTGCGGAGATATCGTTGGTGATATTTCTCCAGCAACTTGAGGTACCTACTGTACATGGTCCATCTCTCTGTGCCATACAGGAGGGCAGGTATTACTACAGCTCTGTAGATCATGAGCTTGGTGGCAGTTTTGAGGGCCTGGACTTCAAACACTCTTTTCCTCAGGTGGCCGAACTGCATTGGCGCACTGGAGATGGTGTTGGATCTCGTCATCGATGCCTGCTCTTGTTCATAGGAGGCTCCCGAGATATGGGAAGTGGTTCACCGTGTCCAGGGCTGCGCCGTGGATCTTGATGACTGTGGGGCAGTGCTGTGTGGTGAGGACAGGCTGGTGGAGGACCTTTGTCTTACGGATGTTTAGCGTAAGGCCCATGCTTTCATACGCCTCAGTAAATATGTCAACTATATCCTGGAGTGTAGCCTCTGTATGTGCACAGACGTAGGCGTCATCCGCGTACTGTAGCTCGACATCAGAGGTTGGGGTAGTCTTGGATCTGGCCTGGAGATGGCGCAGGTTGAACAGGTTATCACTGGTTCTGCAGTTTAGTTCACTCCAGGCTAAGTGAGTGGGCAAAAATTTGGCAGATGGAGTATAATGTGGGAAAATGTGACGTTATCCACTTTGGCAGAAATAATAGAAAAGCAAATTATAATTTAAATGGATAAAAATTGCAAAGTGCTGCAGTACAGAGAGACCTGGAGGTTCTTGTGCATGAAATACAAAAAGTTAGTACAGCAAGTAATCAGGAAGGCAAATGGAATGTTGGCGTTTATTGAAAGGGGGACAGAGTATAAACGCAGAGCAGTCCTGCTACAACTGTACAGGGTATTGGTGAGGCCACACCTAGAGTACTGTGTACTGTTTTGGTCTCCGTATTTAAGGAAGGATATACTTGCAGTGGGGGCTGTTCAGAGAAGGTTCACTGGGTTGATTCCGGAGATCAGGTGGTTGACTTCTGAGGCTAGGTTGAGTAGGTTGAGCCTATACATATTGGAGTTCAGAAGAGTGAGAGGCAATCTCATTGAAACATATAAGATAATGAGGGGGCTTGACAAGGTGGATGCAGAGAGGATATTTCCACTCATAGGGGAAACTAAAACTAAGGGACCTGGGGCTAGAGTTTCCTCATTTTTGACATGCTTAACGCCCATTTAACGTCCGTTTTACTGCTGAAATTACGTATAATGTCCATATACCGCCCATTTAGCCACAAAATGGAAACTGACGGGCATTTTTCAGAAACTTATCGCCGAGCGTTACTTTCCCCATGTGAGTAACGTCAGGAAAATATAATACCGCCCACCCACTTTTTTGGGGCGGAACATCAGAATGGGCGAAATCAACACCCATAATATCGCCCAGCGTTACTTTCCGCACGGAATTAACGGCGAAATTCAAAAATACCGCCCGCCCATTTTTTTTGTTGTAAAGAGCACATTTGGTGAAACTAACGCCCAGGAGATCACCCAGTGTTACTTTCACTACCTCGCACACATATTGACCATAATATCGCTCGCCCAAAAAACCGCCCGGAAAAAAACATATTTTCTGACTCTGGACGATTAGGGGTTTACTCTAGGTGTATTTTAGTGAGGAAATTATTGCTGCTGATCAATCGCTATTATACTTTCATTGCAATGAGGCCAGCCATTTCTCAGTCTGCATGGATTAATATGCAGATGCTGCAGAGTGCAGATGGCTCAATGTGTGATGCACGTCATTATGTCCCCAATTTAAGATGTGCAAGAATGAGGAGGAGGGCCAGACCATATACATATCGCACGTACAGAGAAAAGAGGTCTAACCTCGACGTGTCCGACCATACATGCCTTCGGAGACTGCGCTTCCACAAGGTGGTGATCAATGAAATATATGAGCTCATCAGGCCACATATGCAGCCTGCCATCAGGACATCAGTGTCAGTCGAGGTCAAGGTCACCTGCAGCACTGTCTTTCTACGCGTCCGGTTCCTTTCGGGCCTGCGCAGTCGAGATTTGCCTTCTGTCTCACCATGCCAACCATTGCTGCATTAGACAGGTCACGGAAGCCCTGTACACGAGAAGGATGGACTTTATCAGCTTCCCCATGACCACAGAAGCTCAGACTGACAGGGCTGGAGCATTCTACCGCATTACTAAGTTCCCCAAGGTGCAGGGAGCTATACAGTGCACTCACATCGCCGTGCGACCTTCTCAGGGTCCAGAGCGTTTTCGTAACAGAAAAGGATTTCACTCTCTGAAGGTCCAACTAGTTGTCGACCACAACCAGATCATCATGGCAGTGAATGCCAAATGTCCAGGCAGCTTCGATGAGGCTCACATCGTGTGTGAGAGCGCTGTCTCTGGCATCTTTAGGAATCAGCCACAAGGATAATGTTGGATGCTTGGTGATAACCGATATGGCCACACCGAGGCCGAGAAGCGATACAACCAGAGCCACAGAGACACACGTAATGTGGTCCACAAAACAATAACTGTGGTTAAGCAGCGCTTCAGATGTCTGGACCCCTCATGAGGGGAGCTCTAAATACAACCCTGAGCAAGTAGGTATATTTGTGGTCGTGTGCTCTATGCTGCACAACCTGGCTATCAGGAGGGGCCAAAATTGCCAGAAGGGTCTGATGGTCCAACTCAGGAGAAAGAGGAAGAGGACGCCGAGGGGCTAGATGCTGACCTAGGGCCAGACAATCAGGCTGGTTATGCAACCATGCCCACGACCCCCCCCCCCCCGCAGGCCGCAGGAAAGGGCCCGTGGTGGCTACTTGGCTTCAAGACTCTTACATGAGGAGCTGATATCTGAAAGAACGGTGCTGTGAGTGACAACGCTGACACACTGCTGTGTATGTGCAGCTCAGACATCAATGGTGCCCATCATCTTGGTGCCAGTTAAAGTTTACATTGACTGAAGTTAAGTTTTATTTAACCCTTTCATGTTAAGGAATCACAGTGTGTAGCGGTCCAGCTATCTGAGACAATGCGCAACAAGGTTATGTTCAGGAACTCCCGGTTGTCAGTGGGGATGTCACACTTTATCAGGGAGGTTTTGAGCGTATTCTTGTAACGCTTCCGCTGCCCACCTTTGGCCCGTTTGCTGTGAAGGAGCTCCGCATAAAGCACTTGCTTTGGAAGTCCCGTGTCTGGCATGCGAACTATGTGGTCTGCCCAGCGGAGCTGATCGAGTGTGGTCAGTGCTTCAATGCTGGGGATGTTAGCCTGGGCGAGGACACTGATGTTGGCGCGCCTGTCCTCCCAGGGGATTTGTAGGATCTTGCGGAGACATCATTGGTGATATATCTCAAGCGACCTGAGGTATCTACTGTACATGGTCCACGCCTCTGAGCCATACAGGAGGATGGGTATTACTACAGCCCTGTAGACCATGAGCTTGGTGGTAGATTTGAGGGCCTGGTCTTCGAACACTCTTTTCCTGAGGCGGCCGAAGGCTGCACTGGCGCACTGGATGCGATGTTGAATCTACTCATCAATGTCTGCTTTTGTTGATAAGAGGCTCCCGAAATGGTCCACATTGTCGAGGCCCGTGCTGTGGATCTTGATGACTGGGGGGCAGTGCTGTGCGGCGAGGACAGGCTGGTGGAGGACCTTTGTCTTACGGATATTTAGCATAAGGCCCATGCTTTCATATGCATCATTAAATATGTCAACTATATCCTGGAGTTAAGCCTCAGTATGTGTGCAGACGCAGGTGTCGTCTGCGTACTGTAGCTGAACGACGGAGGTTGGGGTGATCTTGGACCTGGCCTGGAGGCGGCGTAGGTTAAACAGCTTCCCACTGGTTTTGTAGTTTAGTTCCACTCCAGCGGGGAGCTTGTTGATGGTGAGGTGGAGCATGGCAGCGAGGAAGATTGAGAAGAGGGTTGGAGCGATGACGCAGCCCTGTTTGACCCCGGCCCGGACATGAATTGGGTCTGTAATGGATTCGTTGTTAAGGATCACGGCCTGCATGCCATTGTGGAGCAGGCGAAGGATGTTGACAAACTTTTGGGGGCATCCGAAACGGAGGAAGACGCTCCATAGACCCTCACGGTTGACAGTGTCAAAGGCCTTTGTAAGGTCGAAAAAGGCCACTGCTCCCTGCATTTTTCCTGCAGCTGTCGTGCTGCAAAGATCATGTCCATTGTGCCCCGTAGGGGATGAAATCCACTCCTCGGTTACAGGGAGAAGACGGTAAGGAGGATTCTTGCGACAACTTTCCCAGTGGCTGATAGCAGTGAGATTCCCCTGTAGTTGTCACAGTCGGATTTATCCCCTTTTTAAAAGATGGTCACGATCACTGCATCTCTAAGATCTCCTGGCATGCTCTCCTCGCTCCAGATGAGAGAGATGAGGTCATGTATTTGCTGCAACAGCGCCTCTCCGCCATACTTTAGCGCCTCAGCAGGGATTTCATCCGCTCCCGTAGTCTTGTTGTTCTTGAGCTGTCTTATGACTTTTCCTACCTCGTGCAACATTGGGTTTCACTGAGGTGGTGGAGGGTCGCATGCTGCGGGATGGACACTCGAGTCAAAGGCAGAGTCTTGGTTGAGGAGATCTTCAAAGTGCTCCTTCCATCGGGCCCTGACTGCCTCAGTGTTCTTGATGAATGTTTCCCCGTTCTTGGCCAGTAGTGGGGTGGGGTCTTGGAAGTTTGGACCGTAGGTGGCCTTGACTGCGATGAAGAATCCTCACACATCATGGCTGTCGGACAGTTGTTGTATCTCCTGTGCTTTCTCCAGGTCCCAGGTCTTTTGTTGGACCTCAGACTTGAGCCGCCTGTAATGTTGCATTGCTGCTCCAGAGTTGGGTTGTTGCTTGAGACTCAGAAATGCTCTGCACTTGCGACCTATTAGTTCTTGGATCTCCTGATCATTCTCATCAAACCAGTCCTGGTGTTTTCTGGTTGAGTGACCGAGCGTCTCTTTGTAAGCACTGGTTATGGAGGCCTGGAGGGCAGATCAAGCACTGTGGGCATTCAACGTCTCAGGGTCATCAAGGCACGCCAGGTTAGCTGTGAGGTGCTGGCTGTATAGGGCTCTCTTAGCTGGGTCTTTAAGTGCCCCGGCATTGACTTTTTTGCGGAACTGCTTCTGCTGTCCCCTCTGCTTTGGGGCAATGCTAATATCGATGATGGATCGGATTAGGCGGTGGTCCATCCAGCAATCATCAGCTCCTGTCATGGCACAGGTGATGCGCAAATCCTTGTGATCCCTGGCTCAGACGATGACATAGTCGAGCAGGTGCCAGTGTTTGGAATGAGGGTGTTGCCACGATGTCTTGTATTTGTCCCTCTGGCGGAACAAGGTGTTGGTGATGAGAAGTTCATGTTCTAGACATTTTGTCAGGAGTAGGATATTGCTGGAGTTGGCTTTGTCAATCATGCCTCCCCACAGGGCTGTGTCTTTGCCGACCCTGGCATTGAAGTCACCTAGGAGGATCAGTTTGTCACCCGTGGGGACGCGGGACAGGGATGTTTCGAGGTTGGAATAAAAACCCTCTTTGGTCTCATCCGTTGCATCGAGTGTTGGGGTGTACGCACTGATAACTTTGCCGCATTGGTTCCGGGATAGGGTGAGTTGAAGAGTCATGAGGCGTTTGTTAACCACGCAGGGGGTGTCTTTGAGGCGGTCGACCAGCTAATTTTTGATGGTGAAGCCGACTCCGTGGAGGTGGCGTTCTTCCTCTGGTTTTCCTTTCCAGAAAAAGATGTAACCTCCACCTTGTTCCTTGAGTTAGACTTTTCCTGCCCACCGGGTCTCACTTAGAGCGGCGATGTCGATGGTAAAGCGCCTAAGTTACCGGGCAACTATAGCGGTGCGGCGTTCCGGCCTGTCGCTATTGGAGTTGTCCATGAGGGTCCTGACGTTCCAAGTCCCGAACTTCATGATAACGGAATTGAAGATGCCTCTGCGTGAATTCTTTTAACGTGGGGTGGCCGTTGCACAGAGACTGATACAACACATAACCGACAGATTATTATGATAATTATCATTCTTTACCTAAAGACGTACACCATGACCGCAGGCTTTGAGTAAAACATAGAAACATAGAAACATAGAAAATAGGTGCAGGAGTAGGCCATTCAGCCCTTCTAGCCTGCACCGCCATTCAATGAGTTCATGGCTGAACATGCAACTTCAGTAACCCATTCCTGCTTTCTCACCATACCCCTTGATTCCCCTAGTAGTAAGGACTTCATCTAACTCC